>NC_137796.1:82250340-82402840 GCF_963383645.1 Muscardinus avellanarius | reverse complement strand
TGTTCAATCCTCAGTACCATACACGAAAGAAAGAAAAGAAAAGAAAAGAAAAGAAAGAAAGAAAGAAAGAAAGAAAGAAAGAAAGAAAGAAAGAAAGAAAGAAAGAAATCAGAAGTAGATTGCCCCTGGGGTCAATCCTCAATACCAAAAAGGAGAAGAAGCTGAAAATAGATCTGAACACAGAATGTATCCTCCTTACAGGGCAATTCCTTTCTTTAAAAAAAAAAATTTTTTTTTAGCCGGGTGTGGTGGCGCATACTTGTAATCCCCGCGCTTGGGAGGCGGAGACAGGAGGATCACACAGGTTCGAAGCCAGCAGCGCTGGTTTAAGAGACCCAGTTTCCAAATAAAAATATAAAATTGGTCTGGGAGTATAGCCCGGGGGTAGAAGGGTTTCCAGGAACCCCAGTACCACCAAAAAAAAAAAAAAATCTTAGCCGGGCGTGGTGGCACACGCTTGTAATCCCAGCATTCGGGAGGCTGAGACCAGAGGATCACGGTTCAGGGACAGCCTCAGCTACTTAGTGAGGCCCTCTGCAACTCAGTGAGACCCTGTTTCAAAATAAAGAATAAAAATTGGGCAAGGGGTGTATCTTAGAGGTCAAATGCCTCTGGGTTCCATCCCCAGACCTGCCCCCCCCAAAAAAAAATTCTTGAGCCAGGGATGGTGGCACACACTTGTAATCCCAGCATTTGGGAGGCTCTGACAGGAGGACCTGGTTTGAGATCAGCCTCAGCTACTTAGTGAGGCCCTTTGCAACTCAGTGAGACCCTGTTTCAAAATAAAGAATAAAAATAGGGCTGGGGTATAGCTCAGAGGTAAAATGCCCCTGGGTTCCATCTTTAGTACTGTAAACAGAACAAACAAAAAATCCTTGGACTGGAGACATAGCTCAGTGATAGAGCGCCTTCTTAGCATGGGTGAAGTCCTGGGTTCAATCCCCAGCGCTGCCAAAAAAGAAAAGAAGACTGGGGCAAACTATTATAAAGATCCGATGTTTCGGTAATTAAACCTGCATTGCAACAACAAAATTCAGAAGGAAAAAGACAGAAGAAAGCAATTACTACCCTGCCAATGCCATGCAGAGTTGCCCACTGCAAACTGTTGAACCTGCCTGGCTTCATCCCAGGAGGCCTGGCTCCAGGATGCCATTTTTTGTTTGGGTCGGGTAAAATTTAATTGATTAGTTTTGAAAAATGGTTCACTGTTTTGCAAAATAGTTTCAGAACAGAATTGACCCGGCCTGACGTGATGGTGCATACTTGTACTTGGGATGCTGAGAGAGGAGGACGTCCAGCCTCAGCAACTTAGTGAGGCCTTCCACAACTCTGTGAAACTGTTTCAAAATAAAAAATAAGCCGGGCGTGGTGGCGCACGCTTGTAATCCCCGCGCTTGGGAGGCGGAGACAGGATGATCGCGCAGGTTCGAAGCCAGCCGTGCTGGCGTAAGAGACCCTGTTTCAAAAATATAAAATAGGTCTGGGAGTGTAGCCCGGAGGAAGAAGGGCTTCCAGGAACCCCGGTACCACAAAAAAAAAATAAATAAAAAATAAAAAAATAAAAAATAAGATAAGGATAGGGGTATAGCTCAAAAATACAATGTCCCTGGCTCAATCCCCAGTAATGAGAAGAAGAAGAAGAAAGAAGAAGAAGAAGAAGAAGAAGAAGAAGAAGAAGAAGAAGAAGAAGAAGAAGAAGAAGAAGGAGGAGGAGGAGGAGGGGGAGGGGGAGGAGGGAGGAGGAGGAGGAGGAGAAGGAGAGGAGGAGGAGGAAGAGGAGGAGGAGGAGGAGGAGGAAGAGGAGGAGGAGGAGGAGGAGAGCTGTCCCTCAGCTCGGTAGGGATTGGTTCCAACACCCCTTTCAGATCTAAAATCTGAGGATGCTCAAGTCCTGTATGTAGAATGGGTAGTAATTGTGTAGAATTTATGCATATCTTCCTAGATGTTTTTAATTATCTCCAAATAATTTGTAATATTTAATAAAATGTAAATACTATGTAAATAGTCATTATACTGCTTTTCGTTTTGTGGTACTGGGAATGGAACCCAGGGGCATTCTACCTCTGAGCTACACCCCCAGCCCTATTTTTTATTCTTTATTCTGAAACAGGGTCTCACTGAGTTGCAGAGGGCCTCACTAAGTAGCTGAGGCTGTCCGTGAACTGCGATCCTCCTGTCTCAGCCTCCCGAATGCTGGGATTACAAGCATGTGCCACCACGCCTGGCTATTCAATTATTTTTAATTTGCAGTTGGTTGAAGTTAAGGGTTGAGAATCTACCGATACTGAAAGTTGATCATAGTAGTAAATAAGCTCCGGTTATTGCATTTCAAATATCGATTTGTAAAAGCCAGGTGTGGGCGCACACTTGTAATCAATCCTAGTACTTGGGAAGCTAAGACAGAAGGATTACGCAGGTTCGAAGCCAGCCTCAGCTACTTAGTGAGACCTTGTTTCAAAATAAAATGTAAAATAGGTCTAGGGGTATAGCCCGGAGGTAGAAAGCCCCCGGGTTCCATTCCCAGTACCACACACACACAAAAAAACGATCAATTTGTTGCCAGGCATGGTGGTATACACCTGTAATTCTAGCTACTAAGGAGGCTGAGACAGGAGGATTGTAAGGTTGAGGCCAGCTTGGGCAATTTAGCGATCCTGGTCCCACCTACTGTCTACCTGACCCTGGACAACAATCTTCCCCACTCTGTGCTTCAGTTCCCCTTTATATAAAATAGGGATATGCTAGCCTGGCACTGTGGAACACACCTAAAGTCTCAGTACTTGGGAAGCTGAGACGTGAGGATCACAAGTTTGAAGCCAGCCTCAACAAAATTAGCGAGGCCCTCAACAACTTAGCAAGACCTTATTTCAAAATAAAAATAAGAGCCGGGCGTGGTGGCACACCCTTGTAATCCCAGCACTTGGGAGGCTGAGACAGGAGGATCGCACAGGTTCAAAGCCAGCCTCAGCTACTTAGTGAGGCTCTCAGCAACTTAGTGAGACCCTGTTTCCAAATAAAGTATAAAATAGGTCTGGGTGTACAGCCTGGGGGTAGAAAAGCTCCTGGGTTCCACCCCCAGTACCACAAAAAAAAAATAATAATAATAAAATAAAATAAAAATAAGAGCCGGGCATAGTGGCATACTCTGTAATCCCAGCATTGGGGAGGCTGAGACTGGAGGATCAAGGTTCGCAGACAGCCTCAGCTATTTAGGGAGGTCCTCCAGAACTTAGTGAGATCCTGTTTCAAAATAAAGACTAAGCCAGGTGTGGTGGCGCATGCTTGTAATCCCAGCATTCGGGAGGATGAGACTAGTGGTTTGCGGACAGCCTCAGCTACTTAGTGAGGCTCTCCACAACTTAGTGAGACACTGTTTCAAAATAAAGAATAAAAAATAGGGCACAGGGGTGTAGCTCAGAGGTAGAATGCCCCTGGGTTCCATCCCCAGACCCACAGAAGGAAGGAAGGAAGGAAAGAAAGAAAGAAAGAAAGAGAGAAAGAAAGAAAGAAAGAAAGAAAGAAAGAAAGAAGGAAGGAAGGAAGGAAAGAAAGGGGGTGTAGCTCGAATGCCCCTGGGTTCCATCCCCAGACCCACAAAAATAATAATAAAATAATAAATAAAAATAATTCAGGTGTGGTGATGCATACCTGTAATCCTAGTACTTGGGAGGCTAAGACAGGAGGATTACAGGGTTGAGGCCAGCCTTAGTGAGGCCCTCAGTAAATTAGTGAGACCCTGTTTCAAAATAAAGAGTAAAATAGGGCTGGAGTTGTAGTTTAGAAGTAGAATGCATTTGGGTTAAATTTCCAAGACCAATATAAATAAATAAATAAATAAATAAATAAATAAATAAATAAATAGGGCTAGAGGTATGGCTCAGAGGGAGAATGCCCCTTTTCAATTATGAACTGGGCATGTAATTCCAGTACTTGGGAAGCTGAGACAGGAGGATCACAGGTTTGTGGCCAACCTCATCTACTTAGGCCCTTTGCAACTTAATGAGACTGTTTCAAAACAAGAATAAAGGCCGGGCGTGGTGGCGCACGCTTGTAATCCCCGCACTTGGGAGGCTGAGACAGGAGGATCGCACAGGTTCGAAGCCAGCCTCAGCTACTTAGTGAGGCTTTCAGCAACTTAGTGAGACCCTGTTTCCAAATAAAATATATATTAAAAAAGGGACTTTCCAGGAAGATGGTGACGGAGGAAAGCAGGGCTTACGAGCCCCGCTAACAACCAATCTCTATTTACCACAAAATCAGCGCCTTTCAGCACATTTCATAGCCAGAAAACACCATCAGCAGAGAAACAAAAAATGTAATTACAAGAGACAGAGAAAAAGAGGGCTGGAAAAACGAGACACCAGAAAGAAAACAGATCGCAGTGCTGCGGCCGGAGCCGCAGCACAGAGTGGCAGGCGCCATCTTTCCTTGCAGCACCAGCCCCAGAGAGGAGGGGACTCAGAACGGAGCCCAGAGCCACAGAGGAGATATGCCGGCCTCACGCCCGAGGACGCGGCAGCAGCGCCTTACTGCTAGCGGCAGCGGCAAGTTCACCGGACGGCACCAGACCAACGCACTCAACAGCCCACCAGGCTCCAGAGAGGAGGGGTGGACAGCGAGCCGAGGTGAGCAGGTGCCGAATAGCTGGGAGGAATTCAGCAGATTTCTTGGCGCAGGGAGCATTTAAAGCTCCCAGGGGCTGGGCTCGGCACACCTTGCAGGGACTCAGAGCGGAGCTCAAAAACAGAAAAGAAATATGCCAGCCTCACAGCCGAGGGTGTGGCAGCAACACCATATTGCCACCGGCAGCAGCGGCAGCAGCGAATTCACTGAGTCCACTACAGCTATATCTGCGCACTCAACAACAGTGAGTCAAATTGCGGGCCCTGGAGGAGAAATCCCAGTACTGCACTCCCAGGGACTTGACCCAGTAGGGGAGTGGCGGTGGCAGAGACATCACACCATAGGAGAACACCCAACCTGGCATGCCCCATGGTCTAAAGCAGCCTCGATTGACTCCCAGGGTCTGAGACTCTGTGATACAACCCAGTAAAGGAGTAGTGGGGTCTGAGATACTACAGACTCGAGATCCAGAGCACCTTAAGTGAAGTCATAGTGACCCAAAGGAAGAACCCAGAGAAGGCACAAACTTCCTAAATCATGGGAAAGAGGAATAACAATGGAGCAATGAATGCCCACAACCCCACAACATCAGACCCTGGTAAAACAGAAATTCAGATATTTCTAGAAGATCAAATCAGGAAAATAACTGTAGAAATAATAGAGGTGTTTCGAAAAGAATTCAGAGAGAGAGTCAAAAAGAGATAAAGGATGCAATTAATGAAGTAAAGGCCTCAATTCAAAGTACAAACAACCGATCAGACCACATGGAGAATAGAATCTCGCTCTTAGAAGATGATCATTCAAAAAATGAACGCATAGTTTCCAATTGAGAAAAAAAAATCCAACAGCAGGAATCTGACATTGAAGAAATATGGGCCCATTTTAAGAGAGCTAACCTAAGATTAATGGGAATAGAAGAGGGAAAAGACGGTGAAACCAAAGGGATAAGTAATATCTTCAAAGAAATAATAGCAGAAAATTTTCCAAACATAGAGCAAGAGGTCAATATACAGGTCCAGGAGACTTATAGAACTCCCTTTAGACAGGATCAGAGAAGAGGATCCCCACGCCACATAATTGTCAAAATGACCAATGTGGAAGCCAAGCAGAGAATCTTAAAGGCAACAAAAACAAAGGGCCAAGTGACATTCAGAAGCAAACCAATTAGAATCACTCCAGACTTCCCAAACCAAGTCATGAGAGCCAGAAGGGCTTGGAGTAACATATTCCAAACTCTGAAAGAAAACAACTTCCAGCCAAAAATTTCCTACCCAGCAAAACTTTCTATCAAATTAGATGGGGAAATAAGAAGCTTCCATGACAAACAGAAACTGAAGGAATTTATGTCTTCAAAACCAGCACTAGCGAAAATACTCAAAGAGATTAACTACAAAGAAGAAATAGGTAACACACACCAGAACCAGAGAAACAAGATTTTCCATCCAACAGACAACTAAGATTGGTTATCTGTGGAGATTCGTTATTTATGTTAGTCTTTTACCTATCTCTAAATTGTAGTGTTTGCTTTTATTGTTGCTAATTTTTAGGATTTCTAGTTGGACTATTAATATACCTTCAGATATAGCATTTGGAAATATTTTATCCCATTCTATCAGTAACTTTTAACTCTGTTTACATTGTCTTTGGATATACAATATGCTTTTATTTTTTAGGGAGTTTGTTTACCCTTTTGTTGCCTGTGCCATTGAAATAATATCCAAGAAATCACTGCCAATTTCAATGTTCTGAGGTTTTATGACCCAGATTTTCTTCTAAAAGTTTATAGTCTTAATATTTATATTTAGGTCTTTTATATATTTTGAGTTAATATTTGTATATGGTGTTAGGTAAGGGTCCGATTTTATTCTTTTTCATGTAATTATTATTTTTCAACAATATTTAGTTAAAAGATAATTATTTCCTCCACCAAATGTTTGTGGAAACCTTGTCAAAAATAACTTGACAATATATGGAAGAATTTATCTCTAGGCTTTTATTTAACTCCAATGGTTTATATATCTGCCTTTAGAATAGTACTACACTGTTTCAATTATTGTAGTTTTATATGGTTTGAAATAAGAAAATATACATCTTCTAGCTTTGTTCTTTTTCGAAATCGTTTTGGGTATCTAGAGTCCATATTCCATATTAGGATAAATTTTTTGTGAAAAATAAATAAATAAATATATGATAGTTTCACCTTAAAAAATAAAAAGAAAGAAATATTCTCTGGTAAGAAAGAAAGCAAAAAGAAATATTGAAATGTTATCTTTAAGTCATCAAAAGCTTGGTATCAGACAAATGAAACTGTTATGTGAGATTATCAACATTAATATTGGATAAATTGCTATAATACTAGATGTCAACCACTAAGCCAAGCATGGGAAGGAGGGATGGGGAGGGAATGGCGTGGGGATCAGGTGGGGGCTGACTGGGCGATGTGTGCATGTATGTCCACAAAAGTATTATTTTTATGCCATTATGATGTATGAATACAGTGCACCAATAAAAAAAAAAATGTCTGGGAGTATAGCCCGGAGGTAGAAAGCCTCTGGGTTCCTCCCCCAGTACCACCAAAAAATAAATAAATAAATAAGAATAAAAAAATAGGGCTGGAGGTATGGCTTGGACCTATAATGCCCTTAGGTTCAATCCCCAGTTCTGAAAAAAAAAAAAAAAAGTGGGACTATGCCTCATAGGGATATTGGAGAACAACAAACATTCATACATTTTATTTATTTATTTATTTATTTATTTATTTATTTATTATTTATTTATTTATTTATTTTTGTGGTACTGGGGTTCCTGGAAACCCTTCTACCTCTGGGATACACTCCCAGACCTATTTTTATCCTTTTTTTTAAAATTTGGAAACAGGGTCTCTTAAGCCAGCGCGGTGGGTTTTGAACCAGCCCAGTGGGCTTTGAACCAGCGTGATCGATCCTTCTGTCTCCGCCTCCCTAGCATGGGGATTACAAGCTTGCACCACCACGCCCGGCACATTCATGCATTTTAAATCTTGTGCCACTCTAAGTAGCAGGATGAAATTCCACAAGGTCCCTTCTCCATCCCGCCTGGGCAGTGCATCTCCCCTGGGTTCAGCGTATCCACACTGTATATGCTACCTGCTCCTTAGCCGCCGAAGCCTTGTCTCTGTTTTTGGACCCGCTGCCATGGTATCACTTATTCCATTATCACTTATTATTGATTATTGATTTTACTATGCCTAGTTCACAAATTAAACCTTATCATAGGTATGTTTGTATAGGAAAAACAGCATATGCAGGGTTCGGTACTATCCACGTCTCAGGTATCCACCGGGGTCTTGGACTGTATCCTTGAGGCCGAAGGGGGACTGAAATCCTGCAGGAGGCAGGAAGCGGTAATGATTGCGGTCACAGAGTGAGGCTTGCCAGGGAAGTATCTGTACCAGAGACTGGAATTGAGGCTAAGGAACCACAGGGCCGGCGCTCCCTGGGAGAGAATGACTTGTACATTCCAACAGCCAGAGCCAGGCAAGCTCTCTGTCCTTCCTTTTGCTGCAGACAACCGCGTGCTTGACTAATGGCCACCCTGTCTGCAACTCCTGGCACCCAGCTGCGCTGCTGCCCCATTAGCAAGGTGGCCCCATCTCCCGCCTTTTTGCCTCTCCCCAATAGCTGCCTCCAGCTTCAACCCAGATGTGGCCCACAGCCCTCCACCCCCAGGGAGAGCAGATCCTGCTCAGGGGCTACTGGCAGCCTTGAGTCCTCTCTCCTCAGAGCTGAAAGTAAAGGGACACACACACACACACACACACACACACACACACACACACACTCACATACACACACACTCACACACTCACATACACAGCCCGGCCCACAGCAGGACAGATTCTAGTACATTCCCAGATGGTTCTTTTAAGCTGGGAATGTTTGACTTCCTGTTTTGTTTTCCGCCAGTATTTTAAAGCAGAACTTTCTTTCCCATTTAAAAAAAAAAAAAATAGTCTTCAGGTTTCCAACTCTATATGATGCCACTTTGAAAATAAGGGAAAATTTGAAACACTTTTTGACTCAAAGTTAATAAGGGGCTAAGGCATGATGGTTCTGGGGTTGTAGCTTAGAAGTAGAATGCCCCTGGGTTCAATCTGTAGTACAAAATAAATAAATAAATAAATAAGAATGAAGGGGCTGGGGATGTAGCTCAGGGGTATAGCGCCTGTCTGGCATTTGTGAGACCCTGGGTTTCACCCCCAGCATGGGAAAGGGTGTAGATTAATGTAGCCGGGAGCGGGAGAACACACTTGCAGTCTCAGTGACTAGGGAGACAGGATCCGAAGTTTGACGATAGCCTGGGTAATTTAGTGAGACCCTGTTTCAAAATAAAAAATAAAAAGCTTGGGGGGGGCCAGATGTGCTGGTACATGCCTGTAGTCCCAGGACTTGAAAGGCTGAGACAAGAGGACCACAGATTTGAGGACAGCCTTGGCAAGTAGTAAGACTCTCAGCCACCTATCAATACCCTGTTTCTGTTTTTGTTGTTGTTGTTGTTGTTTTGTTTGTTTGGTGTGTGTGTATGTGTGTGTGTGTGTGTGTTACTAGGGATGGAACCCAGGAGCAGCTAAACCCCCAGACCTATTTTTTATTCTTTATTTTGAAACAGGGTTCACTGAGTTGTAAAGGGCGTCATTAAGTAGCTGAGGGTGTCTGTGAACTGGGATCCTCCTGTCTCAGCCTCCCAAATGCTGAGATTACAAGTGTGTGCCACCATGCCCAGCTTGTTTTTTTTTTTTTTTTTTTGTGGTACTGGGGATGGAACCCAGGTCTTGTAAGACCCTATTTCAAAACAAAAAATTAAGCTGGACATGGTGGCACATGCTTGTAATCCTATTACTTGGGAGTCTGAGACAAGAGGATCACAGATTCAAGGACAGCCTCAAACAATAGTGAGACTTTCATCAACTTAGCAAGACTCTGTTTCAAAATAAAAATTATGCTGGGTGTGGTGGTGCACACTTGTAATCCCAGCATTTGGGAGGCTGAGACAGGAGGATCGCGGTTTGCAGCCAGCCTCAGCTACTACTTAGTGAGGCCCTCTGCAATTCAGTGAGACCCTGTTTCAAAATAAAGAATAAAATATAGGACTGGAGCCGGGTGTGGTGGCGCACGCTTGTAATCCCCGCACTTGGGAGGCGGAGACAGGAGGATCGTGCAGGTTCAAAGCCAGACGCGCTGGCTTAAGAGACCCTGTTTCCAAATTTAAAAAAATATATAAAAATAGGTCTGGGAGTGTAGCCCGGAGGTAGAAGGGCTTCCAGGAACCCCAGTACCACCAAAAAACAAAACAACAACAACAAAACAAATATATATATATATATACATATTATACATATTATACATACATATATATGACTGGAAGTGTAGCGTGGAGGTAGAATGCCCCTGGGTTTCATTTCCAGTACCAATAAAAAATAAATAAGTAAATAAATAAATAAATAAAAACTAAAATTAGAATAAAAAAATAGGGCTAGAAACTGGGCATGGTGGCACAGGATTGTAATCCCAGCATTTGGGAGGCTGAGACAGGAGGACTGCGGTTCATGGACAGCCTCAGCTACTTATTGAGGCCCTTTGCAACTCAGTGAGAACCTCTATCAAAATAAAAAATAAAAAATAGGGCTAGGGTGTAGATCGGAGGTAGAAAGACCCTGGGTTCCATACCCACCACTGCAAAATAAATAAATGAATAAATAAATAAATAGGGCTGGGGGTGTAGCTCGGAGGTAGAATGCCTCTGGGTTCCATTCCCAGTACTGCAATATATATATATATATATATATATATATATATATATATATATATACACACACACACACACATATATATATATACACACATATATATATATATATATATATATACATATATATATATATATGTATATATGGCTAGAGGTATAGTTTGGAGAAAGAACCCCTAGGCTCAATCCCTAGTACCTCCCCTACAAAAAATATAAGTAAAAATAAAATTGGGCTGGGAATGGTAGAATGCTCCTGGGTTCACTCTTCAGTAACACACACACACACACACACACACACACACACACACACACACACGTGCGTGCGCTCTGGGAGTGCAAACAGAGGATCATAGGTTCGAGACCCATCTCAGTAACTTAGCGAGATTGTCTCAGCAACCTAGCATAAACCCGATTAAAAACAAAAAATAAAAAAAATTAGGGCCGGGGGATGTAGCTCAGAGGTAGAATACCCCTACATTGAATCCCCAGTACAACAACAACAACAAAAAGAAAAGAAATAAAGAAACAAGAAAAAAAATAGGAGGAAAAGGAAGGAAGAAAGAAGACAGGAAAGAAAGAGGGCTGCGGGGGAGTTAGAAGGGCATGGAGCGCCGTCATAGAACCCCTGGGTTCAATGCTCAATTCTGGAAATTTTCTTTAAAAAAAGGTAGAGGAAGAAAGAAACACAAAAGAGCCTCGGCTTCCCAATCGTTAAGGAGGGCACTGGGCAAGTTATCTTCAAACATAGCATCTCTGGCTATGAAATGCTCCAACTTGATTATGCCATTTCAGAAGGATAAATGAAAGTCTTGGTGTTTCTCAGGAAACAGACCTACGAGTAAAGCTTGGTGGTTTAGTTCCTGGAAACCTCAGTAGTATAGAAAATGCAAAATGTTTCCGATCTCTGGTCACCTTGACCCGCCTATTAAAATTTCCTCCAAATACCACGCGGGAGGTGACAGCAACCAAAACATTAAACCGCCTCTGGTCCCTACCAGCTGGCGGGGGTTTCTTCCCTTCTCCACTGGGCCTGGAAACTCATATTTTATTCATGAAGATTGAGGCCCTGGGAGGCCTGGGCATAAACAGGATGTAAATATTTGCGGGTGGTGGGGGGAGAGGTGATACTTGAGCAGGGACCTTCCAAAGTGGGGCCAGCCCAGACAAAGCTTACTTGGGGACCCGCCCACTTCTATCTCCGCTATAGGCTGAGGGTGGGGGCCTCACGCAGGATGAGCCCCTGTTTGGAGATCGGGTTTGGGACTCCAGTACCCTTGAAGTGAGCCAGGAGATATTGTTTAAACTTCTGTTACCTCTATTCCCCTAATGCACAGGGTCTCTTCCCCCCTTCCCCAGCTTTGGACCTGGGATTGGCTTGCGGGCAGAAATGCCCTTATTCATGTGCCTCCTCTCACCTGCCTTTGTGCACCTGGGCATCTTTTGTTTCAGCTCTGCCAAGGTCCCTGCCATCCCCCAGTTGCTTGGCCCGGTGTGTCCTGACCTCCTGCGCGGTTCAACTGTTCTCTTGGACCCTGCAGAGCCTCACATGGACTTCACCGTCCTGGACCAGGGACTGCTCAGTTTAGAGACTGGCCTAGGCGTCTCTTCCAAAAGCTGTACTCTCCAGATCTGGGCTCGGAGTCTTTCCCCATCAAGGGCCTGGGACTTCTTTCTGTTTTAGCTTCTGCTATGCTGAGCTGGACCCCTAGAATATCTATCCTGTTTACTAAGTAAATACTTGTCGAAGCCGGGAGCAGTGCTGTGTGCAAGTTCTAGGCCGGCCTTGACAAAACTTAGCCAGATCCTATCTCAAAATCCTGAGGGTGTAGTTCAGTGGCAAAGCACTCCTGCGTTCCATCCCGGCACCACAGTTAACAAAACAAAACACAAAACAGCAAAAAGTTGAATGAGTGAATGAATGAATGAGTGAATGAATGAATGAATGAATGAATACGTGGATGGAGGCTCAGTCCTGTTGTCACTCAGCATCTGCGGCCATCTCTGACCTGCCACCACCCCCACCTGGCCAAGTCCCGTGTGTCTTGTGTCTTCCCCTGCCAGCTCAGCGGTCAGTCTGTGTGCTCTGTTCCCCACCCATGACCGTTCTCAGAGCATAGTTATTTGCAGTCTGGTTGGGATCTTGTAGGGTAGCTTGCCCAACAAGGTCGTGGATGCCTGTAATTCCAGTACTTAGGGGGCTGAGATAGGAGGAGCACAGATTTGAGGACAGCCTCGGCAACTTAGTGAGGCCCTCAGCAACCTAGCAAGACTCTATCTCAAAATAAAAGGGGCTGAGCTGGGGGTGTAGCTTGGAGGGAAATGCCCCTGGGTTCAATCCCTGGTACCAAAGCAGTGGCGGGGGTGGGGGGGAGTAGCTACGATTTTCAAAATTATGCCCTGCACCCATAGCCTCAGGTATGAGGAAAGCATTCCTATCTGTGAGAGACACTTCTTGGAATTGACACCCTTGGGGCTTCCACAGAAGAATGTGCTTGTGCACATGAGAGGACATGCCAAGACCAAGCTGTGTGTGTGTGTGTGTGTGTGTGTGTGTGTGTGTGTGTTAGTTACTGGGGATCTAACCCAGAGGCATTCTACCTCCAAGTTATACCTCCAGCTAGATTTTTATTTCTTATTTGGAAACAGGGTCTCACTAGGTTGCTGAGAGCTTCCATAAGTTGCTGTGGCTGGCCTTAAACCTGCGATCCTCCTGTTTCAGACTCCCAAGTACTGGGATTACAAGCGTATGCCACCACGCCTGGCTCAGGACCAAGCTTTTATTTTTTAAATTTTTTTCGGTGGTACTGGGGTTCCTGGAAGCCCTTCTACCTCCGGGCTACAATCCCAGACCTATTTTTACATTTTTATTTGGAAACAGGGTCTCCTAAGCCAGCCACGTGGCTGGCTTCGAACCTGCGTGATCCTCCTGTCTCTGCCTCCCAAGCGCGGGGATTACAAGCGTGCGCCACCATGCCCGGGTCAGGACCAAGCTTTTAAAATGCTCATGTTACCTTTTCCGGATAATGAAGCCTACACTAAGTGATTTCTAGGATTATAGAAAACATAAATATACTCCCCAAATTGGGGCATCAGCTAGTCATATTCAACCTGGGCACACCCCCCCATTGGTGGCGGTGTTCAAATGGTGATGTGACCTCACACTGAACTATGAGGCTGCCCTTGAAAAGGGGTGTCAGACGACTTGAGAGAGGTGTCATCTTTTTAATGTACTCACTCACCCCCTAACTGATCCTGATGTAGGATACAAGAAATAATTAGGCAGGAAGGAAAAGTAAAATATAATTTTAATATAAAAATCTGGAGCTGGGTCGGGCGTGGTGGCGCACGCTTGTAATCCCCGCGCTTGGGAGGCCGAGACAGGAGGATCACACAGGTTCAAAGCCAGCCTCAGCTACTTAGTGAGGCTCTCAGCGACTTAGTGAGACCCTGTTTCCAAATAAAGTATAAATAGGTCTGGGAGTATAGCCTGGAGGTAGAAAAGCCCCTGAGTTCCACCCCCAGTACCAAAAAAAAAAAAAAAAAAGCCTGGAGCTGAAGTGCTTCTGCCTCTAGTCCACAAACCAGTTCTCTTTCCCAGGCCCAACTTTCCCAAATTCCTGGGAAATCTGTAAACCCTAGAGTTAACTAGAAGAAACACTGATAGCAAGACAGATACAGTATTTTGAGAAACCTATAATTTAGGACACTCCAGTTTATCTGTCAATCAGCTAATGAGGACCCCAATCAGCCTGAGGACCCGAAGGTTGACCAGAACCCCAGACCACCAGGAAGGACCTCAGGACTACTGGGCTGAGATCATTCACCCTGAAGCCGACCAGATCCCCAGACCACCATAAACTGCCTTGGGGACTACTGGACTAAATCATCCGCACACACCTTCTCCAGCCCACCCCTCACAAAAGTCCCCTATAAGAAGAGGGCCCTGAGACGGGCGTGGTGGCCCACGCTTGTAATCCCCGCACTTGGGAGGCGGAGACAGGAGGTTCTCGGTAGTGAGGCCCTTTGCAACTTAGTGGGACTTATTTCAAAATAAAGAATAAACTGGATGTGGTGGTGCGGGTTTTTAATCCCAGCATTCGGGAGGCGGAGACCAAAGGATTGTGGTTCGTGGACAGCCTCAGCTGCTATTTAGCGAAGCCCTTTGCAACTCAGTGAAACCCTATTTTAAAAATAAAAGAAAAATAAATAAAAATAAAAAGACTAAAAATTAGGGCTGGGGGTGTAGCTCAGAGGTATAATGCCCCTGGATTCCACCCCCAGTACCACAAAAAAAAAAAAAAAAAAAAAAAAAGAATAAAAAATAGGGCTGGGCAGTGTAGCTTGGAGGTAGAATACCATTCCCAGTACCTTAAAAAAAATAGAGCCCTGAACTCCCCAAAATGCCTTCCTCATCTTGAGGTGGCCCACATTCATTCTCTCTTTCTTGCTCTTTTTTTTTGTGTGTGTGGGGGGGAGGTTCTAGGATGGAATCTAGGGCATTCAACCTCTAAGCTACACCCCCTGCCCTATTTTTATTCTTTATTTTTATTTTTTATTTATTTATTTATTTTGGTAGTACTGGAGTTCCTGAAACCCTTCTACCTCCGGGCTACACTCCCAGACCTATTTTTATACTTTTTTATTTGGAAACAGGGTCTCTTAATCCAGCTCCTGTGTGATCCTCCTGTCTCTACCTCCCAAACGCGGGGATTACAAGTGTGCACCACCACGCCAGGCCTATTCTTTATTTTGAAACAGGGTCTCACTGAGTTGCGGAGGGCCTCGGTAGCTGAGGCTGCCTGAGAACTGCGATCCTTTGGTCTCGTCCTCCCGAATGCTGGGATTACGAGCGTGCGCCTTCTCGCCTGGCCCGCATTCTCTCTTGAATGTGTATTTCTTCCCTTTTCCCCAAATAAACCTCTGTCCATGTCTCTGACTGGCATGTGCTGAAATTCTTTCCTGTCATGTTAGGCAAGGACCCTGCAGACTCTGAGGTCCTGAGCTGAGAACGCACCCCGACAATCCCATGTGGACATGTAGGGTTATTTTTTAAGTATAGAAAGTCTTAACTTAAAGTTTGCTCTAGGTGTGGTAGTGCAGGTCTGTCATTCCAGTACGTGGAGACTGATAGGAGGGTGGCTGGTTTGAAGACAACACTAGCAAATAGAGAGACCCTGTTTCCAAAATAAAAAGGGCTGAGGGTGTAGCTCATAGTGGAATGCCCCCGGGTTCAATCCCCAGCACAAAAAAGAAAAGAAAAGAAAAAAATCTCTCTCTGTGTGTGTGTGTGTGTGTGTGTGTGTGTGTGTGTGTGTGTGTAAGAGGATTACAGGTTCAAGGAGGATTACAGGTTCAAGGCTACTCTTAGCACCTTAGTGAGACCCTGTTTCAAAATAAAAAATAATGGGAGACTGAGACAGGAGTTGTAGGTTTGAAGACAGCCTCAGCAATTTAGTGAGGCTCTCAACAACACAGTGAGATCTTGTTTTAAGAAAAAGATTTCGAAGCCGGGTGTGGTGGTGCACGCTTGTAATCCCTGCGCTTGGGAGGCTGAGACAGGAGGATCACACAGGTTCGAAGCCAGCCTCAGCTACTTAGTGAGGCTCTCAGCAACTTAGTGAGACCCTGTTTCCAAATAAAATATAAAAAAGGTCTGAGAGTATAGCCCGGAGGTAGGAAGCCTCTGGGTTCCACCCCCAGTACCACCAAAAAAAAAAAAAAAGAAAAGAAAGGAAGGGGGGGTCATCGCTCAGAGGTAGAATTCCCCTGGATTCAATCCCCAGTACCATAAATAAATAAATAACATAAAGTAGGGCTGAGATATAGCTTGGAAGTAGAACACCCCTGGGCTCAAACCCTACTTACTAGAATAAGCAAATAAACAAATAAGGGCTGTGGGTGTAGCTCTGAGGTAGAATGCTCTTGGGTTCAATTCCCAGTACAAAAAACCAAACCAAACAAAAAAGGGGCAATTATATATACACATGTGTAATATATTGCATATAATACAGACACTGCATGTCACGTGTATGTTGCCTTTTCTACCCACCCATGCAGCATTACGTTTGCATAGCAGCCTGTGCATATGCACACCCGCCCTTGGTGGAGGAATAGACAGGGCATGGCCAGGCTGGGCTTGCTGCCCTGGTCCGCCAGTCCCCCTCAGTAGATGCAGAAGTAGCTGCAGGAAGGTGGGGCAGAAATGCTTGCTGGAGACAGGAAGTAGGGAGAGCTTGGATGAGTCAACCAACAAGACCAAAAATAGAAGTAAAGGGTCCAGACAACTTAGTGATCTGGGCTGTGCGGCGCAGGCAAGCAGCCCACCCCACGCCCACAGACCCTGGTCCATCCCCGCGTCACGCCACAGAAAATGTGGCCTTGACATAAAATGTGCTAAGGC
Source organism: Muscardinus avellanarius (assembly GCF_963383645.1). NCBI lineage: Eukaryota > Metazoa > Chordata > Mammalia > Rodentia > Gliridae > Muscardinus > Muscardinus avellanarius. The sequence continues at coordinate 82,386,033 of NC_137796.1, read as the reverse complement.
ACCCAGGAAAAATCTGGTCTTTTAAAAAATTATTAAAGAAGGACAGGAAGTGAGTAAAACAGCCCTCAGAGTTTCCAGGCTGTTAAAGTTTAACAAAACAGTTAAAATGAAAAGCTTTGCCGGCAGGAGACACTTAACTAGAATAGACATTTACACAGAATGGTTCCTTCTCTAGGGGGGTTATTAAAGTATTAGACTTCAGGCAGGCGACCTTTGAAATCACTAGCCCTAGCTGGACATGGTGGCACACACCTGTAACCCCAGTACTTGAGGCTGAGACAGGAGGATCCCAGGTTTGTGGCCAGCCTCAGCACCTTACCAAGGCCCTTAGCTACTTAGTGAGACCCTGCTTCAAACTAAACAGTAAAACAGGGCTGGGGATGGGTTTAGAGGTAGAAAGCCCCTGGGTTCAATCCCTGGTAAAGTACACACACACACACACACACACACACACACACACACACACACACACTTATGGGTGGGGTGTAGATCTTTGCCCACCATGCAAATAGCAATGTCCTGGGGGACAAGGGGTGCTAAGGGTGACAAAAATGGGAACACATGAGCCTGGCGTGGTGGTGTGCCCTTGTAACCTCAGCACTTGGGAGGCTGAGACAAGAGGATCAAGGTTCACAGCCAACCTCAGCTACTTAGTGAAGTCCTTTGCAACTTAGTGAGACCCCGTTTCAAAATAAAGAATAATAATAATAAAAAAAATAGGGCTGGGGGTGTAGCTCGGAGGTAGAATGCCCTGGGTTCCATCTCTATAGCAAAAAAAAAAAAAAAAGAGGAAACACCCGAGCCCTCTTTGGACACATTTGCGCAGGACACCTGATCTAAACGTGAACTGTAAGCCGGGCGTGGTGGCGCACGCTTGTAATCCCAGCATTCAGGAGGCTGAGACCAGAGGATCACGGTTCACGGACAGCCTCAGCTACTTAGTGAGGCCCTCTGCAACTTAGTGAGACCCTGTTTCAAAATAAAGAATAAAAAATAGGGCAGGGGTTGTAGCTCGGAGGTAGAAGGCCCCTGGGTTCCATCCCCAAACCCACAAAACAAACAAACAAAAAAAAAAACTTGAACTGTGCTCCCTCCCAAGGCCCAGGCCGCAGGTCACTCCCTGTGGCTCCCGGGCCACTGTGGCTGCAGGTGACACTCCCTCCCCATACCTTTCAGCTCCCACCAGTGCCGGGTGTGGACACCTGGTCACCTTCCCAGACATGCAGACCAGCATCTTCACCTCTGGCTCTTTGTGCCTCTACCACCGTGGGCGGAGCTCATAGGGCAGGGTCTTCCTAGACAGCTGCCTCCTGCTGGATGTCTGTGAAGGCTGCCGGAAGGCCGCCTGTGACCTAGGTAATAGCAGTGACAGGAGAAAGTCCCACACTGAGTTTCAGGGGGCACTGGGGGACAGGTGAGGCGGGTGTGGATGAAAAGCCTTTCGGGTGGCAGGTGGCCCTCTTCTGTGGCCTCCTCCAGGGACCTCAGTCCACCAGGGTCCCCAGGAAGCCCCTGTTGAAGGCCAAGGTGACCTCAGAGAGGCAGGGGTGACCGTGCTTGGCTGGCTGCACAGTGCGAGCTCTCAGTCAATCATCCAGGAGGTAGCAAACCTGCTCTCAGAAGACCTAAGGTACGGTGCCTCAGTCTCCACAGCCGTAATGGAATAGCAACAACCTTGGCCCGGGCGACCCTTGTACCTGGGCCAAGCTTTAGTGATTATGAATCCTCAGCAGATTCTGAAGACAGCAGGCCTCGCACTTGGGAGGCTGAGAGAGGAGGTTCACAGGTTCGAGGCCAGTCTCAGCAACTTAGCGAGACCCTGTTTCAAAATAGCCTGGCATGAGACTGAGACAGGAAGATCAGAGGTTCGAGGCCAACTTGAGCAATTTGTGAGGTCCTCCACCACCTGGTGAGACCCTGTTTCAAAATAATGAATAAGATAGGGCTGGGGATGTGGCTCAAAGGCAAAATGCCCCTAAATTCAATCCCAAGTAACACACACACACACACACACACACACACACAGCTGGATTCTAGCTCAGAGGTAGAATGCCCTGGGTTCAATCCTCAGTACCACAAAAATATAAACAAACAAACAAATGAAGGCAGGGACCATCAGCAGAGGCGGCTGTCAGGCAGTAGCGCGCGGAGCTGGGGCTGGGGGCTGAGGTCCTGGGACTCCACACTGGCGGCAGTCACGCTGGACCTCAGTGGCCCTCAGCTTCCCACCTGTATGCATGGCGCTCCGCCATCTAAATAGCACTAAAAAAATGACCTCCCATGGACAGCTGCAGTGGCTGCAGGGAAACACAGCCTTTAAAATTCAGCATGGCAGCTTTTGTGGGAAAGTGGGTTTTTCTTTCTGTTTTTTTGTAGTACTGGAAATTGAACCCACGGGTGCTCTACCACTGAGCTACACCCAAGCCGTGTGTGTGTGTGTGTGTGTGTGTGTGTGTGTGTGTGTGTGTGTGTGCAGATACCAGCTGCAGCCACGCCCTCTCGGCATCTGCATTCGTGCAGTTCATAGGCGATTCTCAATGTGAGAAATAAGCCTCGAGAGAAGGTGTGGTCGCTGGCAAAAAGTATTCTCCACTCTTAGATATTCTTTCATAACTACTGTCCTTTTGGTAATGATTCTTTTAACTTTCCACATGAAATTGCTCCGGTGGAAAAAAGATTAGGATGGCGAAAGAAATTAAATCAACGTAAAATATTCCTTCCAGTAAACTTTCAGCCTTGCTCAAATGGTAATTAGATGAGCCTTGTTCAAATGGTAATTAGAAGCAGCATTCCAGTCCACCATCGACCTTCAACACAGCGACACCACCTGGTTAAAAATAGCTATGTCAAAACAAAGGACAGATAAAATAGATGTGTAAAGGTGATAGAAAGAGAATATGGTGAGAATGAGAAAGTATTTTTGTATGAAGAAGAGCTTATCCTAAGATTGGCCCGAATGGGAAAGAGAGAATTAGGGTAATCAGAAAAGAAAGTTGCAAAGGGTTAGTGATAGGAATATGGATTATTAAAAGAGGAAAAATGCTCAGCTGCTAGAGAAATATATCTGACAACTAAATCTAAAGACCTCATGTTATTTCTTGGTGTTTACCTGCTAAACTGTGTCATGAGTTTGTTTAAGTTTTCAGACAGCGGATAGTATTGCAGACAAAATCCAGCAGACATTCATCGAAGTTCCTTAAATCATCATAAAGGAACACGGATTTTCCTTATGATAACTATATGAAAGCTGGAATCTCGGACTTCGTCCCCCATTATATATAAAGGAGGACATTGGACTAAGCCCTAGGAATGAGAGCTCCGAAAGGGTTAAAGAAAACTCTTAAAAACTGGATTCTTCGAGTGATCTTAAAAACTAAATTCTTCAAGGGATTTTGGGTGTAACTTTTAGCCAAATAGAAGCCTCTGTAGCTGCAAGGCCAATGGGGGCTGGGCTCCTGAGCACAAGACCCACCTGAGATAATGGGACTGATTTCAATCACAAAGACCTGGGATATCCCAGGCCTTACTTTTGTCTTGTTCAGGGTTGGTAATCTGCATGTGTATCTCTCTTTTGTACCTTGGGTGTTTTGCACTTCCTTTTACTAGAAACTCACTGGGAGAGGGGAATATATAAAAAATCTTGTGTCCAAAATAAAGTGTTCGATTGCACAAGAAGCATCGATCCATGTCAGGTTCTTTTTCAAAAGCGCAGATCATAGGATTATTTTCCTAGGAAAGAACCGCTACAGATAAGAATCTGTAGAAAATCACTCTATCGCCGGTGGCGCACGCTTGTAATCCCCACGCTTGGGAGGCGGAGACAGGAGGATCATCGTGCAGGTTCGAAAACAGCGGCGTAAGAGACCGTTTCAAAAATATAAAATAGGTCTGGGAGCGTAGCCCGGAGGTAGAAGGGCTTCCAGGAACCCCAGTACCACCAAAAAAAAAAAAGAAAAGAAAAGAAAATCACTCTATCCTTCCCCACCTTTACTGAGACCATCGACCGCGTGCAAACTCGCGCCCCATTGGACTAGCTGGCTTTCGACGTGTGTGTGTATGTGTGTGTGTGCGCGCGCAGTGTACTGGGGATTAAATCCAGGGGCATTCTGCCTCTGTGCTACACTTTCAGCCCTATTTTATTTTATTTTTTTTTTGTTTTGAAACAGGGTCTCATTAGGTGGCTGAGAGTCTCTTTACTTGCTGAGACTGTCTTTGAACCTATAATCCTCCTATCTCAGTCTCCCAAGTATTATAGGCATGTACCACCATGCTGGCTAGAATGTGGGGTTTCTGGTGTATCCTAAGATAATGTACACTGAAATTTTATTTGGAAAGTTTATTTATTTATTGGTACTGGAGACGGAACCCAGGAATATTCTATCTCTGAACTACACCCTGGGAGTGTAGTTAAGAGGTACAGAATGCCTCTGAGTGTTCAATATTGTATTAAAAAAAAAAAGGGGGGAGAATCTGGGAGTGTAGCTTGGAGGTAGAATAGCCAGATTCAATCCTAGTAGGAAAAAAAAAAAAATCAAACTGAGCCCGTCACTTGTGCTTACTATCCTCCCGGGGCTCTCTGTTGCTTCTGATAGGCCGCCATGGCTGCATGACACGGTCCCCATGGGTCCGCTCTCCCTCCCACCCACTCCCACCCATTCCCAACTGATGCAGCCACAGTGAGCTCCAAGCTGACTGATTGATTCGTTTATTTATTCAGGCCTCCAGGAAACATAGAGCCCTGACCCAGGATACAATGGTGAACAGGACAGAGAGAGTTCCTATTCTCACAGAACTGTCCTCCTGGGGCAGGGGTGGGGGAGAAACAATAAACAAGCCTAAATCCAGATAATTGCACATTATGGGTAAGTACAATACAGAAACAGACAGGGCTCCTAGGTAGAGAGCACGGAGAGATGGCAGGGTGCCGAGCAGTCCTTCCACGCAGAGCCAAAGGGGGCGTTCCAATCTCAGATTCAGGTTTGAGATCTTAGATTGAGCGTCCTCTCCCCAAAATCCTTCCCAAGCTCTCAGGCAGGACATTAGCCTATTGCTAATATCCTAACAATCAACCAGTCCCTTTTCTAATACCATAATTATAATTGAATAAAAATTTGAGTCAAGCCGGGCATGGTGGCGCATGCTTGTAATCCCCGCGCTTGGGAGGCGGAGACAGGAGGATCGTGCAGGTTCGAAGCTAACCATGCTGGCTTAAGACCCTGTTTCCAAATAAAAATATAAAATAGGTCTGGGAGTGTAGTCCGGAGGTAGAAGGACTTCCAGGAACCCCAGTACCACCAAAAAAAAAAAAAAAAAAAAAAAAAATTGAGTCAAGCCAGGTACTGTGGCTCATGCTTGTAATCCCAGTACTTAGGAGGCTGAGACAGGAGGATTGCAGTTTGAGGACAGCCTTAGCTACTTAGTGAGGCTTTCTGTAACTTAGTGAGACCTTGTTTCAAAATAAAGGATAAAAAACAGGGCAGGGGGTAAAAAAAATTTTTTTTTGAGCCTGGTGTGAAGGTGCATGCCTGTAATTCCAGTACTTGGGAGACAGGAGGACCACAGGTTCAAAACAAACCTTGGCAACTTAGCAAGACCCTGTTTCAATATAAAAAAATAAAATCAGACTGGGTGTAGAACTCAGAGGTAGAATGCCTGGGTTCAACCCTGGACACCACATATAAAACAAACACTGAAAAAGTGCCTACAGCCATTAAGATAGGCTCGTGTACCGAGGGACCATCCAGTCCAAGCAGCAATGAGAGAGAGAGAGAGAGAGAGAGAGAGAGCGAGAGAGAGAGAGAGAGAGGCAGGCAGTGTGTGTGTGTGTTTGTGTGTGTGTGTGTGTTACTGGGGATTGGATGGAGGAGCATTCTACCTCCAAGCTACACCCCCAGCCTTTTTCTTTTTTATGCTTTTGAAACAGGGTCTCACTAGGTTGCTGAGTTCCAACCTGCGGTCCTCCTTTCTCAGTCTCCCAACTACTGGGATTACAGACAAGTACCACCATGCCTAGCTAGTCAGTATTTGTTAAAAACAGGAAGGAAGATTCAGGGTAAAGGGATTTCAAACCAGCTTCTAAATTCCATCATTCTAATCAGACTCATAATGCTGGGGACAAATTTTACCCGGATGAGAAATTCTTATGCTATAGATTTATTTAAGAAATATGTTTTTTTTCGCCGGGCGCAGTGGTGCACGCTTGTAATCCCCGCGCTTGGGAGGCTGAGACAGGAGGATCACACGGGTTCGAAGCCAGCCTCAGCTACTTAAAGACCCTCAGCAACTCAGTGTGACCCTGTTTCCAAATAAAGTATAAAATAGGTCTGGGAGTGTAGCCCGGAGGTAGAAAGCCTCTGGGTTCCACCCCTAGTACCACCAAAAAAAAAAAAAAAAAAAAAATTATATATATATATGTTTTTTTCACTTTATGATGAACCTGTAATATTGAAAATGCTAATGAGAATGTCAGAAAAACTCTATAAACAGGATGCAACACTGCAGTACCAAGAGGAAACAATTATTTCAGACATAGTGTTACCATTTGTGAACAAAAAACTCATTTGAAAATCCACTTGAAAACAAAATAATGAATTAACAAAATAATGAATTAAAAGAATTCAGTATAAACCAGGCAAACAGCAACATATTTGCTTGGCACTCTGGGCTAAGGGAGGATAGTGTGGGCAGAAAGCAGGTGGTCCTGGGCTTAGGAAACCACCAGACCTTTTTTTTTTTTTTTTTGCAGGTTTTGGGGATGAAACCTGGGGGCATTTGACCTCTGAGCCACACCCCCTGCCCTATTTTTTATTCTTTATTTTGAAACAGGGTCTCACTGAGTTGCGGAGGGCCTCACTAAGTAGCTGAGGCTGTCCGCGAACCGTGATCCTCCAGGTCTCAGCCTCCCAAATGCTGGGATTACAAGCATGCGCCACCATGCCTGGCCCCCACCAGACTTTCAACTCTGCATTCTGCAACATCACACTGGAAATAGACTATTCAGTGTTAGCAAAAGTCAAGATGTCATGTTTAACCAAAATTCTGTACTATTTGAAAATTTTACTGTAACGTTCTGGGTTTAGATTAAGGATTGTTTTTAATTCTATCTCCTTTCTCTCTTTTTGTGTGTTACTCTGTGTGTGTGTGTGTGTGTGTGTGTGTGTGTGTGTGTGTGTGTTACTGGGGATCGAACCCAGGGATATTTTACCTCTGAGCTATACTCCCTAGACCTTATTTTTTACTTTGAAATAGGAGTTTACTAAATTGCTGAGGCTGTCCTTGAACCTGTGATCCTCCTGTGCTCAGCCTCCCAAGTACTGGGATCAGCTATTCTATCGTGTGTGTGTGTGTGTGTGTGTGTGTGTGTGTGTGTGTGTGTGTGTGTAATTGGGGATTGAACCCAGGGGCATTCTACTTCTGAGCTACCTTCTCAGGCCTATTTTTTATTCATTTTATTTTTGAAACAGAGTAACACAAAATTGTAGAGGGCCTCACTATGTAGCTGAGGTTGGTTGCAAAACTGTGATCCTCCTGTCTCAGCCTCCAAAGTACTGAGATTACAAGTGTGCACCAGCACCAGCCATTCTCTCCCCTCATCCTGCTTCCTCTGTTGTCTCACTGCTTTGCCTTCTTGTGATAAGGGAGTCTGGGAACTGAGCCTCAGGGTGAATTCAATTTCCTGGGATTGCAGGGATCTGTTAGGAGGGATTTTCTGTGGCTAATCCTTGTCCTTTCACCAAGAGCCTGTGGTTTCCTCAATATTCCCTGGTCCCCCAGTGCTGCTGCTGTTTGGCCCTAGGGGGATGGCTGAAGTTTTTAAACTCTGAGCTCTGTCTGGGCCCAAGTCCAACAAGTCACAGAAGGCTCAGTCTAGAGGAAAGAAAAATGTCCTGAGAGTGCAATTCTGCCCCAAAGGTCAACTCCCCCTGGTTCTCCTGCATTCCAAGCACATCACTGACAGCAGTCTCTGCAGCACCAACAGGCCTCTTGTAGAGTAGGGTTTTAGAGAAGAACGATGGTAGGAGAAGGAATCATACACCGTTCTATGCAGTGATTGAAAATATTGAGTTTCTAAACTGTGTTATGTGGTGGGAAGGGTGTGCATGTGAGAGTTGTTGACTATAGATAGGGAAACTATGAAAAACCACAGAGAAAAGTTTACATTTAAGAAAAACTTGCATTTTCTCCTTCAGAGACATAATTGACCTGTGAATAGTGACCTTCCTTTCTTTTGTACTGGGGATTGAACTCAGGGTCATTCCACCACTGAGGTATATCCCGGCCCTTTTTACTTTTTTTTTTTTTTTTTTTTTCCTGTGGGTCTTGGGATGGAACCCAGGGGCATTTGACCTCCGAGCTACAACCCCCTGCCCTATTTTTTTCCTTCTTTTCTTTTTCTTTCTTTTCTTTTCTTTCTTTTGGTGGTACTGGGGTTCCTGGAAGCCCTCCTACCTCCGAGCTACACCCCCCTGCTCTTTCTCTCTCTCTCTTTCTTTCTTGTTAGGTTCTGGACCCCCCACCCCCAATACGGGGCAGGGGCGGGGCTGACCCGCATCCTTACCCTGCAAGGTCCAGGATTTCCCCACGGAAAGCCACTCCCCTTTGATAAAAAGGGGGACGAGCAATCCAGAAGAAGCTTGCGAGCCAGAGACTCGTGGAAGGCTCTCTTCCACACATCTCCCCCACCCCCACCCCGCACCCCTGACACGGGGGTGGGGGAGGGAGCTGCCCGGGACAAATGGGCTGATCTAATAAAGACTTATGGCACCTGCATGGATGATCTCGCGTGTCGGTGGAACTCGCAAACCTTATATTTCTTTCTTTCTTTCTTTCTTTCTTTCTTTCTTTCTTTCTTTCTTTCTTTCTTGGAAGCCCTTCTACCTGGAAGCCCTTCTACCTTAGGGCTACACTCCCAGACCTATTTTTTTTTATATTTTTATTTGGAAACAGGGTCTAAGCCAGCACAGCTGGCTTTGAACCTGCGCGATCCTCCTGTCTCCGCCTCCCAAGCGCGGGGATTACAAGTGTGCGCCACCATGCCCGGATTCTTCTTTATTTTGAAACCGGGTCTCGCTGGGTTGCAGAGAGCCTCACTAAGTAGCTGAGGCTGTACGCGAACCGCGATCCTCAGGTCTCAACCTCCTGGATGCTGGGATTACAAGCCTGCGCCACCACGCCTGGCCTCAGCCCTTTTTATGTTTTGAAACAGGGTATTAGAAGGTTGCTGAGAGTCTTGCTACATTGCTGAGGTTGGTCTCGGACCTGTGATTCTCAGCCTTTTAAGTACTGGGATTACAGGTGTGTACCACCATGCCTGGCTTGTTTTTATTTTTATTTTTGTTTTTTAATAGTCTTGCTAGCTAGACACTGTGGCACACATCTGTAATCCCAGTACTTGGGAGACTGAGACTGGAGGGTTACAGGTTCAAGGACAGTCTCAGCAAGAGGTGAGACTCAGCAACCTAGCAAGACCCTGTTTCAAAATGAAAAATTAAAGCTGGGTGCACGCTTGTAATCCTAGCATTTGGGAGACTGAGACAGGAGGATCATCGTTCACAGCCAGCCTCAGATACTTAGTGAGGCTCTTTGCAACTCAGTTTCAAAATAAAGAATAAAAATCAGGGCTGGGGTGTAGCTGGAGGTAGAATACCCCTGGGTTCCATCCCCTTTACCACACACACACAAAAATTATGTGTGTGTGTGTGTGTGTGTGTGTGTGTGTGTGTGTATCCAAGATAGCACCATCAGTTTCAGGGTAATGGAAGAGAGACAGCCATTGTCAATTATACTTTTTCCAAATCATATAAAAAAGAAAAAAGAGGCCAGGTGTGGTGGCACACACCTGTAATCCTAGTTGTCGGGAGACTGAGGACAAGAGGATCACAGGTTTGAAGCCAGCCCCAGCAATTTAGTAAGGCTCTCAGAAACCTAGTGATACCCTGTTTCCAAATAAAAAAAACCAGTCTACCCCCAGTATCACACACACACAAAAAAAAAAAAAAAGAAAAGAAACAGAAAGTCTTGAATCTGCAGACCTTAATAATAATTATTATTAAAATAAGCTGGGCGTGGTGGTGCATGCTTGTAATCCCAGCATTTGGGAGGCTGAGACTAGAGGATTGCGGTTCACGGACAGCCTCAGCTACTCAGTGAGACCCTGTTTCAAAATAAAGAATAGCCGTGCCTGGTGGTGCAAGGTTATAATCCCCAAGCTTGGGAGGCGGAGACAGGAGGACCATGCAGGTTCGAAACCAGCCATGCCGGCTTAAGAGACCCTGTTTCCAAATCAAAATAGTATAAAAAATAGGTCTGGGTGTGTAGCCTGGAAGTAGAAGGGTTTCCAGGAACCCCTGTACCACCCCCCAAAAAAAAAGAATAAAAAAAATTGGGCAGGGGGTATAGCTTAGAGGTCAAATGCCTCTGGGTTTCATCCCCAGACCAAAAAAAAAAAAAAAAAAAGTTAAGATGGGAGCTACTTAGTAGGCTCTCAGTAACTTAGTGAGACCCTGTTTCCAAACAAAAAAAACATAAAATAGGCCTGGGGGTGTTGCCCGGAGGTAGAAAGACCCTGGGTTCCATCCCCAGTACCACAAGTAAATGCATACATACATACATACATACATATACACACATACATACATACATAAAAAAATGGTAAGGGCTTGTTTGTATATCCAGTACTTGGGAGGCTGAGACAGGAGGATCACAAGTTCAAGGTATGCCTCAGCAACTGAGACCCTCTTTGTTTCCAAACAAAAAATAAATAGGGCTAGGAGTGTAGCTGGAGGTAGGATCCCCCTAGTTTCAATTCCCAGTACCATACACACAAAAAAGGAATTTTATTTTTACATTTAGTCTTTATTTTTCTTGGTGGTACTAGGGTGAAACCAGGGGCTTTTCTACCTCCAGACTCTACTCCCAGACCTATTTTATACTTTATTGGGAAACAGGGTCTCACTGAGTTGCTGAGAGCCTCACTATGCAGCTGAGGCTGGCTTCAAACCTGTGCAATCCTCCTGTCTCAGCCTCCCAAGTGCTGGGATTATAAGAGTGCCCCACCACGCCCGGCTAAAAAAGGAATTTTATATGAATAACTTTGACATTAGGGAATGAATCTTGACTCCATCGCTTATAACTTAAACAATGGAGTAATTAATTATTCCCAAGCCTGCTTCTTTTGTCTGCCAACCTAAAATGATGGGAGTACCCACCCCCAGATCGACTATATAGAAAGGGTATAGTCAATGATAGTCATTATTTCTTATTATTATGACATTTGGACTACAGAAAGAAAGATTAGTTCGACAGGTTGAACATCCCCAAAGAATGTTTAAAAGCGCTTGTGAATATGAAGTTCTTATTTTTCTGGAATGAAAACTGAATCATATCTAACAGGCAGTTTCTTTCTTTGCAAAATTGGGTGGCTGATCTGGGTGTGGTGGCGCACACCTGCAATCCTAGTACTTGAGTGGCTGAGACAGGAGGATAGCAGGTTCAAGGCCAGCCTCAGCAACTTAGCGAGTCCTTCGGCAAATTAGTGAGACTCTGTTTCAAAATAAAGCATAAAAGCCGGGCGTGGTGGTGCAGGCTTGTAATCCCAGTATTCGGGAGGCTGAGACTGGAGGATCGAGGTTCACAGACAGCCTCAGCTAGTTAAGTGAGGCCCTCTGCAACTCAGTAAGACCCTGTTTCAAAATAAACAATAAAAAATAGGGCAGGGGGTGTAGCTTGGAGGTCAAACGCCCCTGGGTTCCATCCTCAGACCCGCAAAAATAAATGAATATATAAGAAATAAATAAATAAAATAGGGCTGGGGGTGCAGATAAGAGGCAGAATCCCCTTGGGTTCAATTTCCAGTCTCTCTCTCTCTCACACACACACACACACACACACACACACACACACACACACATAAAATTTTAAAAAATTGGGTGGCACGCCCATCTTGCACTGGGGTGGGAATTCCCTGACAATAAATGTCAAGTATCAAACACTGTTCAGGGTGCAGACGCCCACCCGAAGGGATCTGTTCATTTGGACAATCGTAGCAATCACAAAACTGGGCACCCGCAGGCCCCAAAGCCTGGACTTCAGCGCCTTTTGAGTCGGGTCGCCGAGGCCCCTATTTGGCCGCAAAGCCCCCAGCGCCCCGCTGGTCCCCGCACGCTCCGGGCAGGATGCTCCCACCCGCCAGGGCGCAGCCTCGGACGCGCCGCAGCGCACAGGTCTGTTTCTAGAGCGACCCGCCTTCCTGGAAGGCGACGTGGTCCAGTCTCGCTATCCTTTAGCTGGCAAACCAGATGCCAGGTCGCCCGTAGCAACGACGGCACCTAGCGTCCGGCGCCCCGTCAAGCCGCAGCTCCCTGCGCAGGCGCACAGAGAGCCAGGCACGCGCTTCCGCTCACGCCCGGCGCTCCTCGGGAAATGGGGCGTGCCTTGCGTGATGACGTCGAGGGGCGGGGTCCCAGGCGGCGGGAAGAGCTGGCGCGAGAATGGAGGTCCAGGCCAGTGATGGCATCGTAGGGGAGCCAGGGGCTGAAGACCCTGCCCCTACCACCAGCAAGGCCTCAGGCAGCTCCGGCCACTACGAGCTACCGTGGTGAGGGCCCAAGCCATAAATAAGGGGCGCGTCTGGACATAGGATGGGAGAGGGCCGGATGGGGCTCGGGCTCCTTTCTGGTGGATCCTGCGGAGAGCTGGCGGCCCCGGGGGCCTGGAGGGGTGGGTTTGAGCTCTGCCGGCGAGGTCTCCTGGAAAAAAATACTAATGACAGTGAGGCTACTCTCTGTGTGTGTGTGTGTTGTGGTAGTAGGATTTGTACCCAGGGGCATTCTACCTCTGATCTATGTCTCCAGCCCTATTTTTTTTAATTCATTTTATTTTTTGTGGTACTAAGGATGGAACCCAGGGGCATTCTTACCTCCAAGCTACACCACTGAAAAGGCAATCCTCCTGTTTCAGTCTCCCAAGTACTGGGATTACAAGTGTGCACCAACACACCCGGCAATTTTTTTTAATTTTAAAACAGAGTCTCATCAAGTTGTGGAGGACCTTGCTAAGTTGCTGAAGCTGGCCTTGAACCTGTTGCTATCCTTCTGTTTCAGCCTCCTGAGTACCAGGATTATGTGTTTACCATCATGCCTAGCTTTCTCAGGGTTTATTTTTGGGAGGGTACTGAGGATGGAACCCAGGGACATTCAACCTTAGAGCTATACCAGCCCTATTTTTTTTTTTTTTTAAATTTGGAAAGAGGTCTTACTAAGTTGCTGACAGCCTCACTAAATTGCTAAGGCTGGCAACAAACCTGCGATCCTTCTATCTCAGCCTCCCAGCTACTGGGATTACAACTGTGTGCCACTAGGCCCACCACTCAGTGTCTTTTAAAAGTCTAAGTCATTTCTTACATGGATTACATGTTGCAGATGATGTTATTTTGACTATAAAGGTCAATAAGTTAATAAAATTAACCAATTTCCTTTTTACCTTTTAGTGAGGCTACCAGATTTTTTATTTTTTCTTCTGGTACTGGGGTTTATACTCAGGGGCATTCTACCTCTGAGCTACACAGGGTCTCACTAAATTGTGGAGGGCCTTGCTAAGTTGTTGAGGCTGAACGTGAACCTGCAGTCCTCCCATCTCAGCCTCCCAAGTACTGGGATTATAAATAAGTGCTGGACACCCACCTCTGATGAGGCTTTGCTAGCTAAACAAAGACCTCAGATCAGGGAGCAAGGCTTACAGCTGTGTGGAGAAAGGGCTTTTTTTTTTTTTTTTTTAATTTGGTGGGTCTGGGGATGGAACCCATGAGCATTTTGCCTCCGAGCCACACCCCCCTGCCCTATTTTTTATTCTTTATTTTGAAACAGGGTCTCACTAAGTTGCAGAGGGCCTCACTTAGTAGCTGAGGCTGTCTGCGAACTGTGATCCGCCAGTCTCAGCCTCCTGAATGCTGGGATTACAAGCGTGTTCACCACACACGGCCTTTTGGAGTGAACTTTCCTTGTGTCTGCTCCTGACCTTCCCAGCTACTAATTCTCTACCTTCTCTGGGCTTTCCCAGCCCTTGGTTAATGTTACCAGCCTGGCACTGTAGTAGGATTTGCTAAATGCTAGCTCCCTGCTAGTGGGAAAGCCCTTTAGGGCATGAATCATGTTTCATTCATTTCTTTACTTACGACTTTTCTCTCCTTGAGCTAACTCTTTACGTAGTGCTTGGCAACTGGAAGGGACCAAATATGAGGATTAAATAGGAACAACTATGCCTCATCTGTTGATCTTAGAGGACATATCTCTCTTCCCTATAGTTTGTGGAAAACAGCTTCTTTGCATGCAGCTCTTTTTGAAGCAGGACAAATACTTATCTGTACAGGGCACAAGGCAAGAATATATAGGCAGGCTAGGGGGTATAGCTCAGTAGTAGAGTTCTTGCCTAGCACGCTCAAGCCCTGGGGTTTGATCGCCAGTATCTTTTATCGGTATCTCAACATAAGCCAGGTGTGGTGGTGCACACTTGTAATCCCAGTACTTGGGAGGCTAAAACGGGTTCAAAGCCAGCCTCAGCTACTTAGTGAGGCTTTCAGCAACTTAGTGAGACCCTGTTTCCAAATAAAATATAAGATGGGTCTGGGGGTGTAGCCTGGAGGTAGAAGGCTCCTGGGTTTTATCCCTAGTACTACAAAAAGAAGGAGGAGGAGGAGGAGGAGGAGGAGGAGGAGGAGGAGGAGGAAAGAAAGAGAAACATGAGCCAGGCATGGCGGCACACACTTATAATCCTAGGACTTGGGAGGTTGAGACAGGAGGATTGGAGGTTTTGGGCCAGGCTTAGCAATTTAGAGAGACCATTCCACAACTTAGCATATCTCTGTTTGAAAATAAAAGGCTGGGTATGGTGGCGCACACTTGTAATCCCCGCGCTTGGGAGGCGGAGACAGGTTTGAAGCCAGCTGCGCTGGCTTAAGAGACCCTGTTTCCAAATAAAAATATAAAATAGGTCTGGGACTGTAGCCCGGAGGTAGAAGGGTTTCCAGGAACCCCAGTACCAAAAAAAAAAAAGATAAAATAGGGCTGGGTGTGTAGCTCAGAGGTAGAATGTCCCTGGGTTCAATTCCCAGTACCACATACACACAAAAATTATATATATTAATTACATGGGTATCTTGGCACAAAGGGTGCTTGGTCTGGGTTAGTGCCAAGATACCCATGTAAACATATATTATATATATGGGCAAAGAAAGTCCTGATGATCAAATCGTTGGAAATCTACTGACACTCTCATTCCTACCAGAGCTGGAGAAAGTCATTTTGTCTTTTAACACAGCTTGCTTGCTTGTGTATGTGTGTGTGTGTGTGTGTGTATATATATATATACATATATATGTATATATATATATATATTATTTATTTATTTATTTATTTTTGCGGTACTGGGGATGGAACCCGGGGCATTCTAACTCTGAGGTACACCCCCACCTCTATTTTTTATTCTTTACTTTGAAACAGGGTCTCACCGAGTTGCAAAGGACCTCATTAAGTAGCTGAGGCTGTCCTCAAACTGCGATCCTCCTGTCTCAGCCTCCCAAGCACACAGCTGGGATTACAAGTGTGTGCCACCACACCTGGCCAGCTTGTTTATTTAAAAGGGAGAACTGAGCCGGGCATGGTTACGCATGCTCATAATCTTGGCATTGGGAGGCTGATACAGGAGGATTGTGGTTCAAGGACAGCCTCAAGCTACTACTTAGGCCCTTTGTAAACCAGTGAGACCCAGTTTCAAAATTAAGAATAAAAATAGGGCTGGGGGTATACCTCGGAGGTAGAATGCCCCTGGATTCCATCCTCAGTACTGCGAAAAAAAAATTTTTTTTAAATAAATAAATAAAATAACGAAAGGGAGAACTGTTGGTATGAATAGGCCACTGGCCTGTCTACTCCACACAGCATAATGGGATCACAGTTTGGGCCTGTGGTTTCCGTCTAGCCAGCCCCGCTGTGTGCTTGGCACACGTGTACAGAAACCAGCAGGTAAAGGATGAGAAGGGGCCCAGGTGCACCCATGTCTGTCAGTGCCACAAGTGCAGGCCTCTGTTGTGACAGGCAGGCCGTGTTGCAACGCGGGGTCACATTGCTCCAGATGGCCTGCTCTGGCCCCTTTCCAGCAGCAACAGGTGTTTCTGCTGGGGTGGGTGTGAAGCCTGTGGTGGACACTTCTCGCGCACTTTCCAGACGGCACTTGAATACCTCCTTACGTGAAGGACTCCCATCCATTTGGCCTGTTTTTATTGAATATATATCATCTGGTAAAGCTCTTAGGATTGCCCTTTGGTGCTTGGTTTGGGGTAGTGCCAAGATAGCCATGTAAACATTTTTATGCATTTTCTTAAAAACAGGGTTGAAAAATACAGGCCAGTAAAGCTGAATGAAATCGTTGGGAATGAAGACACTGTGAGCAGGCTGGAGGTGAGTGCCATAAGATGAAGATCTGATGTCTGTATTGTGGCTTTACAAGCTTGAGGCAGTTGAGACAGCTAAGCCGAGCCAGTGAGGGAGACGCAAGCCAGGAGTCTGCGTGGGACACTTTGGATTTGGGGAGATTAGAACCTGTGATGGATAATGCCAGTCATTTGTGCTGGCTTATTAGAGGGGAGTTTCAGGTTGTTTTTGTTTTTGCAGTACTGGGCATGGAACCTAGGGGCATTCTACCTCCAAGCCACACACACCCCCCAACTCTACTTTTTATTCTTTATTTTGAAATAGGCTCTCACTGAGTTGCAGAGGGCCTCACTAAGTAGCTGAGGCTGGCCACGAACCTGTGATCCTCCTGTCTCAACCTCCCAAGTACTGGGATTACAAGTGTGCACCACCATGCCTGGCTTTATTTTTTATTCTTTATTTTGAAACAGGGTCTCACTAAGTTGTAGAAGGCCTCTCTAAGTAGCTGAGGCTGGTCACAAACCTGTGATCCTCCTGTCTCAGCCTCCCAAGTATTGGGATTACAAGCTTGCACCATCATGCCTGGCTTAGCAAGGTTTTTGGCAACGTAGCAAGACCCTGTTTCAAAACAAAAAATTAAGCCAGGCATGGTGGCGCACGCTTGTAATCCCTGTGCCTGGGAGGCTGAGACAGGAGGATTGCTCAGGTTTGAAGCCAGCTTCAGCTGGTTTAAGAGACCCTGTTTCCAAATAAAATATAAAATAGGTCTGGGAGTGTAGCCTGGAAGTAGAAGGCCCCTGGGTTCCATCCCCAGTACCACAAAAAAAAAAAAAAAAAAAAAAAAAATTAAAAATCTGAGCCGGGCGTGGTGGTGCACACTTGTAATCACAGCATTTGGGAAGCTGAGCAGGAGGATCCTGGTTCTCAGCCAGCCTCAGCTACTTAGCAAGGCCCTTTGCAACTCAGTGAGACTTTGTTTCAAAATAAAGAATAATGGTGCCATACTCCAGCATTTGGGAGGCTGAGACAAGCCTCAGTTGCTTAGTGAGGCCCTTTAGCTACTTAGTGAGGCCATATGCAACTCAGTGAGACCTTGTTTCAAAATAAACAATAAAAAATAGGGCTGGGGTGTGGACAAAGGGGACCCGCCAATAAATAAATAAATAAATAAATAAATAGGACTGGGAATGAGCCGGGCGTGGTGGTACATGCTTGTAATCCCCACACTTGGGAGGCGGGGACAGGAGAATCATACAGGTTCGAAGCCAGCCTCATTGGCTTAAGAGACCTTGTTTCCAAATAAAAATATAAAAATAGGGCTGGGAGTGTAACCCAGAGGTAGAAGGGTTTCCAGGAACCCCAGTACCACCAAAAAAAAAAAAAAAAAAAAAAAAAGGAATGGGAATGTAGCTCAGAGGTAGAGTGCTCCTGGGTTCAATTCTCAGTACCCCCGCCCTCTGACATGCACATTCTAACCAAGTAGTTCTGCAGGAGGCCAGAGAATCAGCATTGCCAGTGCTGCTGCCAGTGCTGCTGCCAGTGCTGCTGGCTCAGGGGCCCGTACTTCTGAGTAACAAGACTATGGAGTCTTGTATTGGGGTTTATGAGAAATGAACGGGACTCAGATATGCAGGGCCTTGTGAGCCTCCCTTAAGGGACTGGGCTTCAGAGCTGGATATGGTGGTGCGTGGAATCCTAGCTACTCAGAAGCCTGAGGCAGGAAGATCACAAGTTCAAGGCCAGCCTGGGCAATTTAGTGAGACCCTGTCTCTAAATAAAATAAAAAGAACTGGGGTACAGCTGAGTGGCAGAGTGCTTGCATGGCATATGCAAGGCCCTGGGTTCTATCCCGTTTGGGCTTTGGGATGCAGGTGTAGCTCAGTGGTAGAGGACCTGCTTAGCATATAAGAGGCCCTGGATTCCATCCCCAGCACTGCCAAAATAAAGTTGGGGCTTCACACTGAGGGCAAGAGTCAGCCTAGGGGATTGGAGTAGGGCAGAAGTAGAGGCACGGAGACCAGTTAGTGCCCTGTTGACTGCCATCCAGGCGGGAAAGTGGGAGTGAGGCTGGAGAGAAGCAGGACTCCAGAGATGAAGGAGAATGGCAAAGCCTTGGTAGTCGAGGTCCTGCGGGCTGAGAGAAGAGGCCCGGCCAAGGAGGACAGGGGCCTCCAGGTTCCTGGCATAGACAGTCGGGTCATAGAGGTGGACAGTCCGACACGGGTTGGGCTTCAGGCGTAGGGGAGAGCGGTGAGTTCAGTTGCACCCGGGCTGAGGTGCGGCTGCCAGGGGCGTCCACATGGAAACATGTGGTCCTGTGTGTTTACGTACTGGGCCTATGGCTGGGGGCACTGAGCTCCTTAGGCTGGCAGACTAACCTGTTCCAATGAACATCCTTCCCTCAGGTCTTTGCCAAAGAAGGGAACGTGCCCAATATCATCATCGCTGTGAGTACGTGGCCCTGGTGCGGTGGCCATCATGGCGTCTCATTTCACTGCCTGCCGGAGTCTTCCTGGACCTCTCGTGGTCAGGCCCTGCGCCACTTCCCTCACGTTAGCGGAGGCCTGTGGCTCGCTGGCTGGACCGCGCGTGCCCTGAGGGGGCCCAGTGGGACATGGGAGGGTGTCGGTGGTGGGGCAGTAAAGCCGGAGCCACGCGCATCCTGGTGGTGTGAAGCACTTACTGGAGGCCTCGTCCCCAGGGCCCCCCGGGAACTGGTAAAACTACCAGCATCCTGTGTTTGGCACGAGCGCTGCTGGGCCCTGCGCTGAAGGATGCTGTCCTGGAACTCAACGCTTCCAACGACAGGTGCGTCCAGGAGCGGGGCAGAGGGTGGTGCACTTGACTTTTTTTCTGTGTGTGTAGAATTGAACCCAGGGACATCCTACTTCTGAGCTATACCCCCAGCTCAATTTTACTTTTTACCTTGAAGCAGAATCTCACTAAGTTGTGGAGGGCCTCTCTAAGTTGCTGACCACAAACCTGTGATCCTCCTGTCTCAGCCTCCCAAGTATTGGGATTATAGGCATGTGCCACCATGCCCAGCTGTGATTGACCTTTTTATTTTATTGTTATTGTTATTATTATTATTATTATTATTATTATTATTATTTTTGGTGGTACTGGGGTTCCTGGAAACCCTTCTACATCCGGGCTACACTCCCACACCTATTTTTATACTTTTTTATTTGGAAACAGGGTCTCTTAAACCAGCGCGGCTGGCTTCGAACCTGCGCGATCCTCCTGTCTCCGCCTCCCAAGAGCTGGGATTACAAGCGTGCGCCACCACGCCCGGCCGTGACTGACCTTTTTAAATTTTTTTTTTAAATATTGAGACAGGGACTTGCTAAGTTGCCGGGGCTGGATGAAACTTGCAGTCCTCCTGCCTCAGCCTCCCAAGTGTTGGGATTACAGGCACGTGCCACTGCACCCAGCACCTGCCCTACAAACTCTTTTCCTCTGATCCTTCCTGGTAAGACATCATGACCATTGCTAACTTGTCCATGTGCCAACAAAAGCACTTGTTGATTACCTTTTAAAATATGTATGTATTTATTTATTTTTGATACTGAAGATTGAACCCAGGGACATTCTACCTACAAGCTACATCCACAGGTCTTAATTTTTTTTTTTTTTTAATTTTGAAAAAAGTCTCACTAAATTACTAAGACTGGCCTTAAACCAGCTATCCTTCTGTCTCAGCCTCCCAATACTGAGACAAGCATATGTTACCAAACCCAGCTTCCTTTTTCTTGTTTTGTTTGTTTGTTGCAGTATTGGGGATTGAACCCAGGGGCATTCCACCTCCAAGCTGCACCCTTAGCTGTATTTTTTTTTTTTTTTTCAGTACTGGGGATTGAACTTAGGGGCATTCTGCCCTGTTTCAAAATTAAGAGTAGCCGGGTGTGGTGGTGCACTCTTGTAATCCCCACCATTGGGAGGCGGAGACAGGAGGATCGCGCAGGTTTGAAGCCAGCCATGCTGGCTTAAGAGACCCTGTTTCCAAATAAAAATAATATAAAATAGGTCTGGGAGTGTAGCCTGGAGGTAGAAGGGCTTCCAGAAACCCTAGTACCACCAAAAGAAAAAAAATGAAGAATAAAAAATTGGGCAGGGGGTGTAGCTTAGAGGTCAAATGCCTCTGGGTTCCATCCCTAGACCCGCAAAAAAAAAGAAAAAAACCAGGGTCTCACTAAGTTGTGGAAGGCCTCACTCACTAAGTAGCGGAGGCTGTCCTTAAACCTGTGATCCTCCTGTCTCAGCCTCCTAAGTACTGGGATTACAAGTGAATGCTACCACACTCAGCTCTATTTTTTTTTTTATTTTGAACAGTATCTCACTAGGATGATGAGGCTGTCTCACTGCTTCCTGAGGCTGTCCTCAAACCTGTGATCCTTCTGTCTCAGCTTCCCAAATACTGAGATTATAAGTGTGCACCACCATACCCATCTAAATTGTTTTAAATTGTGGTAAAATGCACAACTTAAAAATTCCCTTGTGTTTGTGGTACTGGGGTTTGAATCCAGGGACATTCTACCTCTGACTATAGCCCCAACCCTTTATTTTTTATTTAATTTTATTTATTTATTTATTTATTTATTTATTTATTTATTTATTTGTACTGGGGATGTAACCCAGGGGCATTCTACCTCCGAGAGACATCCTCAGACCTATTTTTTTATTCTTTATTTTTTGAAACAGGGTCTCACTAAGTTGCTGAGAGCCTCACTGAGTAGTTGAGGCTGGCTTTGAACCTGCACAATCCTCCTGTCTCAGCTTCCCAAGCGCAGGGATTACAAGTATGCGCCACCACGCCCGGCTTCCAACCCTTTATTTTTGAAACAGGATCTCACTGACTTGTTGAGCCTGGCTGTGAACCCCTGGTCCTCCTTCCTGTCTCAGCCTCCCAAGGACTGGGATTACAGGTGTGCACCACCATACCTAGCTTCTTCTTAACTATTTTAAAGTGTACCCTTAGGCTGGGCATTGTGGCACACACTGTAATCCCAGTCCTTTGGAGGCTGAGACATGAGAATCACAGATTTGTGGAAAGCCTCAGCTAATTAGTGAGACCTTCTACAATTTAGTGAGACCCTGTTTCAAAAAATAGAATAAGCCGGGCGTGGTGGCGCATGCTTGTAATACCAGGACTTGGGAGGCTGAGACAGGAGGATCACACAGGTTCGAAGCCAGCCTCAGCTACTTAGTGAGGCTCTCAGCAAGTGAGTGAGACCCTGTTTCCAAATAAAATATAAAATAGGTCTGGGAGTGTAGCCCAGAGGTAGAAAGCCCCTAGGTTTCATCCCCGGTACCACCAAAAAAAAAAAAAAAAAAAAAAAAATACAAAATAGAATGGGGGTGTAGCTCATAGATAGAAGGCCCCTGGGTTCAATCCCAGTATTGGGAAAAAAAAAAAAGTGTACACTGCAGTAGTGTTAAGTATACTCACATGATTGTACAACGACTGCCACACATTTTTCATGTTGCAAAACCGAAACCTTGAAGCCATTAAACAACTATTTCCCCTTCTCTCCAGCCCCTGGCAGCCGCCTTTCTGCTTTCTGTTTCTATGATTTCAGTCTCTAGTTAGCTGATACAAGTGGAATCCTGTACAGTTTGTCTCTCCATGAGTGATTCGTTTCACTTAAAGTTCTCAAGATTTCATCCACTTTATAGCCGGGCGTGGTTGCGCACACTTGTGATCCCAGCATTCGGGAGGCTGAGACAGGAGGATTGCAGTTCATGGCCAGCCTCAGCTACTTAGTGAGGCCCTCTGCAACTCAGTGAGACCCTGTTTCAAAATAAAGAATAAAAAAATAGGGCTGGGGGTGCAGCTCAGAGATAGAATATCCCTGGGTTCCATCCCTGGTACTGCAAAAAAAAAAAAAGATTTGCTATTTTATGGCCGAATAACATTCCTTTGTATGTACATACCACATTATGTTTACTCCTCTGTTGATGGACACAAGTTGCTTCTATCCTGCCGCTCTGGTGAAGAATGAGGCCATGAGCGCTGGTGCGCGAACACTGTCCTGTGCCTGGTTGGTTCTTTTGGATGGGTACCCTTTAACGGATCCCTGAATTATGATAATTCTGTGTTTACTGTGTGTGTCTGTGTTTTGCGGTACTGGGGACGGAACCCAGGGGCATTCTACCTCCGAGCGTCACCCCCAGCTCTATTTTTTATTCTTTATTTTGAAACAGGGTCTCACTGAGTTGCAGAGGGCCTCACTAAGTAAAGGAGGCTGTCCATGAGCTGAGATCCTCCCGTCTCATCCTCCCAAATGCTGGGATTACAAGTGTGCGCCACCACGCCTGGCGCGCTCTCTCTCTCTCTCTCTTTTTTAATGTTGATTGATTGATTGCGGTACTGGGAGTGGAATCCAGGGGCCTTCTACCTCTGGGCTACACACCCTGCCCTATTTTTTTAATTCTTTATTTTGAAACAGGGTCTCACTAAGATGTGGAGGGCCTCACTAAGCAGCTGAGGCTGGTCGTGAACCCAGATCCTCTTGTCTCAGCCTCCCAAGTACTGGAATTACAAGCGTGCGCCACCACGCCAGGCTTCTTGTCCACACCTTGACTGAGAAAATTCATCTAAGATATTGATACCTGGGGTTCTGTTTATATGATCAGTTTTGCATCCGTGGAGTCTAAATGCTACTGGTTGGTTTCTGTGCATTTTTTTTTTCTGATTCCTCTAATAATTATGAATACTTTGTCAATATTTCTTTTTGTCATTGTGGATAGAAAATGGAAAAGAAAAGCTCTAGGCATGGCAACGCAGGCCTGCAATCCCAGTGTTTGGGAGGCTGAGACAGGAAGATCACAGGTTCAAGGACGAGCCTCAGCAAGTAGTGAGACTCATCAACATAGTGAGGCCTGTTGCAAAATAAAAAAATAAAAAATAGGACTGGAGGTGTAGCTTGAAGGTAGAACACCCCCTACCACCACCACCAGTAAAAAAAGAAAAAAAGAAAGAAAAACTTTTGGTGTGTGTAACTGAACTGTCCTCAGAAGGTAACAGAAATTCTGGTTTATTGTTTCAGGGGCATTGATGTTGTGAGGAATAAAATCAAGATGTTTGCCCAACAGAAAGTCACCCTTCCCAAAGGCCGACACAAGATCATCATCCTGGACGAGGCAGACAGGTGCGTGCTTCGCCAGCTGTGTCCTGGCCGTGGTCGCTCTGCTCAGTCAGGAGCAAGGCTCCTGTGTGGTGGGTTTGCGCAGTGCGTCTTCAGAAAGCAATGGAAGGAGGGCCTGTGCCTCAGACCTTTGCCTCCTCGGCTCACTTAGAAACATTCTGTCAGCCGGGCGTGGTGGCGCATGCTTGTAATCCCAGCATTCAGGAGGCTGAGACCGGAGGATCGCGGTTCGCGGACAGCCTCAGCTACTCAGTGAGGCCCTCTGCGACTCAGTGAGACCCTGTTTCAAATAAAGAATAAAAAATAGGGCAAAGGGTGTAGCTCGGAGGTCGAATGCCCCTGGGTTCCCTCCCCAGACCCACACACACAAAAAAGAAGAGAAACATTTTGTCTAAGACAGTCTCTTAACATGTATGTTTAAACCGGGCATGGTGGCACATGCTTGTAATCCCAACATTTGGGAGGCTGAGACCAGAGGATCGCGATTCGCAGACAGCCTCAGCTACTTAGTGAGGCCCTCTGCAACTCAGTGAGACCTGGTTTCAAAATAAAGAAAAATAGGGCAGGGGGTATAGCTCAGAGGTCGAATGCCCCTGGGTTCCCTCCCCAGACCCGCAAAAAAGAAAAATGTATGTTTAAGCATCATTTATAAATAATTTACATAGAATTTTATTTTATATTTTATTTTATTTGCAGTACTGGGGGTAGAACCCAGGGGCATTCTACCTCTGAGCTACACCCCTAGCCCTATTTTTTTATTTTTTATATATTTTTTAATTCTTTTGCAGTACTGGGGATTTAACCCAGGGGCAGGGGCATTCTACCTCCAAGCTCCACCCCCAGCCCTATTTTTTTATTCTTTCTTTCTTTCTTTTTTTTTTTTTTTTGTGGTACTGGGGTTCTCTGGGCTATACTCCCACTCCCAGACCAATTTTTTTATATATTTATTTGAAAACAGGGTCTCCTAAGCCAGTGAGACTGGCTTCAAACCTGCGTGATCCTCCTGTCTCTGCCTCCCAAGCGCGGGGATTACAAGCGTGCGCCACCGCGCCTGGCTATTCTTTATTTTTGAAACAGGGTCTCACTGAGTTGTAAAGGCCTCACTAAGTAGCTGAGGCTGCCCACGAACCACGATCCTCCTGTCTCAGCCTCCAGAATGCTGTGATTACAAGCGTGTACCACCACGCTTTTTTATTTTTTATTTTATAACAAGGTCTCACTAAGTAACTAAGGCTGGCCAGGAACTCACAATCTTCCGGTCTCAGCCCCCCAAGTCCTGGGATTACAAATGTGCACCACCATGCCTGGCCAGAATTTTTTTGTTGTGGTGGTTAAATACATATGCCATGCCTGGTATGGCAGTGTATACCATAATCCCAGTGACTGGGGAGGTTGAGGTGGGAGATCAAAGGCCTGGAAAACTTGACAAAACTCTCTCTTCCTAAAATAGAAAACAAAAGGGCAGGGGTGCCACCCAGCTGCAGAGCTCCCCTGGGACTACTCCCAGTGCCACTCACACAGAAAGTGTAATTTTTTTCCCCTACTCTGGGGGTTGAACTCAGGGGTGCTCTACCACTGAACTACATTCCTATTTATTTGTTTATTTATTTTTGACATTGAGGATTGAGCCCAGGAGATTCGTCCTCTGAGCTACACTCCCAGCCCTTTTTATTTTTTTAATTTTAAACAGAGTCTTGCTAAGTAGCTGAGGCTATCCTCAAATCTGAGATCCTCCTGTCCCAGCCTCCTACATACTGGGATTATGGCCCACAGCTTGCAATCCTCCTACCTCTGCAACTGGGAATATAGGTGTGTGCCGTTGTGCCCAGCCATAGTTTTTAATATTTATGTTGTATTCCATAGTATGACTGTGCCTTAACCATTTCACTGGAACACTTAGTTGTCATAACAAGCCATCTGACAAGTGACAACACAGAGACTCAGATAATTGCCTAAGATCCCACACTAGCAGGTGTTGGGCTGCAGGGCCTCCACTCTAAAGACTGTGAGGCCGAGACTCGGTCCTGCCAGGCGCAGTAGCTCAAGGGGAGGCAGGAGCACAAGGTTCCCAGGGTTTTGTTTTGTTGTTTTTTTGTTTTGTTTTTTTCTTCTACTGCCAAGCTGATCCTCCAGCCCTTTTTCTCCCTCCCTTCCTTCCTCCCTCCCTCCCTTCCTTCCTTTCTTTCTTTCTTTTTTTGTGGTACTGGGGATGGAACCCAGGGGCATTCTACCTCAAGCTACACCCCCAGCCCTACTCTTTTATTTTTTATTTGGAAACAGGGTCTCACTGAGATGCAAAGGCCTCACTAAGTAGCTGAGGCTGTCCTCAAACCGCGATCCTCCTGTCTCAACCTCCCAAATGCTGGGATTACAAGCGTGCGCCACCACGCCTGGCTCCTTTTTACTTTTTCTTTTGAAACAGGGTCTCACTTAGTTGCTGAGGCTCTATTGGAACCTGCAACCTTCCTTTCTCAGCCTCCTCACTACGGGATCACAGACGTGTGCCACCATGCCCGGCTCTCAGGGTCCTATTAGAGGAGGTGGCAGCGCGTGTTATGACTTGTCTCTTGAGGCTTTTTTTTTTTTATGTCATGAAAGAACTGAAGGGAGGACCAAGTCCTGCCTGGCCGATGCGGCTGCAGCCATTATAAATAGCAATTTCTGTGACTGTCACCTGAGAGTGATTCCTGGATACTGTAGTGCCAGGTTGACTGAGCAGCCTTTGAGAAGATGGGGTTGGCCTGCTTACTTCTTAGACCTTCCCAGGGCACTGGATACACCGTGTCCTGGGTTGTTGTACAGACAGGGTTTTTTCCCCGGGGTCTTGGGCCCAGTTGCAAACTGCCTCCCTGTGTTTTTCTTCTTAGCATGACTGATGGAGCCCAGCAGGCTTTGAGGAGAACCATGGAGATCTACTCCAAAACTACCCGCTTTGCCCTTGCCTGTAATGCCTCGGACAAAATCATAGGTGAGCGTGGCCTGGGCGCCCAGCTTCTTTTTTCTTTTTTCTTTTCCTTTTTTTTTTTTTTTTTTTTGGGCGGGTCTGGGGATGGAACCCAGGGGCATTCAACCTCCGAGCTACACCCTCTGCCCTATTTTTTTTTTTTTTATTCTTTATTTTGAAACCAGGTCTCACTGAGTTGCAGAGGGCCTTACTAAGTAGCTGAGGCTGTCCATGAACCGTGATCCTCTGGGTTTCAGCCTCCCAAATACTGGGATTACTAGCATTTTCCAGTACTGGAGATTGAACCCAGGGCCATTCTACCTCTGAGTTACACCTCTAGCCCTATTTTATTTTATTTTTTTATTTTGAAACAAGGTCTCACCAAGTTGCTGGGAGCCTTGCTAAGTTGCTGAGGTTGGCCATGAACCTACGATCCTCCTGTCTCAGCCTCCCAAGTACTGGGATGACAAGTGTGTGCCGCCACGCCCAGCTTCCAGGTTTCTAGTCCTTCCCTTCCTGCCGCAGGCTGCACGCGTAGCCCCATGTGCTCACAGCTCTCTTCCCCACGTCCCTGCCTCCCTCCACCTCTCCTGTCCCAGGCCGTGTGCGCTATGGCAGACACGTTAGCACGTTAGCGAACACCATGCCCTCCTGAGTCACAGCAGCCAGCCTCAGCTGGCGCTCGGCGTCTCTAGGAATCCTGATTCCGTTTGCTGCGCCCATGGCGCCGTGGGTCTCATGCATTTATTTGCCCTTCGCCGCACATTTACTGGGTTCCTGGGAAGTGTCGGCACCAAGCTTGAGCCGAGCAGGTGGAGTTTGAGGAGAAGGTTTCTCTGTCTGCAGGGCCCAGGGACATTCTTTATTTTGAAACAGGATCACACTAAGTTGCTGAGGCTGATCTTGAACCTGCCAGATACAGGTGTGCACCACCATGCCTGGCAGCCCTTTTCATTTTTATTTTGAAACAGGGTCTCACTGAATTACTAACAGTATCACTAAGTTGTTGAGGCTGGCTTCCAACCTGCAGTCCTCCTATGTCAGCCTCCTAAGCACTGGGGTTACAGGCATGTGCCACTGTGCTGGGCCCTGGTGTTGTTGTTATTTTCTGTGGTGCTGGGATGGAACCCAGGGCCTGTACCTGCTAGGCAAGTGCTCCACCACTGGAGTACGGCCCGGCCCCTTTGATTATGTTTTAAAGGGACATAGCAAACGTGTGAGTGAAATAGTTCCAGGAATGTGTTTCTTAGAACCTGGTGTGGTGGTGTATACCTGTCACCCCAGTACTTTGGGAGTGAGACAGGAGGATAGCAGGTTTAAGACCAGCCTTGAAAACTTAGTGAGACTTTCAGCAATCTACCGAGACCCTGTTTCAAAAACAAAACAAAAAATAAAAAGGGCTGGGAGTAGCCAGGCATGTTGGTGCATGCTTGCAACCTCAGTACTTGGGAGGCTGAGGTGAGAGGATCACAGATTCCTAGCCAGCCTCAACAACTTAGTGAGACCTTGTTTTAAAGTAAAAAGTAGAGCCGGGCGTGGTGGCGCACACTTGTAATCCACGTACTTTGGAGGCTGAGACAGGAGGATCATGCAGGTTCAAAGCCAGCCTCAGCTACTTAGAGAGGCTCTCAGCAACTTAGTGAGACCCTGTTTCCAAATAAATTATAAACTAGGGCTGGGAGTATAGCCTGGAGGTAGAATGCCTCTGGGTTTCATCCTCAGTACCGCAAAAAATAAAATAAAATAAAAAGTGAAATAGGGCGTAGCTCAGAGGTAGAGTACCTTTGGATTCAATCCCCAGTACCACAAAAAAGAAAGAAGGGAAGGAAGGAAAGAAGAAAGGAAGGGTTAGAGGTATAACTCAGAGATTTTAATCCTTAGTGCCAAAAAAAGTCAATCAATTTCTTTTTTTAGAGGAAACGGTTCATACTCCACTGCAGAGTTGATATTTCACTTCTTAGAGCCCTACCAGTTGAGAGAGGTGCGCACCGGGGCCTGGCTCAGTGGCCCGTGCTGGCCCGCCGCGGGCGCAGCTCACCCTCTTGCTGTCTCCGCCAGAGCCCATCCAGTCCCGGTGTGCGGTGCTCCGCTACACCAAGCTCACGGACGCCCAGATCCTCGCACGCCTCCTGAATGTCATCGAGAAGGAGGAAGTGCCGTACACGGACGATGGCCTGGAGGCCATTATCTTCACTGCCCAGGGAGACATGCGGCAGGTACGTGGCCTTGCTGGGAGGAAAGGGAAGCGAGTGCTGTGCGGAGTCCGGCCGAGTGGAGCCCGTGAGCCAGCACCCTGCCTGCGCCGTGGGCTGAGAGTGTGCGCCTTGCAGGGCGGGCAGAGCTGTGGAGTCACCTGTGCCTTCTTGTCCCTTCCCAGGCCCTGAACAACCTGCAGTCCACCTTCTCGGGATTTGGCTTCATCAACAGTGAGAATGTGTTCAAGGTACAGGCTACACGCGGCCCAGTCTACACCCGCTGTGTTCACCAACCTGGCCAGGCCAGCATTGCTGGGACGGGTCAGCCGGGCGTGGCGGCGCATGCCTGGAATCCTAGCACTTGTGAGGCTGAGACAGGAGGATCGCAGGTTCGAGGACAGCCTCAGAAGTTTCATGAGGCTCTCATCAACTTAGCGAAACCCTGTTTCCAAATAAAAAACTAAAAAACAGGGCTAGGGGTGTAGCTTGGAGGTAAAAATGCCCCTGGGTTCCATCCCTGGTATTACACACACGAAAAAACAAAAAACGAAACAACACAAACCGTGAGTTGAGATGTTGGTCATGTAGATTGGCCAGAAGTTGGACCGTCCTGATGCCTCTTCTTGGGTTTGGTCAGGTCTGCGACGAGCCCCACCCGCTGCTGGTGAAGGAGATGATCCAGCACTGTGTGAACGGCAACATCGACGAGGCCTACAAGGTGGGCTCCCCTCCTCCCTGGCTCCGCAGCGGGCGGGGACTCTGCGCATCTCTCCACCCGACCCCTGAAGCCCTGCTGGGGTGCACTTTAGAGGCACGGGCACTAGGGCTCAGACAGGCTGACCTCCTTGCCCTTCGCTGCACTGAAAGTGATAGGCTGGGATTGAACAAGCATGTCTTTCTACTATGGTTCTATCCTTCGCAAGGGACGTTTTTCACCTTGAGACACAAGGAAGCACGGGCCCAGCTCCTCCAGTGCTGCAGCCCCTTTGTCCTCCTGAGGAACTTGGGAGTGGGCGTTCTAGGACCCTGCCGGCGCCAGGCAGGCAGGAGAGGAGGGGGCCAGGATGGACTCTAGTCTGGGCCCGGTCCTGTGGTCAGTTTCCAGTGGGCATGATCAGGTGCGGGTGACCTTGAGTCATGCACGGCCCTGGCGTGACTCAGGCCCTTGGTCTGATCACAGGTTGCCCTGCCCTGCCCCCAACAGACACGCTGGAGTTTAAGGCAGGCTTTGACCCAGTGTGAAATGAGTACCAGGCTGGGAGACTGAGGCCCAGGTCTGAGGAAGGCCTTCAGATTATGGACACGGCCCTCCTGCCCCAGAATTCGCCTCCAGACACCAAAGGGAAACAGATGAGCCTCTGGCCCGGATGGAGGCGGGGCAGGAGGCCGAGGTGGCTGGGATCGCTGCCCCAGGCAGGCGTGGTCAGCCTGCCCCGCAGAGCTGCATCTTCGCGGGGCCCTGCAGAGAGCTGCGGGTAGCTGGGTCGCCTCGCGGGCTGTGGGTAGAGGCGTCACACGGGCACGGCAGGGTGCCCTGTGGCCATATAGAAGCGCCTGCTACCTCTACACGATCAGAAGGGTGGGTCAGAAGGCGTCCTAGTGGTGGCCAGCGGCCGTGGGGTTGGACTGTCTGGGGTGACCTGTCCATCGCCGGTGTGTGGCACCGAGCCTGCGGGGCGGGGCCTCGTGTGTGTGGTCCCCCCACCCCCGGTCCTGTGAGGTATGGCGTCCAGCAGCCTCCCGTGTTTTCTCTCCAGATTCTTGCTCACCTGTGGTATCTGGGCTACTCACCAGAAGACGTCATCGGAAACATTTTTCGAGTGTGCAAAACTTTCCAAATGGCCGAGTACCTGAAACTGGAGTTCATTAAGGTGGGTCAGAGGACGGGATGCCTGTCTCCGCACGCCATGGCACTTCTCTTCCTTGCGGTGCTCATCGTGTCCCTCCTGTCCAGATGGACAAGGGCTGAGAGTTTGTTTCGCCTGGTTCTGCCTCTGTGCCTTGGGTGTCCCACGGTGGCCCTCGTCATGAGCGGGCGTCTGGTTGTGCTGCTGGGCCCTGCACATGCTGTGCTGGGCCGGCACTCTACCACTGAGCACACCTCTACCTCTGAGCTATACCCTCTGCCCTTTTTATAGTTTTTTGTTTTGAAACAGTCTTGCTAGGTTACTGAAAGTCTTAGTCTTGCTATGTTGCTGAGGCTGTCCTTGAACCTGCAATCCTCCTGTCTCGGGCTCCCAAGTACTGGGATTACAGGTGTACACCACCACATCTGCCCACAGCTGGCTTATTTTTTATTTTGAAACGGTCTGGTTGAGGTTTTGAGGGTTTCACTAAGTTGCCGAGGCTGGCCTCTTACCTGCGATCCTTCTGTCTCAACTACTGGGATTGGCTATACACCATTGTGCCCAGCTTCGTTAATCAGTTTTGAGCAAACCACTAGTCCGGATTAACAGAAAAATCTCTCTCAGTTATTAACCGGATTGAAATTTTTTTTCTCCAGGAAATTGGATATACTCATATGAAAGTAGCAGAAGGTGTGAACTCCCTTCTGCAGATGGCGGGGCTTCTGGCCAGGCTGTGTCAGAAGACCATGGCCCCAGCGGCCAGCTAGAGCGGAGACATCATCAGCGCAGTGAGAAGAGGCCTCGCCCCTGAAGCACTGGACTCGGCCTCCGATGGGGAAGGACGGCCCTTAGACTGGTGCTGGAGGCGCCTGGCTCTCAACCCTCACGGCTTCCATGTTGCTTCCAGCACCTCTGCCCCACGAATGTGCTCAGACTCAGACAGGGCGACGCGGTGGGAAGCCCTGATCTTTGCAACTTTGGTATTTTAGTGGATAAAGCCCCATGCTGTTTGTCTTGTAGTCTTTCTCCTTTTCTTCCTTTTCTCCCTCCCTCCCTTGTACTTAGGATTGAACCCAAGGGCATCTAGTGACAAGTGGCCAGCAGTGGGTTCCGGATGTTTCTTCTAACTTCCTAACTCGTGTCATTAATTTCTTCTGGGAATCGCCGAGATCCTCTCTCTCTGGGCCTCGGGGTCCTTTCTGTTAACCAAGAGGTTGGGTTTAAAAGGTTGGTTTCCTTAAAAGGCTTTTCCTGAATGAGGGAAGCAGACATGGGAGACGGACTGCTCTGAAACTACAGTGGTTTATTGAGATGTTTTGGTGAGAGGAGACATTTTGTTTCCTGACTGGCACTCCTGACCACAAGATCCCGCAGCCCATTCCCATGCAGTGGTCCTGTCTCTCAGCCCATCAGCTCAACCGAGGCCAGAACTCAGGGCCACACAGGGGGCTTTGGGACACTGCCCTGACCACCCTAATTCCAAGTTGTACACTTGTCCACAGCAAAAAAACGTTTCTTTCCTTTTTTTTTTTTTTTTTTTTTTTTTTTTTTGGTGGTTCTGGGAATTGAACCCAAGGGCATTTTAACCCTAAGCTATACCCCACTTGGTTTTATTTTCAAACAGAATTTCACTAAATTGCCAAGGCTGGTCTGTAAACCCCCCCCCCCCAAAGGCAAAAAAAAAAACAGGTTTCCTTCATAATTCCATTAAAGTTAGGTGCATGTAATGCTTCCCAAGAAACAAGAATTCTCTGCCTGAAGTTCAGAACATTAAATATGGTCCCACCCACATAAATTAACTATGTTTGGACACAAAATTTCAGACAACATGGGTGAGCAATTTGGGATCTAAGTCTAGAGCAATCGGCATGAGTACCAGTGTGGCACAATGTCTTATGGGTGTGCCGCTGGCCCCACATCCTGGGCATCTGGTCCAGCGGGAGCAGGTGGCACAGGGCTCTTGCCCTGCCTCAAGGACGTACAGGGGTGTGGCGGAAGGAGCTGCAGCTCTGGTGACTCCCGTGTAGCTGTCTCCCCCAGGCTGTTTCCATAGCCAGGCGGCCCTCAGGAGGTGTCCATCATGCCCCCGCCTACGGAGTAGCCACCTCAGCATCCTAAGAGTTGAACAACGCTGGAAAATAATCCTTGGGAGGCAGCGAGCATATCCATGAGCTCATGGTCACCTTGGCTCCTGAAATTGAAGAGGTAGTGTTTGTTACAAGGGCATGGTTTCCCTTGGAGCCTGAGGGCTGGGGGTCAACACAGAGCAAGGACAGACGCCACCGTCCAGCAGCCTCCGCTGTGTCCTAGTCCAGGCCCCTCCGCTTCAAGCTTGCAATCCCGCCAGAGCCCATCATGGCCACAGTTTGTCTTACCCCACTGCTGGCCCCAGGGAACCCCGCCATACAGTGGCTGGTGGCCTCGGCTTGGTCGGGCTTCCCCTTGGACACACAGGACTTACCCAGCTGTATGAGGCCCCGACTCAACTCTGCCCCCTGCCTGGGCTGCAGGGAACCCCAGACCAGGCCACTCCACACCATGGATGCTCAGCCACGGTCTACGCCATGGTCCGTGCCAGCTGGGATCAAGATGCAGGGATTCCACCAGCCACAGCCCGGCCCCAAGCCCACACTTCTAGAGATGGCATCCCCACCTACAGATGCCGTGTCTGTCATCTCCACCCCCAGCTGCTGCTCCCTTTCTCTGCTTCCTTCAGCAGAACTTCAACAAGCTCCTTTTGCCATCTTCACAAACAGCCCCCCCCACACACACACGTCACCCAAACTCCTAGGGACACTGGGGCTGGCTCTCAAGCACCCTGGGGCCCCTGCATAGTAACGCCCCTGCCTGCCAGCCAAAACGACCAACGCGTGACCTTCTGCTCGCCCTCCACATCGGGACATGGGCAGCCTCCCAAGGCCCCTTGGCGGCCATCCTGCTTCCCAAGCAGTGGACAGAGCCCGGGCCGCCGTGTCTGGCTCTGGTGTTCCTGTCCTCCCTTCTGTGTACTCCGAATGTGGCCTTGGGCAGCTAGGTGGCTTAGCCTCTCTGTACCTCTGGGGTGTAAGAGATGGTTTGTGTGGGCGCTTAGCACCACGCTGTCCTGGGGGTTTCCTCTGTGTGTGTCAACCACCGCCGTCATCACCACTGTTAACTCCCAACCCCTCCCTCGCGTCTGTTTCCAATACAGCCCTGGCCCCCGCGGGCGGATGCTGTCCACGCAGTGTCCTGTCTGAGACAGGTACCACCAGCTCCGATTTGCGAGTGAGGAAGTGGGTTGTGGGGGTTAAGTCACTTGTCCGAGGTCACATGGGAGGAGCAGGTAGTAAAGTGGGGAGACCCACCCGGGGCTCACGAGACTCTGCACACGCCACCCTGTTGCCTCACCAACCTGCTGCTGCGGGTGCCCTGGTCCCGTGGGAAGCAGGGCAGGGCTGAAGCCCACAGGAGCTGCTGGAGTCTTCCTCCTCCTAAGGAGCAGAGTCCCCAACACCCTGCCGAGCACCCACAGGTGCTCCCCACAGGCCCCACTGAAGTTCCTCCATTGGACTGGGGCCCCTGGAGGTTTCTGAGCCCCCAGCCTCGGCCCACGGCAGCTGGAGGGGTGCTGTACCTTCCTTCCGGGTCTCCCCTAGGCTTCCCCAGCTGCAGCCACATCTCCGTTCACATAATCAGGCTCCCCGCTGTCCTCTTCTGGGCTTCCTGCCGGGGAGAAATGTGCTGCTCTCTGGACTTGCTCTGTGGACAGAGTGGGGATTAGGGGGGTAGGTGGATGGTGGGGTAGTTTACCCACAACCTCGCCATTCCCCTGGGGCCCAAGCAGCTCTCGGGCCCCAGACTCCACAAGGCAGCCCACAGAGGACGGCACACTGGATGGGACTCAGAGGTGAGTCTGGGGTTCACCAGAGATCCCCTGTTCTTGAGAGCACCTCACCCCACAGTACTGGCCGGGACAGCCATACTGTGGTGGGACCCAGTATAGCAGGGGAGTCCTGGTGGAATTCAAGGCCTCTGCACCTGTGGGTGTGCTCGGGCTCCACTTGGGATCGGCTGGACTGGCAGGAGGGAGTGCCCCCTCTCACCCTCCCAGGCCAGTGCCCCCACCTGTGTAAGTTGACCCCCGGCAGCCACATACCCACAGCCCTCCTGGACTCTCGCCACTGATGGATGGATGCTGAGTTCTGGTAATCCTCAGACTCCTCGTCACCTGTGGGGGCACAGGGACAGGCTGGAGGAGAGACAGCTGCCAGCAAAGGGCCTGACCTCCCTTCCCTAGAGGCCTCCTATGCCTTGTGCTGGGCAGCCCTGTAGGGGGAGGATGTCATCCCTGGCCCCTTCCCCTGAGGCATTGAGCTCTGAATCAGGAGAAGCTTCTGAGCCATGGGGCTTTAGCAGGTGGGCCTGGCCAGGACATTTGCCCTCCCCTGGCCCAACTTTCCCGGGCTGGGCAGCCTGACCTGACTCAGTGGTCCTCGGCTTACAGATGAGAACATTCTCATAGGAGTTGGTGTCGTCGTCATCTGCCAGAGAGCAGGAACCGGCTCAGGACCTGCTGGTGGGCATGGCCTACAGGCAGGCACCTCCCTCTGACCTGCCCTCCCTTTGTGGGTGACCTGTCCCCAAACCCTTGTGCTGGGCCCCAAGGTACTGGGTTTTTGGACAAGCTTTTCTTCTCTCCCTTTTTTTGGGGGAGCTTGAACGCCACAGGACATTCTATCTCCAAGACATACCCCCAGTCCTTTTTATTTTATTTTATTTATTTATTTTTTTGTGTGTGGGTCTGGGGATGGAACCCAGGGGCATTTAACCCGAGCTACTGTACCCCTGCCCTATTTTTTATTCTTTATTTTGAAACTGGGTCTCACTGAGTTGCAGAGGGCCTCACTGCGTAGCTGAGGCTGTCTGCGAACCGCGATCCTCCAGGTCTCAGCCTCCCAAATGCTGGGATTACAAGCATGCGCCACCATGCCCGGCTTTATTTTTTGTTTTAAAACAGGGTCTCACTAGGTTCAAACCTGTGATCCTCCAGTCTCAGCCTCCCAAGTACTGAGATTACAGGTGTAGGCCATCATGCCTGGCTCTTGTTTGTCTTCTACTGGGTGGGGGTTGAAGCTAGAGACATTCTACCTCTGAGCTATACCCCCAGTCCTTTTTATTTTTTATTTTGAAACAGGGTTCTGCTAAGTTGTTGAGGGTCTTGCTAAGTTGCTGAGGTTAGCCTGAACCTGCCATCTTCCTATCTCAGCCTCCAAGTACTGGAATTACAGGTGTACCACCACACCAGCTGGACAAGCTTTTCTTTCTTTCTTTCTTTCTTTCTTTCTTTCCTTCCTTCCTTCCTTCCTTCCTTCCTTCCTTCCTTCTTTCTTTCTTTCTTTCTTTCTTTCTTTCTCTTTCTTTCTTTCTTTTTCTTTCTTTTTTGCTGGGGTTGGAACCCAGGAGCATTCTACCTCTAACTACAACCCCAGCCCAATTTTTTTATTCTTTTGAAACAGGGTCTCACTAAATTGCGAAAGCCTCACTAAGTAGGCATGGCTGGCCTCCAATCCTGGGATCTTCCTGTCCCAGCCTCCCATGTACTGGGGTTACAGGTGTGCCACCATGCCCAGCTGGAAGAGCTTCTTAGTGGGTCTGGCTGCCCTGGAGTGCCACCCCAGGCTTCTCCCCTGACTCCTGAGGTCACATCCAAACGCTCTGAGGAAGGAGTGCTGGGAGGAGCTATAGCTCAAGTCCTCGCTGGATGCTGGGGGCAGGGAGCCTCCGCTGCTGGGTTAGGTTTAGGGTTGGGGTTGAGACTCTACTGGAGAGTATAGGGCAAGCTGAGGGGCATTTTGCTATGGAATCAGGCTGGGTGGCACCTCAGGGCCTGGCACGCACCCACATGGCCCTGCCCTGGGGAAGCTGAGCTCTGACCACTGCCCTGCTCGGCAGCCACCTGTGATGAAGAGATTCTAAGAAATGTGGCCTCTAACTTCAGAAGCGGCAGGGGGAGGACGAGGGCCACCGCACCGGCATGGCCCAGGCAGAGCCAGGTGGAGAGCCCAGATTCAAGCCCAGGCCCAGGCCCCTCTCCACGGGCATTGCCCACCTTCGTCCCTCAGTTTCTCTTTCTGTAAAGCAAAGGTATTAAGAGCCAAAGATTCCTGTGTCCTCAGAGCCCACAGAGCTCAGAGTACACACTCAAGGGTGCCCCCAACCAGGGCCTTCCCTGGGCCCGTGCTTATCAGGAGACACCGGCCTGGGCCTCCCTCCTGCTCCTCAGGCCCTGCCTCCATGCCCAGCCCCCCTCACCCCTCCTCTCTGACTGCCTTCCCTCTGTCTCCGTTCTGCCCCTGCCCACAACAGCCTCCCTTCCCCTCCCCAGCCGCCTCTGTGGACCCCTCAGGCCCAGCCTCCTCCCCAGGCCCTTCCCAGCCACCTTGCAAGCATGGCCTCTGACTTCCTCCCACTCCACCTACCCCGCCTCCGCCTCACCTTCCGGAGGCTTCTGGAAGTGCCCCCAATTGTAATAGTCCGTGGCAATGGGGTCTCTGGCCAAAAACAAAACAAACAAACAGACAGAGCCTGGGTTGTTGGACAGGTGCATGTCAGGGTGGGGACAGTGAGGCTGCGGAGGCCTCTGCCAGGTCTCCCCCACCCTTCCCTCCACACTTCCCTGAGGCCCTGGGGCAGCCCATAGCTGGAGGAGGGGCAGCCTGCCCTGCACAGCTCAAGGGCCTTTGACAAGTCCCCACCTGCCTATGGTTTGCCCATGACAGAGAGCCGAAGAGAAGCCAGGCATGGTGGCGCACACTTGTAATCTCAGTATTTGGGAGGCTGAGACAGGAGGATCGCAGGTTTGAGGACAGCTTAGCAAGTGGTAAGACTCTCATCAACCTTGTGAGACCTCGTTTAAAAAAACATAGGGCTGGGAGTGTAACTTGAGAGAGAGAGAGAGAGAGAGAGAGAGAGAGAGAGCCAGCCCTGAGGGTCCTTTCTCTCTGGGGCACTGGACATCCCTGCAACTCTGTTGTTATTGTTTTTCTCCCTTGAGGTGCTAAGGATTGAACCCAGGGGTATTCTACCTCTAGGGTTTACCCCCAGCCATTTTTATTTATTTATTTATTTTTTTTTTTTTTTTTGGTGGTACTGAGGGTGGAATCCAGAGGCTTTCTACCTCCGAGCTATACTCCGAGCTATACTCCCAGACCTTTTTTGTATTTTATTTGGAAACAGGGTCTCACTAGGTTGCTAAGAGCCTCACTAAGTAGCTGAGGCTGGCTTTGAACCTGCGCGATCCTCCTGTCTCCGCCTCCCAAGCGCGGGGATTACAAGCGTGAACCACCATGCCCGGCTTTTATTTCTTTTTTTTATGTTAAGACAGGATCTCATTAAGTTGCCCATGCTGGCCTTCAACATGTGATCCTCCTGTCTCAGCCTCCCGAGTTGCTGGGATCACAGGCACGTGTCACCATATCCCGACTCCTATGACCCACTGATTGGGTGACAGAATGAGTCTCCCCTAGAGCAGAGGCCCCCACCCCAACACAGAGCCAAGCTTCAATCCCCTAAGAGAACAGTGCTCCCCAGCCTCCCCCTAGTTCACAGATAAGGAGGGGGGAGGGAAAGGGCCAGTAGGGCAGGGAGGAGGCCACTCACATGTAGGCTGCATCTGGGTCATGGCTGCTCCCTGGAGGAGGCGGTGAGAATTAGGCTGAGCTCGGGGGCCCATGGCCCCCACCACAGCCACCCCCAGCCCACCTACCTTTGCTGAAGTTCTGGTACCTGGGGGATGCGGGATCTGGAAGAAAGGCCAGGCTTGTCCTCCCCACAGGCTCTGCCCCGCCCAGCTGGCGCTCCGCAGCCGTGCTCACACCTGTGCTGGAGTTCTGTCCAGAGTATGCGTGTGCGAGGCGTGTGCTGGGCGCCTATGCCCGAGGCCACCTGGCCCGCAGCCCTCCCCTGCAGTGCTGCCCCCAGGGGCTCACCTGGCCTATCCCGTCACTCACCCTCCAGGCAGGGGGAGAACTGCAGCAGCTTGTCCATCCTGCAGGGATGGCACAGGTTGGGGGTGGGCTTCGGGGTTCCGAAGGCCAAACCCGCAGCCCCCCATGAGACCCCGAGCCCAGCCCCTAAGAGGAAGTGAGGCCTGGGTCTAGGCTCAACCAGGCGGGAGCCTCCAGGGCATGGCCCTTGCGGGGTCCGTGACAGGGAGTTCTTTCCTACCTTGTGGGTGCCATGTCAGGGGTAGCGTCCATCAGGGGCCCTGGACATGCCTGTCTGACCACTGTGAAGGGCAAAGAGGTGTGGGCTCAGCCCCCAGGCCCACCTGATCAGGCCTGGAGAATGAGGATACCCCCAGCCCGAGCCCAGCCTCTGGACTCTCAGAAGACTCACTGGAATAGGTCCGGGCCACTGCGAAGCTCTGCCGACGCTCTGGCCTGGAAACACGTTTCTGTGCTGAGCCAGGGCATGGCCTCACATAGTCCCAGGGACACAGGGACAGGAGAGAGAGGGATGGGGCAAGAAGGGATGGAGGAGCTGCTGCCCCTCCAGGCTCCAGGCCAGGGTCTCAGTGGCTCCCCTCGGCGCTGGGCATTTGCCCTCCCCTGAGGCCTGCAGACCTGTCCCCCATCAGGGCCTCCATGTGGCCCGTCCTGCTGGGGGGGGTCTCAGGTCCCCAAAGATGGGCAAGGGGGTATGTGGGCAGGACTGGGGAGGCAGCCCTGAGATTCTGGGGCCTGAGGAGGGGTGGCTGCTCAGGGGTGGGGGGAATGAGTTTAGCCAGGATGGACCAAGAGGCTACCCTCTGCCCACCTACCCCAGAAGCATTTGTCATTCCTAAGATGGCAACCCGTCTGGGCATATTCAAAGCCGCCATTTACTCCCCAAGAGCGGTAACGGGTGAGAGCGGGCATGGTGGTGCACACCTGAAATCTCAGTACTTGGGAGGCTTAGACAGGAGGATTGCAAATTTGAGTTCAGTCTTAGCAACTTAGCTAGATTCTGTTTCAAAATTAAAAAATAAAAAGGGCTGAGGGTAGAGCTCTGAAGTAGAACACTCTTGGATTCAATCCCCAGTACACATCAACAAACAAAGAAACTGGTGAGCCACCTCAAGGCTTAGCAGACGGCCCGGTACCTGGCCATTGCTCAGACGCTCCTTCAGTCTTTACAGAACGATGCTTTTTATTTAGGCAGCTACGTGCTCTTCTAAAATACTATCTTTTCCAGCCTTCCTCTCACCAAAGTATAGCCATGCGATTACGTTCTGGTTAGTGAGATGCAAGCCAAGTTTGTTAATATTTCTAAAGAAATCTCTTTACATGGGGCACGCATAATTCTTTCCACTATTTGAAATGCAGAAGGGAAGGACGGAGCGCTAGCTGCCATCTTGGCTGGACAGTGAAGTGCTTTAAAAAACGGAAGCCACCTTTACAGAGGAAGGAGCCAATTAGCTTTATTTATTTATTTTACTTTTGGGTTTTGGTGGTACTGGAGATGGAACCCAGGGCATTCTCCCTCTGAGCTACACCCCAAGCTCTGTTATTTTGAAACAGGGTCTCACTAAGTTGCAGAGGTCCTCACTCAATTGCTGAGGCTGGCAGCGAACCTGCGATCCTCCTGTCTCAGCCTCCCAAGAACTGGTATTACGAGCATGTACTACTGCACTCGGCTTAGCTCTTTATTAAAGCAAGTTTGGGGGCTCCTCCCCTGGAACAGAATAAGTACTTGGCTCAGCCTACCAGGAACTCCTGGGGGACTGGGGGCGGGGGGCAGGTGATCGATTTTCTTAGGATGCCTTAAATCCACAGGAGAGTCAGACGTGGCTTCTTGGAGGGAGTGATTTCGGAGCCAGGGCTAATGTATGCAGCAGGTGCTTCATGAAAGCTGGCAGGACTTATCTCAATTGAGCCAAGAGAGGAGGGGCAAGGAAGGGGACAGCCCAAGTGTCGCTGCCCCCACACGGGAGGATGTTTAGCTTCTGGCTCTGGCCAGCCGTAGGATTCACCAGGGCTGGAGACAGGTAGGGACTGAGGTGGGAGAAGGAAGGGAGGTGCCCAAGAGGCCAGGGCGTGGGGGCCGGTGGGGCACTTTGCAGGTGGGCAGGCCAGAAGGTCAAGTAGCCAAAATAGGCCAGAAAGGTCCAGCCACAGGCAGGATGGGCAGGAATGGGGAGATTCTATTTTCAAATCTCACTGTGGTTTTTCAGTTGCAAAAGGAAATGAGGAAGTGTGTGTGTGTGTGTGTGTGTGTGTGTGTGTGTGTGTGTGTGTGAGTACACGCACAGGAGAACTGTGCTGTGTGTGGCAAATGTGTACGCAGACAAGTATGTGGGAGTATACACCTGCACACAGGGCTGTGGCCAGTGGCTCACCCAGTCAGGACACTATTGGCCACTGTCCTTGTGGCCGGGGCTGCTCTGGGGCTTTGGCCCCATGGAGCACAGGCTCCTGGTGGGGCGTCTCTCCCAGCCCTCTCCATCCCCACCCCCGGCCTTCCCTGACCCCCTAAGGGATGTGCCTGCACCCCTTCCTCAACCCCTTTAGCATTTCCTGCCCTTATTCTCATATTCTTTTTTTTTTTCTTTTTTGTACTGGGGATTGAACCCAGAGGTATTCTACCTCCCTCTGAATTACACCCCCAGCCTTTAAAAAATTATTTAATTATTTATTTATGGAACACCCAGGGGCATTCTACCTCCAAGCTACAGCCCCAGCCCTATATTTTATTCTTTATTTTGAAACAGGGTCTCACTGAGTTGCAAAGGGCTTCACTAACTAGCTGAGTTATTTTTTATTTTTTTTTTATTTATTTATTATTTATTTATTTATTGTGGGTCTGGGGATGGAACCCAGAGGCATTTTACCTCTGAGGTACACCCCCTGCCCAATTTTTTAATTCTTTTTTTTTTTTTTAAACAGAGCCTCACTGACTTGCTGAGGGCCTCACTAAGTAGCTGAGGCTGTCCGCGAACCGCGATCCTCCAGTCTCAGCCTCCCGAATGCTGGGATTACAAGCGTGCGCCACCACGCCCGGTGAGTTATTTTTTATTTTAAAAGAGTTTTGCTAAGTTGCTGAGGCTGGCATTTGAATCTGTAGTCTTCCTGTCTCAGCCTCACAAATACTGGGATTACAGGCGTGAGCCATCACACCCAGCTTCTTTGATACTGGGGATGGAACCCAGGAGCATTCTACCTCCAACCTATACTCTCAGCCCTATTTTATTTTTATTTGAAAAAAAGTCTCACTAGGTTGATGAGAGTCTCACTACTTGCTGAGGCTGTCCTCCAACCTGCAATCCTCCTGTCTCAGCCTCCCAAATGCTGGAATTACAAGTGTGTGCCACCACTAGACTTTTTATTTTTGAAAGAGGGTTTCACTGAGTTGTGAAGGGCCTCCCTAGTAGCTGAGGCTGTCCACAAACCGTGATCTTCTAATCTCAGCCTCCTGAATGCTGGGATTACAAGCATGCACCACCATGCT
Organism: Muscardinus avellanarius; assembly: GCF_963383645.1. Taxonomy (NCBI): domain Eukaryota; kingdom Metazoa; phylum Chordata; class Mammalia; order Rodentia; family Gliridae; genus Muscardinus; species Muscardinus avellanarius. The sequence continues at coordinate 82,344,009 of NC_137796.1, read as the reverse complement.
CAGCTCTTTCTTTTCTTTTCTTTTCTTTTCTTTTTCTTTTTTTTTTTGCGGGTTTGGGGATGGAACCCAGGGGCATTTGACCTCCGAGCTACACCTCCTGCCCTGTTTTTTATTCTTTATTTTTAAACAGGGTCTCACTAAGTTGCGGAGGGCCTCACTAAGTAGCTGAGGCTGTCCACGAAACACGATCCTCCTGTCTCAGCCTCCCAAAGGCTGGGATTACAAGTGTGCGCCACCACACCCGGCTCTTTTGTTTTGAAATAGGGTCTTGCTAGGTTGCTGAGAGTCTTGTTATGTTACTGAGGCTGTCCTCAAACCTATAATCCACCTTCCTCAGCCTCCCAAATACTGGGATTACAGGCACGTGCCACCATACCTGGCATTATTTTAATTTTAAAACAGGGTCTCAAGCCAGGCGTGGTGGTGCATTCGGGAGGCTGAGACAGGAGGATCGCAGTTCATGGACAGCCTCAGCTACTTAGTGAGGTCCTTTGCAACTCAGTGAGACCCTGTTTCAAAATAAAGAATAAAAAAGAAAAATAGGGTTGGGGGTGTAGCTCGAAGATCAAATGCTCTGGGTTTCATCCTCAGGACCACAAAAACAAACAAACAAACAAGGCTGGGGTTGTCGCTGGGAGGCAGAACACCCCAGGGTTCCATTCCCAGTACCCCCCCCCAAACACACACAAACAGGGTCTCACTAGGGGTCTTGCTAAATCGCTGGGCTGGCCTCAAACCTGTGAATATCATGTCGCAGCCTCCCAAGTACTGTTATTACAGATGTATCTTACTGAACCTTGCTGACTGGACTCACATTCTGCCTTGGGCCCAGGTCTCTGTGCCCCCACCACTGCCCTGTGAGAATGATGCCACCTTCTGCCCAGGACAGCAGGAGTTCCCGGGCTGGGGTCAGAGTGAGGCAGAGAACTGTGTGCCTGGACCGCTGGAGGGCTGGAGAGTTGCTGCTCCTGCCTCCCAAGCCCGCTGATGCCGCTGGGCTCTTTCTCTCCCTCTCCTGATGGCTGGGGACCCACTAGAGTCTGCTGTGGAGCAGGCATGAGAGGAGGGGTGAGGGGCGGGGTGTCTTCAGGGATGCCAGAATATTCAGGGCACCCGAATATGCCAGCTGGGGGACACTGAGGTGACTCACAGATTTCTCTGTTCATAGATTTTCTCCGACCTCTTCGCCCCTGCAAGAATAGGCTGGGATTAGCAAGTGGGTGGGTCTGAGGCCCCTCCTCTTGTGCACCCTGTGAGCCCTGCAGGTCTTTAAACTGGGTGGTGGTGGGGGTCTGAGCCGCCAAGTCATCAAAAGGTTATTCACTCCCTTATTCCAGGAGATGGAATAAAGCGTGGAGATTAGGGTGCAGAGTGGGAAGCCGCAGACAGCCCAGCTTCCCCTCTTTTGCCTGGAACAATTCCCTGGCTCAGCAAACCAAAGCCACCAGTGAGCCAGTCCTCAGGGGGCAGCTTGCGCGTCCCCAGCATAGCTGGGTCTTGGCCTGAGAAGTCTCTGGGGCACACCTTCTCACGATGACCCTTTGTCACTCCGTGTCCCCCTTACCTGGGCGGGAGCAGCGCACACACAGCCCTGCCACGGCTCCCAGCAGCAGCAGCAGCAGCACCGCCCCCGGCCATAGCAGCTCAGTCTCTGTGCCCATGTCCTCCGCTCCTGGTGTCCTCGCCTGCAATACCGCAAAAGGCCCTTGAGCCGGACCCTCCAGCCTCAGCCCCATCCCACAGCTCAGGCTTCTGACCCCGGCTGACTTCCAAACAGCCCCACCGCTGAACCCAGGCCACAGCAATGTGTCCATCTCGCTCTGCTCCTGGAACAGAGCCAGAATGGAACCAGCCCTGTTCCCCTTGTGAGCCCCAAACTACACCCCTAAACCACAACCATCGTCATGCTTGGTGTGTGCGGGATGGTTCTGAGCCCACTAAACGGCGCCATGTGCTGGTGTACAGTCCTAAGCCCTAAACTCAATCCAGCCAGTCCTCTGAGTGACAGGTTCACCCTGACCTACAAATTGTGAAACCGAGGCTGCAGTGCCCACCCAAATACAGCTGCTGGGTGGGGAGCCAGGATTCAAGGCCCACCCCACACCCCAGCTCTGGCTCCACCTGCCTTATCCTGCAGCCTGTCAACCCGACTCCGCTCGCGGGTCAGAGTCCATGGCCCTTGCCTGTCCTGGACCCTGCCCAAACCCGAGCACCTGGGGACTCTTCTCTGACTCCCAGGAAACCTGCCGAGGGAGTTTCCCTTCCTTAAACACCTGGGAGGCAGGAGGAAGGAAGTCAGGGACAGCTTCTCCCAGGAGGTGGGCCTGAGGGGGCTGCCCATGGTGGCAGCTGACACGGCTTCCTGGCCAGTGACTGTTCCCAGTGACGGCCAAGTCACACAGCGGGGGAGTGAACAGAAACATATTACCCTCTCTAACGGGCTTCCAAGAATTGTCACAACCATAGAGACTCGTCCCCCACCCCACCTGGGCAGGGGGCGCAGAGGAGGGGCCTACGCCTTGTGACTGGCACCCATGGGGCTAACGAGTGTCCACTGTGCACGCCTGTCCCCCTGACCCCGCCTCCCGTGGAGGCGCCTCCCACTTCACGGCTGTGGAAAGTGCCAGGGACCCCTGCTGCTCGGGGCTCCTGGAGGCCTGCACTGGCCTGGGGAACCCCTCACTGGCTCTCCTAGCTTCCCCAAATTTGTGGCAAAGGTGACGAAGAAATCCTGTGCAGGATGGAGCCACAATGGGGGAAGGATCTCAGAGGAGCCCCGTTGCCGCCTCCCAGGGTCCACTGAGACATTGGAACAAATGAATTCCCAGGAGTGCGACCAGCATGACCCACCTCCCAGAATGATGCCCGCGGGAGCTCAGCCCTTCCCTCCCCTTCCCTCCACCAGGACCTACCTCCTCCTCCCAGACCTTGTGGTGCCTCAGGGCCCTGCCAGGGCAGGCTCTGTCCCCAGCCCCTCCACCACCACCAGGGGCCAGTCTGTCTCCAGCTGGGTGAGGCTGGGACCACCTGTCCAGGAAGGAAGGCTCCAGGACCTAATCTAGCTCTTGCTCCTCTTCCTCCATAAAATGGGATCAGCCAGACACGGCGGCCCATGCCTGAAATCCCAGTACTTGGGAGGCTGAGACAGGAGGAATGCAGGTTCAAGGCCAGTCTCAGCAGTTGAGTGCAAACCTCTACAACAGAATGAGACCCTGTTTCAAAAAAAAAAAAAAAAAATGGAGCCAGGCATGGTGGTGCACGTTTATAAACTCAGTACCTAGGGAGGCTGAGTCAGAAAGATCGCAGGCTCACAGCCAGCCTCAGCTACTTAGTGAGGCCCTCTGCAACTTAGCGAGACCCTGTTTCAAAAATAAAAAATAAGCCGGGGTTGGTGGCGCACGCTTGTAATCCCCGCGCTTGGGAGGCGGAGACAGGAGGATCGCGCAGGTTCGAAGCCAGCCGCGCGCGCTGGTTAAGAGACCCTGTTTCCAAATAAAAATATAAAAATAGGTCTGGGAGTGTAGCCCGGAGGTAGAAGGGCTTCCAGGAACCCCAGTGCCACTAAAAGAAAAATAAATAAAAAATAAAGCTGGTCATGGTGGTGCACACTTGTAATTCCAGTACTCGGGAGGCTGAGACAGGAAACCGCAGGTTCTTCACCAACCTCAGCTACTTAGACTCTTTACAACTTAGTAAGAACCTGTTTCAAAATAAAAATAAAAAATAGGGCTGGGAGTGTAGCTGGGAGATAGAATGCCCCTGGGTTCAATCTCCAGTACTGAAATAAATAAGTGAATAAATAAATAAAATAAAGTTAAAAATAGCTATGTGTGTAGCTCTGTACTTCTGAGAGGAAGAGACAGCAGGATCACAACCTCAGAAAGTACTGAGACTCTCCTCAAACTAGCAAGACCCTGTTTCAAAAATAAAAATAAAAGCCGGGCGTGGTGGCGCACGCTTGTAATCCCAGCATTGGGGAGGCTGAGACCAGAGAATTGCGGTTCGCAGACAGCCTCAGCTACTTAGGGAGGCCCTCTGCAACTCAGTGAGACCCGGTTTCAAAATAAAGAATAAAAAATAGGGCAGGGGGTGTAGCTCGGAGGTCAAATGCTCCTGGGTTCCATCCCCAGACCCGCAAAAAAAAAAAAAAAAAAAAAAAAAAAAAAAAGCCGGGCATGGTGGCACACGCTTGTAATCCCAGCATTTGGGAGGCTGGGACAGTGTATATCAGAGGTAGAATGCCCAGTGACACACACACACACACACACACACGACAAAAACCAGGATCTACCCACATTGTTGCTGGGGAAGTGTGGCTTGCGGTCCCAGGCCTTCCTCAGGAGACACTGGCTAAGGTCTGGTTTCTGGTCACCTGGTTTGGACAACACCCTCCCTTCTCCTGACTCCAGACAGTTATATTTTTTAGTTAGTACAGTGATTCTTTCAGGTCCCGCAAAGAGACTCAGGCAGAAACTCCATGTGTACACACACAAGAGCCGGACATTTTCCTGGGACTGGCCAACCTCGCAGTCTCTTAAGACTCTAGGAGCAAGTCCATGCCCTTAGGGTGGCATCTGAGGCCCCAGAGCCGGCCCGCTGACTGGCTGTCCCACCAGGGCGCCTCGAGCCTTCCCAGGACCACAACGCTCCATGACCCCGGGCTTTGGCCACTGAGAGCCCTCAGCCTTTCAGACCTGGCTGTCCTGGGGTGGGCAAAGCCCTGGGTACCCCTGGGACTCCTCAGGCAGGAAGTGGGTCAGGCTGGGTCCGTGTCCTCCCATCTTTTAGGGGAAATAACATTCATTCCTTGGGTTTGTCATGATGCCCGACATGAAGATGGTGCATGCAGTGTAGGACCAGGCCCTGGTCGGCTGTGACCACCATGACTTTGTGTGTGTGTGTGTGTGTGTGTGTGTGTGTGTGTGTGTGTGTGTGGTACTGGGGATGAGGGATGGAAGCCAGAGGCATTCTACCTCCGAGCTATACCTCCAGCCCTATTTTTTACTTTTTATTTTGAAACAGAGTCTTCTGAGTTGCAGAGGAACTCACTAAGTAGCTGAGGCTGTGCGTGAACTGTGATCCTCTTGCATCAGCCTCTCAAATGCTGCGATTACAAGCATGCGCCACCACACCCAGCTTATTCTTTATTTTGAAACAGGGTCTCACTGAGTTGCAAAGGGCCTAAGTAGCTGAGGCTGTCCGCTCATCGCGATCCTTGTCTCAGCCTCCCAAATGCTGGGCTTGCTTTCAAGTGTGTGCGCCACCACGCCTGGCTACCATGACTCATCATTTCATGGTTCCTAAGGTTCTGTGACATGGAAATGGATTGCTGGTGGCAGCTAGGCGACCTGCAGAAAACACTGCCAGGCAGCTCAGCTAAAGCCCACAAGGCCTGAGGTTCCCTTCACTGGCCCCCATGGGGACCGAGGGGTGGGAACTCTGCAGGATCTGGGCCCTAAAGAAGAGCTGGTACAAATGCATGGAACACCTCCTCAGACTGATCCTGCGGCCCATTCTCCAGGGACGCAGCGTCTCGTGGGAGACACCTCTGAGCTCAGCTCTTCTTCCAAGGGAGTGAGGGAAGGCCCAGAGAGGTGTGTACCATGTCCTCAGCTTACAGAGCAAGGCAGGCACAAGTGCCAGCATTCAAACTCAGAGCAGGCTGACTCCAAATGCCACGCTTCGTCACCCCTTCTTAAAATTAAATTTGAAAAAAAAGAATATTTTTAGAAAGAGATTCGTTTAATGAACATTTGCGTGCCTGCCCCTAGAGTGCGTGAATTCTGTGCTCTTGTTCTCTCTCTCCGGTCCAGCTCCTGAGAGCAGGTGGTTGAGTGTGGAGGGGAGGCCGGGCCCCAGGAGAGACAGGCCTTTGAAGGCCCCAGGGGCCAGGTGGGCGGCCCTAACAGCTCGGTGGCCCCGCAGGCCAAAATAACTCAAAGGGAAGTGGGCAGTTTTCATCTGACAGGTCTTTGCAGAGCGGGCTGTGGGAAAGTGTGGGGCCGGCCTGGGTGCAGGCGGCGGTGGAGCCTCCTGCCTGGAAGGGCCTGGAGACCCTCCTATCCGATCACCAGCCATCCTTGAGCTGTTCATGGGGATGCAGGCCCAAGGGGCTAGGGAGCAAGAAGTGTCCCAGGCTTGAGGCACAGGGATTTTTTTTCCTCACAAGGCTCTGCTCTAGGCCTGTTTTATCCAAATATCTTTGGGCTTCAAATGAGGCTGATGGGAGGCTTCTGCAAGGGAGGCTGTTGCCAGAGAAATGGAGGAAGGCGGTGGCTTGGAGCTTGGCCAGCCAGGGCCACCTGTCAACTGAGTTGGGCACAAGGAGCCCCCTAAACCTGCACAGTTGTCCCCGGGCCCCTGGCAGAGAGTGGTAGGCTGGGCAAGGTGGGATGCAGGAACAGTGGCTTCCCTCCAGCCTGGGACAGGACCTGGGCACACTTGCACAGTCTCATCCATTTCCACATAGGTCCATGGCAGGCAGATACAATCGCGCTTTGCAGACAGATTTCTGACTGTCCCGGGCTTCTAGCTGCCCCCTCGCCACAATGGGCAGTGATAAGGCCAGCCTGGGGGCTTTCCAGGGCTGGGCTGGAGACGGCGAGGGCAGGAAAGCGGCCAGACCCTCAGCACCTGGCTGCCTCCATGAGCGTCCCAGGCCAGGGGTGCCAGGGCAGGGGGCGCTGGTCGTCCTGGCTTCCTCCCACCCAACCAGGGGGCACCGAGTGCTCCTGTGGGGCACGGCGGGCAGCCTGGGGACCCCTGCCGCTGTCCGCTGTAGGCTCTAGGCATCCCTGGGAAAGGCTTACCTGAGGGTTGGGGGCTCCTCACTGTGGCCACCCCATCCTGTGCCTGCACACCTGCCCCAAACTGACACCAACGCCACAGCCTCTGGCGGGCAGCAGGCGAGGCGGACGGCTTCCTGCCAGCCACTGAATCAGCCTCACATCCGCTGCTCGCCGGACTGGCTCAGCCAAGGGGGAGGGCAGGGGACAGAAAGGCTGAACACACAGGGGCAGTCACACACAGGAAGAGAAGGAAGAGAAATACTCTGAGGCAGGGACAGAGAGTGAAACTGAAGTGTTCCTGTGGACACAGAGGCAGAGCGTGCAAAGACAGGGATATGCAGGCAGAAACACGCAGGAGAAAAGAGAGGCACACAGAGGTTCACAGGCCACACTGGGCCTGGTGGCGCACACCTGTAATCTCAGTACTTGGGAAGCTGAGACAGGAGGATCGTAGGTTCGAGGACAGCTTCACCAAGTAAGAGAGACTCAGCAACCTAGAGAGACCCTGTTTCCAAACAAGCCAGGCAGCCGGGCGTGGTGGCTCACTCTTGTAATCCCAGCATTCGGGAGGCCAAGACAGGAGGATCACGGTTTGCAGACAGCCTCTGCAACTCAGTGAGACCCTGTTACGAAATAAAGATAAAAAATAGGGCTGGGGGTGTAGCTCGGAGAGAGAATGCCCTTTGTTTCCATCCCCAGTAGTGCAACAAAACAAAATAAGAACAAAACAAAAAAAACAAGCCAGCCGGGAGTAGTGGCACATGCTTGTAATCCCAGTACTTGAGAGGCCAAGACAGGAAGATCACAGGTTCGCAGCCAGTCTTAGCTACTTAGTGAGACTCGGCATAGTGAGACCCTGTTTCAGAATAAAGGATAAAAATGGGGGTAGGGATGTAGCTTGGAGGTAGAATGCCCTTATCCACAATACCATAAACAAAGTGCTGGGCATGGTGGCGCATGCTCGTAATCCCAGCACTTCAGAGGCTGAGACAGGAGGATCACACAGGTTTGAAGCCAGCCTCAGCTTTCAGCAACTCAGACCCTGTTTCCAAATAAAATATAAAATAGGTCTGGAAGTATAGCCTAGAGGCAGAAAAGCCCCTGGGTTCCACCCCCAGTACCACAAAAAATTTTAAAAAAGACCGTATTTCTTTAGCCTGGTGTGGTGGCACAAGCTTGTAATCCCAGCATTTGGGAGGCTGAGACAGGAGGATTGTGCAGGTTCAAAGCCAACCTCAGCTACTTAGTGAGGCCTTTGCAACTCAGTGAGACCCTGTTTCAAAAATAAAGAATAAAAAGTAGGCTGAGGGTGTCACTTAGAGGTAGAATGCCCCTGGGTTCTATCCCCATCCCCAGTACCGCAAAAAAAAAAAAAAAAAGCTCAGAGGTAGAATGTTCCTAGGTTCATTCCCCAGTACCACCTCCCCATCCACACATAAAATAAATAGATAATATAGGGCTGAGAGTGTATCTCAGAGGAAGAATGCTCCTGAGTTCAAGTCCCAGTATTCTCCCGCAAAACACACACAAAAATACATAGGCCAGGAGAAAAAGAGAAAGTCAGAGATGCTGACATACACAGGCACAGGCAGGCAGACAGCAACAGGGAGACACAGTGAAGACACGACTCACAGTTGGCCGGAGCACACAGGGAGAGGGCAAGGGTCAGAGAGCCAGAGAGAAGCCGAGCGTGGCACATGCCTGTAATCCCAGCACTGGAGAGGCTAAGTAAGATGGGAGGATTCTGGCCAGCCTCAGCAACTTAGCAACACCCTCGGCAATTTAGAGACCTTGTTTCAAAATAAAAAAGGACTGGGATATAGCTCAGAGGTAGAATGCTCCTGGCTTCCATCCCTAGTACTGCAAAGAGAGACGGAGACAGAGACTCAAGAGAGTAAGACCCTAGATGACAAGAAAGACAGACAAAAGGACATGGACATAGGGGACGGGGTGGAGATGTGTCAGATGCGCACAGGGCACAGCGGCTGGAGCAGATGGCTAGAGGAAGGACACACCTGCCCCCCAGGCCCAGAGCCCCTGCCCACAGGGCTTAGGGGTGGGGACACCTGCTTCCAGGGGCTGACAAGGGCCCACAGCAGTCCTGAAGGAGACAATGTCTTGCGACCTAGCAGGCCCTGGCTGGAGAGGCCAGAGGCTCCATGGCTGCTGGTCATTAAACAGCCCGCTCAAAACCACTGAACCAGGAGTGGCATCTCACGTGCTGGGACACCAGGGCACAAGGCACGGGGTCCCTGACCCATGAAGTTTGATTGCAGAGACCAGGCTCCCACTCTTGGCCGGGGTTTCTCTTCTGCCCTAGTCCAGGATGGCCAATCAGGGCCAGCCCGGAGGCAATGCAGATGTGAGGCCGGGCTGCCCGCTGCTGCCACCCTGTGGGGGAGGAGGGCAGCGCAGCTCCTGGAGCAGGTTACAGGAACTGTGGGTGTGGCGTCAGCTTGCTCCTCCCCATTCACAGTGGGAGCCTGAAGCCCGTAGCAACTGACGCCCCATCTATGCACTAGGTTCACGGTAACAGACGAGGGCAGAGGCCCATAGAAACAAAGCTGGCCTTGAACCCAGGCTCCAGCCAGAGCTCCCTGTTGAGATCATGTCACGTTCCGCCTCACACACCTGGGACCAAGTTCCTAATGGCTCCCCTGTCCCTGGACGGCGCCCTGGCTGGAGCTGGAGAGGAGACCACCAGTCCACCATGGTGGGGCCTGGGGACGGCCTTGGATCCTCCCTGGTCCCATTTTCCCACTGCAAGTAAAGTGGCTGTCTGCCCAAAGACCATTCTCAGCTGGGCCTGAAGAGAAGGGTTTTTTTTTTTGTTGTTTTTTGCAGTGCTGGAATGGAACCCAGGACCTTGCACATGCTAGGCAAGCACTCTACCACTACCACTGAGTTACACCTTATCTGCCTCTGGGTGTGAATATTGAAAATTAAATAAATACTGGAAAAAGAAGTTGGGCAAGGTGGTGCACACTTGTCATCCTAGTACATGGGAGGCTGAGACAGGAGGATTGCAGATTCAAGGACAGCCTCAGCTAGTAGTGAGACTCTTATCAACTTGTTAGACCTTGTTTCAAAATAAAAATAAAATAGGGCTGGGGATGTAGCTCAGAGGTAGAAACACCTGGGCTCAGCTGGGTGTGGTGGCGCACACTTGTAATACCCGCACTTGGGAGGTGGAGACAGGATGATCGCGCTGGTTCGAAGCCAGCCTCTCTGGTTTAAGAGAATAAAAATTATTATATATATATGTCTGGGAGTGTAGCTTGGAGGTAGAAGGGTTTCCAGGAACCCCAGTACCACCAGAAAACAAAACAAAAAACCCTGGGTTCAGTCTCCAGTACCCCCTCAACAAACAAAAACCCCAGCCAATTCATGTTTAGTTGTATAACTAGTATACATAGTTTTTAAAAATAACTCAAAAGCCAGGTGTGGTGGCATATGCTTGTAATCCCAGTACTTGGGAGGCTGAGACAGGAAGATAACACAGGTTCGAAGCCAGCCTCAGCTACTTAGTGAGGCTCTCAGTAACTTAGTGAGACCCTGTTTCCAAATACAATATAAAACAGGTCTTGGAGTGTAGCCTGGAGGTAGAAAGCCTCTGGGTTCCATCCCCAGCACCACCAAAAACCAAAACTCAAGTCGGGCATAGTGGCAGACACTATCGTCCCATTACTTGGGAGGCTGAGCCAGGAGGATTTCAGGTTCAAAGCCAGACTCAGTTTAATGAGACTAACTTTAGTGAGGCCTTGTTTGCAAATAGTAAAGGATGGGGAAGTAGTAGCTTGGAGGTAGAATTCTGGGGAGTTTATTCCCCAGTCGCGTGCATGTAGACACATTCGCCTCAGGTGTAGTGGAACACACCTGTAATCCTAGTAGTTGGGAGGCTGAGACAGGAGGATCACAGTTCTCAGCTTCAGCTACTTAGTGAAGCCCTTTGCAATTCACTGAGTTTCAAAGTGGGGTGTATTTTGGGGGATAGAATGCCTCTGGGTTCCATCCCCAGTACTTTAAAAAAATAAAACCAAAAACAACCCAGCTGGGGACGCAGCTCGGAAGGTAGAACGTCCCTGGTTTCAGCTCCTGTACAGTTCTGGTCCCTGGACCAAATGAGCAGCCTCAACGTGTTTGCTGCTGTGGGCATATACCTGGGCGGGCAGCCCTGGGTCACGAATAGGACAATTCCATTTTCAAGTTAGATGCTGGTTTCAAATGAATTCCTAGAATAGTGGTACCGGTTTGTACTCATGAAGGACATCAAACTCTAAAGCAATAGGCTTGCTGTATTGTTGCCCTTCAGTACTGGAGCGTGACCTCAGGGGCGCTCTACCACTGCCTCAGCCCCAGCCCTTTGAGGCTCAGGCCGGCGCCCTCCCGCGTTGCTGGGTTGCAGGGTGCATGCCACCCCACCTGGCCGTAATGTGTGTGCTGGGAAAGGGCTCTCCTTCACCACAGAGCCGCAGCCCTGCCTTCACCTGCACACTCAGCTGCACTGGGATCTCACCTTATCACCTGACAACAGTCCTGTTCCAGGTCAGGCCGCCATCCCGCCACCTGCCCAAAGCGTGCACCTTGCCCATCTGCCCATCTCTTCCTGCAGAAGACTAGACTGGAGCAGCTACCAAACAGCCATCCACATAGCACCACTGTTTGCCACGTTGTAGCACCCACAGCAGTTTTGAGAACTCAGAATTTCTTTTTCAAGCCAGCAGTCGTTAAAATAAACCCACACCCTAAATGCTTTCTTCCAACTCAGGGGAAAGGTAGTCATCCAAAACTACTGCCAGGCAGTAGTGTGGTGGTGCACGCTGTAATCCCAGCATTCAGGAGCTGAGACAGGAGGACAGCCTCAGCTACTTAGTGAGATCCTTTGCAACTCAGTGAGACCCTGTTTAAGGAAAAAGAAAAAAAAAGAAAAAAAAAAAGAAAAAAAAATAGGGTTGGGAGTATAGCTTGGAGGTAGAATGCTCTTGGGTTCCATCCCCAGTACCACAAAAACAAAAAACACTATTGCCAGGCTTCAAAGATTTGTCTGGTTGAGAAAATGACAATCTTAGGAAAAGTGAGAAAAAAAAATGGGGGGGGGGCACTGGGAGTGCAACCCAAGTCCTTCTACCTCTGGGCTACACTCCCAGCCCTATTTTTTTTTATTTTGGAAGCAGGGTCTCACTAAGTTGCTGAGAGCCTAAGCTGAAGTGGACTTCCAACTTGTGATCCTGTCTCAGCCTCCCAAGGTCTGGGATTTCGGGCATGCAGCACCATGCTTGGCTTTAGGGGAAAAAAAAGAATTAAAAGCATTAATTTCACGAGCAGCTAAAAAACTCATAAGCACTAAATATTATGTAAGGTTTTCTTTTATTTTAAAAGATCATTCACAAAATACCATATCCATAGATTTACTTTCTGTCATATAGCTGAATGTGTTAAGTGTTTGGAATTCCATTCTTTTCTTACATTAAAAGTCAACTGGATTGCCCAGAAGTTTAGATGAATTTGTTTTTTCTTTATCTTTTCCACATTGAAGATGTAAGTAGGTCATCTGAAAGCATCAGGTTTGATTACAACCACATAATGCATGTCTTTCTTAAGTTAAGTGTTGGTGTTACACAAATGGTTCTTATCTCAGAGGCAGAGAAGATGACAGTGAAGGAAGGAGGGAGAATTCTGTGAGTTGCTGAGACCCAGTAACAAAGACCAGAGGAGCCAGGATGGGCCAAGCCACCCGCGGCTGCCCGTCCTGCCGGGTCTCTTCCCCAGGGCTCCGGGGCTGCCCGACCCCCAACTGCTCCCAGTGGGACAGGCTAAGATTCAGAAGCTAAAAAATTTTCCACATGTTCACACAGGCATTCAAGCTCAAACGTTACTGCCTGACGCACCTTACACTGTTCAGGGGAGCAACAGACTTTGTCCCAGAGATGAGGCAGTGAACCTAGACATTTATTGTCATCTATAGTTGAGTCTCGACAGCTCTGCATAGTAAAAAATTTCAATTCATCAAGTGAAACAGAGTAAAGTGCCAGATTCTAGGCTTATTTTCACTGTGAATTTAAGGGGCGGTGGGAAGCCCTGTCCCTCATTGCATTACATATAATAGGGAACAGATAACACAAGGGAGATGCAAGACAGACAACAGGGAGGCAGGGAAAGCCTGTCAGCACTTCCAAGTCACCCGCGCAGCTCCAGCACCACCCCCTCCATCCTCAGCACCTCAGTCTGGAGGAAAGGAAAGAGAGCCCGCAGCCGGCCACACCCCACACAGGGGAGCCCCAATCTCAGGGAGAGGAGGGAGCGGGTCTGGACTTGGTCTCAAGAGTGGTAGCAAAAGGAGCTTGTCATGTATGCAGACTGCCCAACATGCCCTGTCACTCCTGTGTGGGGTTTCACTGAGATGAGTCTATTCTGCCTGAACACACTTAGGGGCAGGGTGATGGAGACAGGACCCTGTATCAACAGGAGCAGGAAACAATCGGCAAGGATCAACACGTATTTTTCCTTGTTTTTAAAACAAGGTACCTCCATTTCTGTATGATCACAGCTGAATACATACAAGATGTCGGTCAATCTGCCAGCATCTCCTGTCCCTTCCCCCACCCTGACTCCAGCCACAGCAACACAGAACTCAGCATGCAGGCGGGAAGAGCAGCACTGAGAAACCAAAGGGCGCGCGGAGCCTGGCCAGTGTGTCCAAAGTAAAGAGGAAGCAAAGGAACAATGAGGCAGCACCGCAGCCCAGGCGCTCCGAGGGAGACCGCTCCGGCCTCCACAGACCGCGTGCTGGAAGGAAAACACGAAGTGAGGAGGAACCGGACAGAAGGAAAATGGGCAAAGAGCAGAGTGGGGGAGCACAGAACAGGCACTAGATAGATACAGCAAAGCCGAGAATGTACTAAAACCACTTGTTAACGCTGACATGCACCCACAAGCTGTCTCCACTGTAAGAGGACACTGCCAGGCGCAGGATGGGGATTCCAGGGCAGCCGTCCAGGCCACCGGGCTGGCTCGCCCCAACTCCCCACCCCCGCCCTCCTGCCGCAGCTCATTCTTGTTCCTTGTGGACCACTTCCTCTCTGGGTCTGGCTCCCCCGAAGATGGCGGAGTTGGGGTTGGCGACTTGATTGAGGGGCGTTGCCACTGTTCGAGGTTTCAGCTGAAGTCGTGGTCTCTGAGCTCTTTCCTCTGGGAAAGAGAGAGAAAGAGTGGTTTATACAGAACGGGTTCATTCCATGTCCAGAAGATATGGCCAAACTGATGGTGACCTCAACAACCCAGCCCATTTTCCATAATTAAAAGCTTCAGAGAACACTGACTCCATAAACTTATCAGGTGAACTTGCTATTTAAGACAATGTTACAACTGTGCTGGAGCAGGAAGTAAAGTTTATGCAGGGGGCGGCGGTGGGGCTGTGTGTCATGAGGGAGGTCCCCATACCTTCTGTTGGTTCTCTGAAATCCATATTGGATCCGCGAAGGGGAGGGCCATCCCTGAAGCGACTCCCCATTGGAGGGCCTGCTCGCCGGTCACCAGGGCGACTGCCTCCCCTGCCACCTAAAAAGTCATCCCTGAAGCCTTAAGAAGAGACAGGACACTGAATTACTTCTTAGACTATTGTCTCAAAGCTAGTTATACAGTTTTCCATGAACTGATTCAGAGTTTAATTTTAATTCTTTACTTTGTCCAGTAATTAAGCCCCCCCCCAAATAAAATGTATTACAGAAAACAAACCCAACTGTGAACCTACTGTGTAATTATAATTTGAAAAAACTTCTTAGCTGGGTGGGTGGTGCACACTTAAAATCCCAGCATTTGGGAGGCCGAGATAGGATTGTAGTTTGCTGACAGCCTCAACTACTTAGTGAGGCCCTTTGCAACTCAGTGAGATCCCGTTTTAAAATTAAAAATAAAAAAAATAGGGCTTGATGCGTAGCTCGAAGATAGAATGCCACTGGGTTCCATTCCCAGTACTGTAAAATAAATAAAAAACTTCTTAAATCAAGCAAGACAGAGAATTACATGAGAAGAAAATGGACTGTTTAAATTTTAGCTTATAGAAAAACAGCATAAAGTATAATAGAGCTTAGAACAAAAATCTTCACAGCAGGATGTAGTCTGGTTTCTAACATGAAGCTATAAAAACAAAACTGAAATTTAGAAGTATTTATACTTTAGGATACTATATAAAAACAAATACACCAAGTCATCTCTGGGTGATATGCTCCCTTTCCCTCTCTGCTAATTTGGGTGTGGAGCTCCTAGAAGCAGAGGTGGTGCTTTAAGAACAGCAGCTATGGCTATGCAGGAGATGTACTTCCTCAGAGGGCGCTGGGGCACCTCATCCTCCAAGCTCCCTCTGTGTCCACCTCCCTCCAAGCAGCTCACTTCTCAGCCATGTGCAGACAGAGGTTTTCTCCGTGGACTTAATATTGCCAAGGCTGGTCTCAAACCTGTGATCCTCCTGCCTCGGCCTCTGTATTGGGATTACAAGTATGCTCCACAAGGCCAGGCTGGAACTCCAGGTTTTTTTTTGATGTGTGTGGTACTGGGATTAAAGCTCAGATGGGGGGAGTGAGAGGCTCTATCACTGAGCTATATGGCCAGCCCCACTTTTTTTTAGTACTGGGGATTGAACCTAGGAATATACACCTGAGGTACCTCCTTAGTTCTATTTTTGATTTTGAAACAGAGTGTCACAAACCAGGTGTGGTGGCACACAACTATAATCCCAGTACTTGGGATGCTAAGACAGGACAGGAGGATCGCAGGTTTGAGGACAGCCTCAGCTACTTTAGTGAGGTCTTCGGCAACTGTTTCAAAAATAAAAAATAAAAAGTAGGGCTAGAGGTATAGTTTGGAAGTATAACACCCCTGGGTTCAATCCCCAGTAAAACACACACCCACCCTCAGCTGAGTAAAACACCCCCACACCCACCCAAACTCAGCTGAGTGTGGTGGCTCATGCCAGTAATCCTAGTGCTTGGGAGGCTGAGACAAGAGAAGATTCAAGGCCAACTTAAGCAACTTAGTGAGACCTTGTTTCAAAATAAAAATAAATCAATAAATAAAAGGGGCTGGGGGGTTAGGTCAGAGCTAGAATGCCCCTGGATTCAATCCCCAGTACTACAAAACAAAAACAAAACCCCAAAATTTGACCAATATGAAAAAATACCAAAAATGCCCTACCAGGGCCGGGAATGTAGCTTAGTGGTAAAGTGTGCTTATTAGCATAAGCTATGCCCTGGGGCCAAAACCCAGCAAACTGCCCACGCGATTGTGCACATGCACCCCCCCCCCTACCTAGCTACCCTAAGAGCATTTTACCTCTGAGCTATACCTTGGGTCCTTTTACTTTGTTTGGAAGCAGTGTTTCACTGGTTGTTGAATCTTGCTACACTGCTGGGGCTGTCCTCAAGTACTGGGATTACAGGCATGCGCCATCATACCCAGCTAAACTCTCCTAGAGCACTTGCCTAGAGCACTATCATTTAAAAAGGAAAGCATCATCAAGTGAGTACAGCATGTCCGATTTGACACCACTGCATCCTACAGCCCACACTGGAGCCGGAGGGTGGCAAGGCAGAGGCTCCAGTAACTCACAGGTCAAAAGCCACTCACGGAGCCACTAACTACATTTGAGTTGGCTTTGGGAAGATACCTGTTGCAGATTTCAATCAGACTAGCTTATACATAAAACGACAGACTTGCTGGATGATACTACACTTTTATGAATAAGCTCATTTCTGAATGGCTATGGAACTTTTAAGAGTTACTCAATAGATAACTAGTCATCACTTTAGCTCAATTAGCAATGGAAATGAGTTTTTAAAATTTTCATACAAGACAGCTGGTACCAGTCCCTCCTATACTAATGGATTATGTGAGCTTTATTTAAGTGAAGGGAGGCTGGTGGGGGCTGACGGCCCTATATTACAGAGTAGAGCACGTGAGCATCAAGTTTATGAGAAAGAAGAGATCTGCTATTCTCCTAAATCTGTTATGAGTGACATTTGTACCATGTATATGAATTCCTTTCATAATTAAAAGGACAAAAGGTGGACATGAAGGACTCGGGAAATCTGCCTTTGGAATAGAGGTCTGGCATGCAAACTGACCTCCTGAGCTGACACCCACTGGTCCCCCTGGGCTGGCTGGAAATGGGAATGCTAAAGTAGATCAGATCCGCCTTGAAGGGTTGGAGTTCCACGCCCTTCAAGAAAAACAGGCCACCAGGACTGGCTTTACCATCTAAGAAAAAGCCACCAAGAAACACAGCCTGAAGCTTTCTGTAGGCTTTTAGACCTCTGTATATAGTTTCTAGAATTAACAGTCTTTCTTGTCCCATATACAACCCCACCAAGCTATTTCCTGGACAGGGCCTCAGCAGCAGTTAGACTACAGTGAGACGAAGGCCCTGCACTGCGGAGGGGCTGGCTGGCTCAGGTGAGGCCAGGCCACGGCACAGCTCCGACCTGCTCCCCTGCGCATGGCACCTTCGGCCCACCCACGCAGGCTGAGAGGCTTAGCGCATGTCTGGGTGCCTTTCAGGAAAGTTCTATTTTTGAAAGGAGTTAAAGTAGCAGTCAGGCCAGACTGGCTACTCGTAAGAAGTACAACTGCAGCAAGGTTACTGGGAAAGGGAAGTGTGATACTTTAAATACTGATACCGGAATTGAAGTCATCCCGGGAATCCCAGCCACCTCGAGATTCTCGAGAGCCACCCATTCCTGAGGATACACAAAAAAGATAAAAGTTCAGGTTGTATCATTACCTTGCTGCACAAACATGGAAAACTGTATTTGGAGAACACACAACTCACGAGATGGGAGGTTCAATGAAACTTTTCTAAGTATTTCTACTGTCAATAGAAAAAACTCCCAGGCTTGCAGAAGCTTCACTATTCCTTCTAAGATTTTACAGTTTTAAAGCTCACAAGGACCTATCAGGCCTGAGACAATGTTCTGCGAATGACGTTCAGGAGCTGTAACAGGTGGGCACTTGGCAAGTCTTATGTTTAGTCTTGGAAGAACAATCACCTCTGTCATCTGGTCCACCTTTCCTGAATCCAAAGCCACCTTTGTCTTGTTTTCTGCCTTCTGCAATGTCCACACGAAGTGACCGATCACCCAACAGCTAATGGTAAGGGGAAAGTAGCGTTAAGTATTGGCAAGCAAATAAATCCCCACTGCTAAGGTAACAAGGCAAACCTCAGGGCACTTACTGCACCGTCGTAGGTCAAGGCTTCCTTCAGAGAGTCCACCTCTTCGAATTCTACATAGCAGAACCCTGCAAGAGAAAAGAAGCCAGCTTCCTCAAGCAGTTTTGGACTTGAGACTTGCTGGGATTT
The DNA here is from genome assembly GCF_963383645.1 of Muscardinus avellanarius. Classification (NCBI taxonomy): domain Eukaryota; kingdom Metazoa; phylum Chordata; class Mammalia; order Rodentia; family Gliridae; genus Muscardinus; species Muscardinus avellanarius. Next base: position 82,325,871 of record NC_137796.1, on the reverse strand, counting down.
TGCCTGTACTTTGTCTCTACGTCAGAACCGCCACCTTCCATGGCCTCTGAGAATAGGCCAGCAGAGCTTGAGAGACTACTTCACTCTCAGAAACAGAACTTGACTGCTATTCCTTCCCCTCAACTCTAATTTGTCAGTCAGAAAATGCTAACAGGCACTGAAGTAGCAAGTATGCTTTTGCAAAGCTCCCTTCTTGGATGTCTTAACCGCAATAGCAAAACCTTTCTAGGGTCTTTGCAGAGTTGTCCAATTTCTGGCTGACTTTACTCAATATAGTCTAATTGGGTTAGATTTCATAGATCCAAATTCATGTCTAAAATGCTTTAAAGGAAGAGACTCAAGGTGACGTTAACTTTTTACTTGGGTAGATGATATAAAATTTGTTTTATAGAGCTAAAGTACATATCCTCTGCACCTAGAGCACACTCTTCTGGGTGTTAAGGGCCTAGATCCAAGCAGGTGTAACAGACACTCCATGGCTCCGACATTGTCCTTCCTTGCTGCCTGGAGTCCAACCTGGGTTAAGTATCCCCTGGGCCCCATGAGCTCCTGTCAAGCCCTGTATTCCTATGTTAAATATACTTCCCCTTTGAAGGCCACTAGATGGCAGACATTTTGAAGGCACGAGCCCTAGAGATTTCCCTGCTTACCATGTGTGCAGTCGGAGCTGGACGCCCACCGCCATCAGCTTTCTTTCTTTCTTAAGTGGATGTGATATGGAAATGACCCCAATACCCGTGCAGCCAAAGGCTGAGTTCATCCACAAGTTTTTACAGTTGAATTTCTAATGCTTGTTAAGTTTGTAAACTGGGTGAGACTTACTTATGATCCAAGCTATGTGTAGTTTCATGTTCTAAAAATCAGAAAGATAACTAAGTACAAAACTGCTCAGAGGTCAACAACACATTCTCTAGTGGCACACACTTATAATCCCAGCATTTGGGAGGCTGAGACAGGAGGACCGGCTCGTGGACAGCCGCAGCTACTCAGACCCTCTGCAACTCAGTGAGACCCTGTTTCAAAATAAAAAATAAAAAATAGGGCTGGGGGTGTAGCTCAGAGGTAGAATGCCCCTGGGTTCCACCCCCAGTACCACAAAACGAAATGAAACAAACAAACAAACAAAAACCCAACACATTCTCTACTTAGTACTTGTCTCCCCACTACACCGTACTTTTCACAATGCACATGTAAGCTCCATGTCCCTGTGACTGGGCGTCACATTAATTAGGCTGGGTACATTTCCCCCCAGGAAACCTGGAGGCCAGGCCACTGCTCCTCCGGCCATTCCTACTCCTCTCTGCTGAAACACCCTAGAGACTGCTTTGCAGATATCAATTCTATCTAAATGCGCCGGTCCTCCCCCACACATGCTCTGAATTTATCAATATTTATTAGCAACACTTACTAGGCTATCTTGGATTTCCTTAACTAGATTATGGGAAAACTACCAACAAGCCCGGCTCGGTGGCACATGCTTGTAATCCCAGTACTTGGGAAGCTAAGACAGGAGGATCACAGGTTCGAGGCCAGCCTCACCTACTTAGTAAGGCCCTCCACAACTTAGTGAGACCATTTCAAAATAAAGAATAAAAAATAGGACTGGGGTGTAGCTTGAAGGTAGTATGCTCCTGTGTTTAATCCCCAGTACTACAAATAAACAAAAAACAAACTACAAACAAAATACAAACTATATGCCTCAGAAGTCCTCAGTTCTATCTTGCTTCTCTCCTGGGTACCTATTTTGTTGTGTATGTGGTACTGATGGCTGAACCCAGGGGCATTCTACCTGAGCGACACCCTCAGCCCCGTTCTATTTTTTGTTTGGAAACAGGGTCTCCCTAGGTTGCTGAGGTTGTCCTTGAACCTGAGATTCTCTTGTCTCAGCCTCCCAAAGACTGGGATTGCAGGCATGCACTTCTATGCCCCACCCTGGGTAACTACTTTACTAGATGAGACAGCATTACTATCAAAGCCAGGCAAACTAGATTACGTATTTTTCCTCAGGTGGATAAGGGAATATATGGCATGCTTTGATGATTACAAGTACTGTGGCTCACTGACACTTCCATTTAAATTTCAACCCCATCCTTCATAGTAACATACAATAATTGTCCACTCACCTTTAAATTTGTCTGTGTCTTTGTCTCTGACTAGCCGTACACTCCGTATGCTGAGATCCTTAAAGATAGCGTCTATGTCGCCCTGAACTGTATTGAAAGGGAGATTTCCTACATACGCTGTGTAGGGGGGCTCTGTGGGCAGCTCCTTCTGGCTACGGGAACCATGGCCACCAGAACTGCCGCGGGACCTAGGAGGAGAAACAGACAGCCTAAGTTACCACTGTGCATGCTCACTCCAGAGGACAGGCCCAGTCACGCTGTGCGCCAGCACTCCAGCTGGAACTTTCTGCTCTAAGGTACAACCGCAGCTTTGCACTGTAAAGAACATTGTAAAATATCATTTATCACAAAGGTGTCTGTTTCTGGTGACAGAAACAAGATGCAGGTTAAACATACATTTCTGCAAAAGCAGATCCAAACATAACATATCCTCCTAAAGCAGCTGGTTCTCCCCTAGGCACCTGGAATTGACACCTGAAAAATGTATATATCCTATGACCTACGTCATTACCCTCCTTCACACAAAATACCAAGAAATACAGAAATGGACTTGACAGAAGAAGAAAGACTGTATTCTGAGAAGGGATCACTAAAGCTGCTGAACCAAATTTCGCACATTCATACCACACTATTCCTCTGTGCCTGACTATGGGCAACAAGAGCACTCTAGTAAGAGCCTTAGGCGCTGAGCAAGTGCCGTGCACAAGCCGCTCTCCATTCTCCCCGTGCGACTTCCCAAGCCCTCAAATACATGGTGGGCATTAGCAATCCACCTAACCAGCCACACCTTTTCTCCAGGTGTCCCAAGAATCCTTTACTTTGCAAAAGCATCAGTTCAAATTCCAACTCACATATTCACTAGGCAGACAGTCCTGAGGAGTTATTTTTCAGCTTTATTTGTAAAATTTGTTAACACTAGCATTGACTCGGAGTTACAAAAGGTGCTTTATCACTGTCTGCATATGCATAACGTAGTAGCAATCACCACCATCCTCTCATCTGTAATTGGCTTGTTAGAATTATTAAGTTAAAAAATAAATGAGGTCATTATTCAATTGTCCAAACCTACAGAGGACTTAAAACTAAAAGTAAACCTTTGATGTGGGCATTGGTGGTGCATTTGTGCCATCTCAATACTTTGGAGGCGGAGGCAGGAGGACTGCAGGCTAGAGGCCAGCCTTAGCAACTTAGGCTCTCCAAAACTTAGTGGGACCCTTTTTCTTTCTTTCTTTTTTTTTTTTTGTGGGTCTGGGAACGGAACCCAGGGGCATTTGACCTCCAAGCTACATCCCCAGCCCTATTTTTTATTTTGAAACAAGGATTCACTAAGTAGCAGAGGACCTCACTAAGTAGCCGAGGCTGTCCATGAACCCTGATCCTCTGGTCTCAGCCTCCCAAATGCTGGGATTATAAGTGTGTGCCATCACATCCGGCAGTGGGATACTTTTTCAAATTAAAAAACTAAAACAGGGCTGGGGGTATAGCTCAAAGGCGGAATGCCCCTGGTTCAGCCCCCAGTACTGAGCGCGCGCGCGCACACACACACACACACACACACACACACACACACACACACACACACACACTATAGCAACCAATTCAGTTAAGTTTCATCAGTGGATGCCAAAACAGAGTAAAACGTTGTTTGCAGCCAGGTATGGTAGCTCAGAGGTAGAATGCCTCTGGGTTTAATCCCCAGTACCTCAAATAATAAAACAAAACAAAATAAAAAAACAACAACAACAAGGGTGCTCCTTCACATCAATAAAAGATTTGCTCAAAATTATCCTATTCCTTTGCAGGAGAAATATTAATACCAGCCTTGGCCAGGCATAATGCAACCAGCCTTGGCCAGGCATGATGCAGGCTTGAAATCCCAGCATTTGGGAGGCTGAGACAGGAGGAACGGCAGTTCGCGCCCAGCATCAGCTACTTAGTGAGGCCCTCTACAACTCAGTGAGACCCTGTTTCAAAATAAAGATTAAAAGGAGGGAGGGCTAGGAGTATAGCTCAGAGGTAGAATGCTCCTGGGTTCCATCCCCCGCACTGCAAACACACACACACACACACACACACACACACACACACACACACACACACACCAAAACACCAATCACCAATCTCAGAAAACAACTATCTAATCCCTAACCTACTAGAAATGCTGTAAAGGAAATTTGACATCTCCCTTGATTCTACCTCTGATCTATACCTCCCAGTCTTTTAAATTTTTTGTTCTACAACAGGGTCTTATTAGGTCTCTGAGTCTCTGTAAACTGCAGAAACTGGTTGGAATCTGCATATCTTCCTGTTTTAGCCTCCCAAGAACTGGGATTACAGGCGTGTCACCATGCCTGGCCTTTTTTTCTGGTGATAAGGACTGAACCCAGGGATGGTCCACCTCTGAGCAACATCGCAGTCCTATTGCTGTTGAGGCTGCCCTCCAACCTGTGATGATCCTGCCCCAGCCTCCCAAGAACTGGGATTACAGGCAAGTGTCACTACATCCAGCTAAACCATGCAATTTGGAAATTTTAACAATTCAGAATTCTGCCATTTCCTAACAGGAAGTCTTGCATTCTGTTCTAAGAACACCAGACAGATTTAAAAGTGAATTGCAGCCCACTCATTTCCAAGTTTAGCTTAGTAAATGTGGCTTACTTTGCATTTCAATATCCTTTGTCAACACTACCCTCACATTCTTAACTCCACACTATAAATCCTCAAATATTTTCAGTATAATACTCTTTAGGACTGGGTAATGAATATATTAAGAGCAGAAACAGCTAAAAATCTGCCATGAAAGATGAATAATGAAAAATACTTTAGCCAGGCATGGTGGTGCAAGCTTGTAATCACAGGTTCAAGACCAGCCTCTGCTACTTAGTGAGGTCACCACAAATTAGTAAGAACCTGTTTCAATATAAGAATAAACATAGGGATGAGGGTATAGCTCAAAGGTAGAATGCTCCTGGGTTCCCCAATACTGCAAAAAAAAAAACCTTATATTAATTTATTCAACATCTGATAAGAAATATTCCCTTGGACTCAAGCAGCTCAAAACTTGAGTGATGCAGGATATATGCATGCTGACATGTTTGTATATATACAGTAGTCACCCCTCACTTTAGAGTACTTGTTCTAAGACTCCCAGTGGATGTCTGAAACACTATTATGTGTGTGTTTTGTTTTTTCCTGTACACACCTATGATAAAGATTTGCAGGGTTGCAATTTAGTGAGGCCTTCAAAAACTTAGTGAGGCCAGGCGTGGTGGCACACGCTTGTAATCCCCACAGGTGGGAGGCAGAGACAGGAGGATTGCACAGGTTTGGAGCCGTGAGCAACATCTCTTAAGCCGTGCTGGCTTAAGAGACCCCGTTTCCAAATTAAAAACATATAAAAAATGGGTCTGGGAGTGTAGCCCGGAGGTAGAAGGGTTTCCAGGAACCCCAGTACCACCAAATAAATAAATAAATAAATAAATAAATAAATAAATAAATAAATAAATAAATAAACAAACAAACTTAGTGAGATCCTGTTTCAAAATAAAATATAAGCCGGGCATGGTGGCACACACTTCTAACCCCAGCATTTGGAGGCTGAGACAGGAGGACCACAGTTTGCAGACAGCCTCAGCTACATAGTGAAGTCCTTTGCAACTCAGTGAGACGCTGTTTCAATATAAAGAATAAAAATTAGGGCTGGGGGATTGCAGTTCACCTACTTAGTGAGGCCCTTTGCAACTCGCTGAGACCTTGCTTCAAAATAAAGAATAAAAAATAGGGTTGGGGGTGTAGCTCAGAGTTGGAATGCTCCTGGGCTCCATCCCAGTACCACAAAAATAAATAAATAAAAATTATTGAGCTGGGCATGGTAGCACATGCCTGTAATTCCAACACTTGGGAGTTTGAGACAGGAGGATCCCTAGTTTGAAGCCAGCCTCAGCAACTTAGGGAGGCTCTCAGCAATCTAGTCAGACACTATTTCAAAATAAAAAGTGCTGGGGAGTATAGCTCAGAGATGAAATGCCTGAGTTCAATCCCCAGCACCTCCCTCACTATCTTACTGTATCTGCATTCACCTTTCAGTTTTCAGATGATACAATACCTATGTGACACGATGTAGGCGATGTAGGCGCCAAGACACAGCCTTCAGCTGACCTTGTGATGATACACCAGAAGCAGGATCACATGACCATGATGTTATTGGGTGGGTAGAAAAAAAGAAATGACTCACATCCAGAGGACAGTGCAAGGTTTCATCACGCTACTTAGAATGGCATGCAATGTAAAGCACTATTTATTTATTTGTGGGTCTGAGGATGGAATCCAGGGGCCCTCGACCTCTGAGCCCTATTTTTTATTCTTTATTTTGAAACAGGGTCTCACCAAGTTACAGGGGGGGTCTCACTAAGTAGCTGAGGCTGTCCACGAACCGCGATCCTCCAGTCTCAGCCTCCCAACTGCTGGGATTACAAGTGTGCGCCATCATGCCTGGCTAAGCACTGTTTATTTCTCTAATTCCCTACCTAACATTTCAGGACACAGCTGACCCCAGGTAACTGAAACTGGGAAACTCAACTGGGGACAAGCACAATTGAGGATGAGGCAGGACTACTATATATATGTACAAATATATGCAAATCACAAAGTTACAATGAATTTTGTGTATTGTAATGGAGATTGAGCCCAGTGGCATTCTAGCTCTGAGCTATATCCACAGCTCTTTATTTTTTTGAAACAGGGTCTCCTAGGTTGCCAAGTCTCACTAAATTACTGAGGCCAGTCTTGAACCTGTGATCCTCCTGTCTCAGGCTCCCAAGTATTGGGATTAGAAGTATGTGCCACCACACCCAGAACAGCCAAAAAAAAAAAAAAAAAAAAAAAGCAATGTGGGGATGAAGAGCTCATGAGTTCGCAGATGCTGATGAATCAGGAAACCGGGGTGGAGAGGCTTGCTGAAGAAGTACCTTTAATGTCTGCCTGCAACTTAGGGAGGGTGGATCCAGGACTGAGGAGACAGTAAGGTCAGACCTGACCTCTGCCTAAGTAAAAGGAGCTTACTTATAGCAGGGCCTGGTGGTGCACGCTTGAATCCCACCGCTTGGGAGGCTGAGAAAGGAGATTGCACAGGTCCGAGCCAGCCTCAGCTACTGAGTGAGGCTTCCAGCAACTTAGTGAGACCCTGTTTCCAAATAAAATATAAAACAGGTCTGGGACTATAGCCTGGAGGTAGAAAAGCCCCTGAGTTCCACCCCCAGTACCAAAAAAAGGCGGGAGTGGTGGTGGTTCGAAACCAGCCTCTACTGGCTTGAGACCCTGTTAAAAAAAAAAAAAAAAAAAAAAAAGCCGGGCGCGGTGGCGCACGCTTGGCAGGCAGAGACAGGAGGATCTCGCAGGTTTAAAGCCAGCTGTGCACGCTGGCTTAGGAGACCGTTTCCAAATTAAAAAAATGTAAAAATAGGTCTGGGAGTGTAGCCCGGAGGTAGAAGGGCTTTCAGGAACCCCAGTACCGTACACACACACACAAAAAGTTTAACTGACCATAAAAACACATCATAAATATTGAGTGCTATAAAAAGTTTGATGTTATTCTCATGTGCTCCGTTACACCGAAAACGCTTGAGGCCTGTCTGAACCGAGGCACACTGGCTATCAGGGTGAAAGTAAAAACCCAAGCAGGCAAGGGAAACACAGGTCCTGGTAAAACCCCACACTGTCAATCAAAACCAACACCTAAGTCAAGCTTTGTGCTGCAAAAGCCATGTTCTATCACCTATCACCACTGTGCCATGACCCTCTCTGCTTTTGTTTCTTACTGTCCCTGTGCTGGCCTACTGATCTTTGAAACAATGGGAAAGTTTCAGAATAGCAAACACAACCTTGATATTGAGAAAATCAATTACTCTCAGGAACCCAGGGAGACTTTCAAAAAAGGAACAAAGAAGTATACAGAATTATTTAGTATTCATGTTTCGTAATGTGGAATTTACTTATTAATTTTTTAAACTTTTGTATTAGAGGTTAAACCCAGAGGTATTTTATTCCTGAGCCCTAGAATTCAGCACATTTCATCCATCCTTCCATTCATGATTCATTTGTAGTACATGGGATTTGGGATTGAAATTAGGGATACTCTAACTCTGAGCTACATCTTTCAGCCCTTTGTAGTACTAGGGATTGCACCCAGGGGTACCCTATCCGAGCCACATGCCTAGACCTTTCTTATTGCTTTGAAACAGCATCTTGCTAGGTTGCTGAGGCTACTCGTGAATCTGTGATCCTCCTGTCTCAGCCTCCCAAGTACTGGGACTACAAGTATGCACCACCATGCTTGCCTGGCTGAGTCTTTTGTCTTTAAAATTCATTATTGAAGCCAGGCGTGGTGGCGCACGCTTGTAATCCCAGCACCTGGGAGGCTGAGACAGGAGGATCGCACAGGTTCGAGGCCAACCTTAGCTAATTAGTGAGGCTCTCAACAACTTAGTGAGACCCTGTTTCCAAATAAAATATGAAATAGATAAAATAGGTCTGGGAGTATAGCCTGGAGGTAGAAAGCCCCTGGGTCCCACCCCTAGTACCACAAAAGTTATACATAAATAAATAAAATGAAATGAAATAAAATAAAAAAGGGCTGGGTGTGGTGGTGCATGCTTGTAACCCCGGCATTCCTCTGGAGGCTGAGACAGGAGGATCATGGTTTGTGGGACAGCCTCAGCTACTTAGTGAGGCCTTTTGCAACTCAGTGAGACCCTATTTCAAAAATAAGAGAATAGGCTGGGCATGGTGGTGCATGCTTGCAATCCCCGCACTTGGGAATCTGAGAAAAGAGGATTGTGCAGGTTTGAAGCCAGCCTCAACTGGCTTAAGAGACCCTGTTTCCAAATAAAATATAAAATAGGTCTGGGAGTTTAGGCCGAGGTAGAAGGCCCTGGTTTCCATCCCCAGTAACACACACACACTAAATAAAATAAAATAAGAAATAGGACTGGGGGTGTAGCTCAGAGATAAAATGCCCCTGGGTTCCACCCCCAAGTACCACAAAAATAAATGAATAAATAACACAGAGAATAAAAAGATAAATCTTGCCATTCTACCCTAAATGCTTCTAATCTCAAATCTCAAAAGCCAAGAAAGATGGGGAATGGTTAGTCTCCTGTCTCTGCCTCCCAAATGCAGGGATTACAAGCTTTTGTCACTATACCCAGCGCAGTTTCATTTATTACGATGAAATATATATAAATATAAAAACAAGAAATTTACCATTTCAGCCATTTTTAGGTATACAGTTTAGTGATGCTGAGTGCATCACTAAAAGTTCTATAGTTTTTTCACTGTCCCAGATAGAAACTACCTGTTAAATAATTGTCCATTCTGTAATCCCAGCACTTAGGAGGCTGAGACAGGAGGATCACACAGGTTCAAAGCCAGCCTCAGCTACTGAGTGAGGCTCTCAGCAACTTAGTGAGACAGTTTCCAATAAAGTACATGGCAGGTCTGGGAGTATAGCCCGGAGGTAGAAAAGTCCCTGGGTTCCAGCCCTAGTAACACACACACACACACACACACACACACACGCGCGCGCGCGCGCACGCACACACACACACACACACCACCCCCACCCACAACAAAAATCCTGTCCATTCATCTCAGTTTAAACGCCATAAACATTTTGGCCAATCATGTTAATTCCTCAATCTTTGTGAGGGGCTAGAATAAAGCCAGTCAGTCATCCTTTCTTTCCTTCTGTCTTTTGATGGTACTGCTTATTGTTTTTTGTTTTGTGGTAGTGGGGATGGAACCCAGAGTCATTCTACCTCCAAACTATACCCCCAGCCCTATTTTATTTGGAAACAGAGTCTCACTGAGTTAAGAGGGTCTCACAAGTTGCTGAGGCTAACCTTGAGCCTGTGACCTTCCTGTCTCAGCCTCTCAAATACTGGGAACTGAACCCAGGAGTATTGTACCTTCAAGTTATACTATTTTATTTTTTGAAACAAAGTCTTGCTAAATTGAAGGGCTGGCCTCAAACCTGCAATCCTCCTGTTTTCGCTTCCCAATTACTGAGATTACAGGCATACACCACCACACTGAGCAAAAACCTAACAGTACCATCCATTCTAAGGCATTCTCCCCTCCCTCAGCCTTGCCTCATGAGATGCGGCTTCCAGAACCTTGCTATCATATGGGCTCTGGTTTGTTGATGTCGTAAGATTCACTTCCTAGAAGTAATCACAATATTCTCAATTTACCAACAGAGGCTTAACCATGACCTTGCAATTATCCTTTACTAAGGCAGACAATGGCACCATACTAAATCATTCATGCTCAATGCCATATATTGTGGTATTAAAAAAAAAAAAAAAAAGCCAGCGGGGCGTGGTGGCGCATGCTTGTAATCCCAGCATTCAGGAGGCTGAGACCGGAGGATCGCGGTTTGTGGACAGCCTCCATTACTTAGTGAGGCCCTCCGCAACTCAGTGAGACCTGGTTTCAAAATAAAGAATAAAAAGTAGGGCAAGGGGTGTAGCTCAGAGGTTGAATGCCCTTGGGTTCCATCCCTAGACCCGCAAAAAATTAATTAAAAAAAAAAAGCCAAGCACAGCGGTACATGCTTATAATCTCAGTACCTCAGAGGCTGAGACAGGAGGACTGTAGGTTGGCAAAAAGTCTCAGCAAATTTGAGAGATTCTTGTTTCACAAAAGTCTGGGGACATAGCTTGAAGGTAGAACACCCTTAAGGTTCAATCCCCAGTACCAAAGTACCAAAAACAAAACAGAAAGGTCCCCCCCCCTTTTTTCCCTGTGGGTCTGGGGATGGAATCCAGGGGCATTCTCCGAGCCACACCCCCTGCCCTATTTTTTCTCTTTATTTTGAAACAGGGTCTCACTAAGGGAGGGCTCACTAAGTAGCTGAGGCTGTCAGCAAGCTGCGATCTTCCGGTCTCAGCCTCCTGAATGCTGGGATCACAAGCGAATGCTGGGATCACAAGCATGTGTCACCACGCCCGGCCAGAAAGGTTCTTAAAAATAACCCCTAGTGGGCTGAGGTATACCTCAAGGGTACAATGCTCACCTAGCATATAAGGCCCCGGGGTCCATACCCAGCAGATCTAAAGAAACCTTGGTAAAACAATAAAAATGGATTTTTACTAATTCTTGTCCTTTTTTTGTACTGGTGATTGAACTCAGGATTGTTCTTAATTTGAATACACCCCCCCCAGCCATTTTATTTTGAACCGGGGTCTGGCCTCCTACTTGCAATCGTCCTGTTTCATTCAGCCTTCCAAGTACTGGGATTATAGACGTGCACCACCAAATGGTGCTTGTTGAGGTTAGGAAGTTAGTGGTCCCTGTTGCAGAAATAAGCTGTGATGGGATCTCCAGGAAAAGCAAGTGTGCAACTAGCTAAAAGCTGGACAACTGTTCTTTCCAGCAAGCACCACCATTTACCAGAAAACAGAAGATAAAACCAGGGTTACCAACTTCAGGGCTAGGCATTTTTTTTTTTGTAAAGGAGATTGAACCCAGGGGCTTTCTGTCCCTGAGCTATACTCCCAGCCCTTTTTATTGAGTAAGGTCTCACTAAATTGCTGAGGCTGGCTTCAAACCTGGGAACTTCTTGTTTCTGTCTCCCAGGTACAGGGGTTACAGACTGACTGTACCTCACCTGGTTCAAAAATTAGGTAGAAATTCTTGAAAATGAAGTAAGCCTGTCACTTCAAGGAAAATAACAGTATTTATTGACAAAGATAAAATTCAAGCTTTCAAGCAAAAATATAATTTTAGAAACCTTGTATCCAAAGTCTGACAGCCTTCAACTATTCAGACTTTTGAACAAGATTCTTTATACTGTATAGAGAAATGCGTCAACATTTGGAAGATTGACAGAACTCAACTGATAGCTTTCAAATCACAATTGCATGTTATACAGAAATCACACACTGGTAGTGAACCCATTCAAAGTACAAGACAGAGGATAGAGTTTAATATAACCAGAGTTTAATACAACCAAAGTATGAAAAGTCCACTCCTGTAATCCCAGTACTTGAGAGGGATAGCAGGTCTCAGGCCAGCCTCAAGCAATTTAGTGAGACCTTGTTTCAAAATAAAAAAAAAAAGGGCTGGGGATATAGTTTGGAACTAGAATGTCCCTGGATTCAATCCCCAATACCACCCATACACACCAAAAAAAGTATAAAAAATTTAGGTTTTAGATTCCATACTGCAATTAACCTTTATAGAAAGCAGCACTGGCTTAGTATAATATCCGAATAAAAATATCCACAATGATCTCAAAAGATAATACTATTAGCCGGGCGTGGTGGTGCAGGCTTGTAATCCCCATGCTTGGGAGGCTGAGACAGGAGAATAGCACAGGTTTGAAGCCAGCCTCTGCTACTTAGTGAGGCTCTCAGCAACTTAGTGAGACCCTGTTTCAAAGTCTTTTTTCCATGATTTATCTGTGTAAGATTGGGTAGTCTTCCTATGTCAACCAAAATAACACATTCCAAAGTGAACACAGAAGCAGGTTATGAGAAATCAACTGTCGCTGGGTGTGGTGTGGATGCGCAGGCTTGTAATCTCAGCATTAGGGAGGCTGGGAGCTGAGATGGGAGGATCGGGACCTCAGCTACTTAGTTTCAAAATAAAGAATAAAAAATAGGACTGAGCATGCTTGGGAGGCTGAGACAGGAGGATAGCACAGGTTAGGAGCTAGCCTCAGTTACTTAGTGAGACCTTGTTTCCAAATAAAGTATATAAAATAGGTCTGGGCCAGGAGTGGTGGCCAAGGCTTGTAATCCCTGCACTTGACAGGAGGATCCCCAGGTTCAAAGCCAGCCTAGCTGGCTTAAGAGACCCTGTTTCCAAATAAAAATGTGGAAAAACCCTGGGTTCCACCCCCAGTACCACAAAAAAGAACCGGGAATATAGGAAGAATGCCCTTGGGTTCCATCCCCATTACCTCCCCCCACAAAAGAAACCAGCTGTCTTCCATCAACCATAAAATGTAATTGCCCATATTACAGAAGTGTTCACAACAGGAAGGATGACAGTCTCTATCCACCCTGTACCTGAGTACAATGTCAGCCAGAGGTGTGTGTGTGTGTGTGGGGTACTGGGGGTGGAACCCATGGGCTATCCTCCCAGTCCTATTTTTTATACTTTATTTGGAAACAGGGTCTAAGTTGCTGAGAGCCTCACTCAGTAGCTGAGGCTGGGTTCCAACCTGTGCCATCAGCCATCTCAGCCTCCAAAGCCCCATCACCACACCCCAGAGGTATCATGTTTTCAACAAAGTATCACTACAACCACCCTCTATCAGAGGGCCCAATCAAAATGGAAATTGTTAGAAATCTGACATGGGGAAAATTTCAAGGAACCAAGGACGTTCGAACTAATAGAAGTCTCAGACACAGCTGTCACTGGACCCTATCACAATCAAGCAAACGCTAGTTTGGAGGTTAAGTGTCTTCTCAGCCATATGAATGATGCAGAGGCAGGGAATGCTCTCTTGGTGTCTTGGGGAAACTGGACAACTGAGTCTGGTCTTGAAATAATATCCACTCAAATGCTCCGGTTTGTACATTCCAAGCATTCAGGGAGACTCCTTGAAACGGTGAGGTCTCTTCTAGAATAGCACTGTTAATATTGTAAGTTAAAAAAAAAAGTGGAAACTGAACGAGTTTCTAAAAACTCCAGAAGTTTTTTTTTTGGGGGGGGGGCAGTACTGGGGATGGAACCCAGGGACATTCTACCTTTGAGCTACACCCCAAGCCCTATTTTTTATTCTTTATTTTGAAACAGGGTCTCAAGGAGTAGCAAAGAGCCTAAGTAGCTGAGGCTGTCCACAAACCTCGATCTTCCATCTCAGCCTCCCAAATGCTGAGATTACAAGCATGCATCTCCAAGCACAGCTCAGAAGCATTTTATAGGTTATAAGGCCCCTATGGATAAACTATTCAAATAAAGTTGTTAACAACGAATAAAGCATAGCTGGGCATGGTGGTGTGGTGGCGCATGCTTGTAATCCCAGCATTCGGGAGGCTGAGACCAGAGGATCACAGTTCACAGACAGCCTCAGCTACTTGGTAATGCCCTCAACTCAGCGAGACCTGATTTCAAAATAAAGAATAAAAAATAGAGCAGGGGGTGTAGCTCCAAGGTTGAATGCCCCTGGGTTCCATCCCCAGAGACCCCCCCCCCACAAAACAACAACAACAACAAAAAAAAAACCAAACAAAACAACAACAACAAAAAAACCAAAGCCAGGTGTGGTGGGGCATGCTTGTAATCCAAGCATTTGGGAGGCTGAGACAGGAGGGTGGCTGTTCACGGACAGCCTCAGCTGCGACTTAAGTGATGCCCTTTACAACTCAGTGAGACCCTGTTTCAGAATAAAAATTAGGGCTGGGGGTGTAGATCAAGGGTAGAATGCCCTGGGTTCCATTCCCAATACTACAAAATAAAAAAAGCAAGCAAGTTGGGCATGGTGGTACAGTTTTAATCCCAGTACTTGGGAGGCCGAGACAGGAAGATGTCAGGTTCACTGCCAGTTTCAGCAACTTAGCAAGGCCTTCCACAACTTATGTTTCAAAATAAATAAATATCCAACCCTTGCTTAAGCCATCTCCTCAGCTGAAGATCACACATCCATCTTGCATCTACAAGCCCCCTTTCCTCTACCCTAGTCATACCCTGTCTGTCCTCTGCCTTTGATATGAACGAACATAAAAATAGACTCCTTTTTCTGTTGGCTCTCCACTGCCATCTGTTTACATGCCTACTTTCCTGCCCCAAACTGGCCTCTCTGAATTCTAGTACTTGCTGAAACAAGTTCATATATTTCACAATGACTTTAGCACTGAGTCCTGGATCTCTAAGCCACCCTTCCTAAAAAGACAAAGAAAAAATTAAACTAGGGCTGGGGGTATAGCTCAAAGATGGAATGCCACTGGGTTCATCCCCAGTACCAAAAAAATAAAACAAAGAAACAAAAAAACAGCTGGGTGCAATGGCATATGCCTATATTCCAGGACTTGGGAGGCTGAGACAAGAGGATTGCAGGTTCAAAGACAGCCTCAGAAAGCATGACACTCTCAACAACTTAGTGAGACCATTCCAAAATAAAAAATAAAATCGAGCTAGGGGGTGTAGCTCAGAGGCCGAATGTCCCTGGGTTCAATCCCCAGTACCACCCCCAACAAAGTAGCTTTACCACTTCTTAGTAGGCACATTTCAGCAATCAACAATCTCAGTTCTTGCTACCCAATTCTCAGGATTGATGACTTCCATTTAGACATGCACTCACAAGACTTTGCTGCCATTAGAAATATAAAACCAGCCGGGCATGGTGGTGTGGTGGCGCATGCTTGTAATCCCAGCATTCAGGAGGCTGAGGCTGGAGGATCATGGTTTGGGACAGCCTCAGCTACTTAGTGAGACTCTGTTTCAAAATAAAGAAGGAAAAAAATAGGGCGTGTAGCTCCAAGGTTGAATGCCCCTGAGTTCCATCCCCAGACCCGCAAATAAATAAATAATAAACAAATAACAGCATTTCTCTGTACTTTATTACCAACAACAAACGAAAAACCCAGCAAACTTCAAAACCAAGTCTAGTCAAGATCTGGTACCATCAATTTTTTTTTTTTCTCGGGTGTGGGGATAGAACCCTGGGGTATTCGACCTTCGAGCTACACCCCCTGCCCTATTTTTTATTCTTTTTGACGGGTCTCATTGAGTTGCAGAGGGCCTCACTAAGTAGCTGAGGCTGTCCGCAACCGCGATCCTCAGGTCTCAGCCTCCTGAATGCTGGGATTACAAGCGTGCGCCACAACGCCCGGCTCCATCAATTCTTGATAACTTGGAATTCTGTTTTGATTTGCTTTGTTGAACAATGCACTCCCTGGCTCCCTTTGGCTTCTTGGGGACACGCCTGCAGACACTTCAGTATTCCTGATAATTGCACTTGCTATCAAATACAACAATTTATGGGGAAAGTATCTCTTAAAACTAGGCTTTCAGATTATAACCATGCATTTCCAATCTGCACTTATTTTTGCCTGTGATCCAAATGATTTAGATTTGAGCTATTCATTCAGTTAAGGGTGAGTTATTGGCGAGGTTACTGGGTATTGAACTCAAGGTATTCTACCTTGGAGCTACTCCCCTATCCCTTTTTATTTAAGAAGGGAGTCTTGCTGGGCGTGGTGGCGCACGCTTGTAACCCCAGCATTTGGGAGGCTGAGACAGGAGGATCATGGTTCACAGACAGCCTCAGCTACTTAGGCCCTTTGCAACTCAGTGAGACCTTGTTTCAAAATAAAGAATAAAAAATAGGGCTGGAGGTATAGGTTGGAAGCAAAATGTCCCTGGGTTCTATCACCAGTACTGCAAAACAAACAAACAAACAAACAAACAAACAAACAAACAAACAAACCAGAGTTTCAATAGGGCCTGATGGTACATGCTTGTAATCCCAGTACTTAGGAGGCTGACACAGGAGGATTTCAGGTTCGAGGCCAGCTCCAGCAACTTAGTGAGACCCCGTTTCAAAATAAAGAACAAAAATAGGGCTGGGGGCATAGCTCAGAGGTAGACTATCCCTGGCTTAAATCCCCAATATTGCCAAAAGCAAAACAAAAACAATACACACACACACACACACACAAAAGGGTGTTGAGCAGGGCATGGTGGGCACACTTCTAATTCCAGTACTTGTGAGACCCTCCACAACTCAATGAGACCGTTTCCAAATAATAATGTAAAAAAGCTGGGCATGGGCCGGGCGTGGTGGCGCACGCTTGTAATCCCCGCGCTTGGGAGGCGGAGACAGGAGGATCGCGCAGGTTCGAAGCCAGCCGCGCTGGCGTAAGAGACCCTGTTTCAAAAATATAAAATAGGTCTGGGAGTGTAGCCCGGAAGGAGGGCTTCCAGGAACCCCAGTACCACCAAAAAAAAAAAAAAAAAAAAAAAAAAAAAAAAAAAAAGCTGGGCATGGTGGTGCACACTTGTAATCTCCACGCTTGGGAGGCTGAGAAAGGAGGACCACGCAGGTTCGAAGCCAGCCTTAGCTGGCTTAAAGAGAGCCTGCTTCAAAAAAAAAAAAAAAAACAAAACACACACACACACACGTATGTATATGTATATGTATATAAAGCAGTCTGGGAGTGTAGTCCATAGTCCGGAGGTAGAAGGCCCTTAGTTTCCATCCCCAGTACCACAAGAAAAAAAAAAAAAAAAAAAAAAAAAAAAAAGGGCTTTCTTTTTTTGTTGGTACTGGGGATGGAACCCAGAGGCCTTCTACCTCCAGGCTACACTCCCAGATCTATTTTATATTTTGTTTGGAAATAGGGTTTATGTTGCTGAGAGCCTCACTAAGTAGCCGAGGCTGGCTTTGAACCTGTGATCCTCCTGGCTCAGCCTCCCAAGCGCGGGGATTACAGTGTGTGGACGCCCGGCAAGGCTGACTTTCTAATAGGCAGCAGTCTCTTCTGCTTAAGCATTTACAGCACTAAGACACTTGCTGATGCGAAGGTAAGTCAAGTAACAATGGAAACAATGGTGGAAGAGTATCTGATCAACTCTCCCAACACAGATAAATTCCAGAAACTCCAGTAACTAAGAACTTGTGGTCTGTTAAAAGTCCCTTCACGTATATAAACGACCTCACCAACAGGTTTTTTTTTTTCTTTTTCTTTTTGGTACTGGAGATTGAGCCAGGAGGCATTCTATTTCCAAGCTATACCCCTAGTCCTTTTTATTTTGAAACAAGTTCTCACTGAGTTGTGGAGGCTGGCCTCCAATCGGTGCTCCTCCTGTCTCAGCTTCCTAAGTACTGGGATTACATATGTGTGTCATCACAACCAGCCTAAAAGCAGCTTTTAAAACCTGTAGGACCTAGGCATGGGCCCTCTACAACTTAGACCCTGTTTCAAAATAAAGAATTAAGCTGGGCACAGTGGCACACCCTTCTAATCAGTGCTTGGGAGGCTGAGACTGGAGGATCGCAGTTTTGCAGCTTTTTAGTGAGATCCTTCACAACTTAGTGAGATCCTGTTTCAAAATAAAGAATAAAAAAGAGGGCAGAGGGTGTAGCTTGGAGGTCGAATGCCCCTGGGTTCCATTCCCAGTACTGTAGAATGAATAAATAAATAAATAAATAAAGCAAGCAAGGCATGGTGGTGCACAATTTTAATCCCAGTACTTGGGAGAAAGATCTCAGGTTCACCGCCAGTCTCAGCAACTTGGTGAGACCCTGTTTCAAAATAAAGAATAAAAAATAGGCCTGGAGATGTAGCTCGGAGGTAGAATGCCCTTGGGTTCAATCCCCAATACAAAAAAAGAAAAAACAAAACAAAACACACAAAAAACTGTTGGTAGCAGGCATGGTGGCACATGCCTGTAATCCCAGTATTGGGAGGCTGAAAACTGGAATAGTGCAGGTTTGAGGCCAGTTTCAACAACTTAAGCCTCTACAATTTATTCGGACCCAATTTCAAAATAAAAAATAAGAAAACAGGTGAATAACAGCTCAGAGGTAGAATGCCCCTGGGTATAATCCCCAGGATCAAAAATAAGCAAACAAAACAATACTACTTTTAGGAAACTGACCAGTGCTTGCTACTTGCTTTTACAATATACAGTAGGAAGCCAAGTGGAAAATTCCCAAGGTCACAGGAGGTGCAGAACACTAAAGGGGCTTTCTAGGAAGCTTAGAGATGCAAAGCACTATCTAAGTCACGGCACATCTGGGCAGAGGGCTAACATCTGCATTTGTGTGTTGATTTTTTTTTTTTAAGGTACTGGGGATGAAACCCAGAGGCATTCTACCTCCGAGCTACATCCCCAGCCCTACTTTTTATTCTTTATTTTGAAACAGGGTCTCACTGAGTCGCAAAGGGCCTAAGTAGCTGAGGCTGTCAGCAATCTTCCTGTCTTAGACTCACAAATGCTGGGATTACAAGCATGGAACACCACACCCGGTGTGTTACTTTTTGAAATTAAATACATCTTAAGAGAATATGTGTGTGTGTGTGTGTGTGTGTGTGTGTGTGTGTGTGTGTGTGTGTGTTTTACTAGGGCTGAAATCCAGGTGCTTTCTGTTTCTGGGGTACCCTCTCTGACTTATTTTATTTTGCTGCGGCTGGCTTTGAACCTGCAATCTTGTCTCAGCTTCCAAATAATGGAATTACAAGCATATTCCAGAATTCTTGGCTTGAGAACTTACTTTTGATCACTTTTTAATGTTTTTTTATTGTTTACAGCTCTCCCACTGTCAAACTTTGAACACGCACAACTCACCCTCACCAGAACTCGTAAATATACCTAATAAAGGCAAACTTTCAAAACAAATCCCTAGGCTAGATATTAGATGATAGTCCCAATGTAACGAAAACTTCTTGGGTTTGTCTGCCTTAAATGGAACTACTAAGTTTTCCTGGATACTTCTGGATGTGTTCTGAAACTAGGAAAAAACCTCTAGTTTAAAATGTCAAGAAGACTTAAGTACAAATTTGATGTCCAGAAACCTACCCCAAAGGCGCTAATTTTACACGTCACCTAACACCTACTTTTTATTAGCAAATAAAATATTCTTTAAAATACAGGTGGCTCCACCTACCTCCACTTCCTTGTACTGTGTCTTGTATGGCTACTGGACACACTTCGGAGCCAAAGCACGCCTTTGAGCCATCCCCAAACTAAGGTATTAAAAGTGACCATTTTTCCACAAACAAAGATACTTTTTGGACTGCAACTTGGGAGACTGGACACCTCAGTAAGTACTATTGTATTATCCTGGGAAACTAATCCTTGCTGCGAAGGGACACAAAGGGCAAATGTGTCCTTGACAAACAGCAAGATGTTTACAGCTTACCTTCTATAATGTATGCGGTAATTTGGATTAAAAAAAAAAAATCCTGTGAGGGTTCCTACAACTAAAAATATCGTGGGCTTTCGATTCACTAAATACTGTCCTTTCAAGGGGGGTACTTCAACTATACATCCTTCTGCATTCGACCAGAATGAAAACGAGGCCAGTATTCGACTCCTTCTCCAAGTCAGGATTAACTACAGAGAAATAACATTTTTCTGCTAACAAGCACGTAGTACCCATCAATAGGGCAGTCTGAACCAAGAAAGATGAAGACACATTAAAAAATTTAAAAACACGCCATGTATTTGTTTCTGCCGCTCTCCCTCCCTCCCAGGCCTCTCGCAGCCGGCTGCGAATCCGGCATCACGGGACTCCACCCGCCCAGGGCACAGGGATCGCCCCTCTCGGCCTCCGACCTTACCCTGCCTGCTGGCCTCGCCGCGAAGGGGCAGGGACCCCGCACGGGCAGGCAGCGGGAGCCCGGCGGGCCGCCGCCCCGACCCCGCGCCGCAGCTGAGCCCCGCGGCCGCCCGCGGGGAAGGGAGCGGCCTCGGCCCCGGGCACTCCCGCGACCTGGCCTTGCAGCCAAGGCCAGGCAAAAGCGACGCGTCGGCGTCGGCGTCGGCGGGGGGAGCTGCCCGCGTGCAAGCCCGGAGCCAACCGCCGCGCCCCCTCCCCGAGCGCGCCATTTCCAGGCCCCGGCCCTCCAGGCGCCTCGCCCAGGCCTCCGTGGGCCCCGCCGGGGCCGGCCTCCCGCCGCCCGACCGAGTGCAGCCAGCCCGCCGCCCCGCCTCGGCCCAGCCCCCGCGCCCGGCCGGGGCCGCGCACGCCGGTCTCACCCTCTGCCGCCGCCGAAGCTGCTGTAGGCCCGATCGTCGTAGGTATCGAAGTCCGCCATTTGCCGTCTCCGCTCCGAGAGGAACTAGGGTGAGTGAGGAAGGACCCCGCAATATAACTCCCCCCGCCCCGCCGCCGGGGCTGTCCGCCGCGCCGCCTGATCGCAAATCGCACGCACGCACGCGCGCGCGCGCGCACGTACGCCGCGCCGCGCCCGGCCTGGGCCGACGGGCCGCTGCTGGCTGGGCGCGCTCTGCGGCCCACGTGGTGCGCCTGCGCCGGGCCGCGCGCCCGCCCCGCAGCCGCCGCCCATTGTGTGCTGGCCGGGCGGCCGCACACGCCGCAGCCGGCGGAGCCTGCCACGCCCTGCCGCCGTCTTCCCGCTCCCCGCCCGCGTGCTCCTGCTGCTGCTTGGCTCCGGCACTCCAGACCCGGGGACCCGGAGCCCCGCTCCGCCAGGCCCTAACTCGGGCACGGCACTTCGGGCCCAAAAGGTCACCGGGTAGCAAGCACCCAAGTAAAGGCCACTTCCTCCAGGTGGACACTCTGCGGAACTGGGCACACATGGACACCCAGGGGCCAAGGGCTTGGAAGTGGGTGGGATGCAAGACACTAATCCTGCCCTCAAGGCCCTACTCGCTGTCCCTACTGGGGAGGGGGAATGGTTGACATCAGAGAGGATAGGTTGTCACTGAGCTAGCAAGAGGGTCCTTGCGTCTGTTATTTTGCAGAAGTCACTGCGCTGGAAAAGAATTAAATCCCGATCTGCATTCCACCCTCTAGCAATAGCAAAGAAGGGGAGTGCACTACAAATTAATGATACTGGTTAATTGCTCACGGTCGTAATTTAGACGGTAATACGGGATACTCCTACCATTGGGTGTACCAATGTTAACAAACCCTAATGTCCTAGGCAGTTTTTTTTTTTTTTTTCCTTCCCTTTGAGCTCAGGGAATTTGGGATTGAACTCAGGGGCATTCTACCTCCAAGATACACACCCAGCCCTTTTCATATTTTTTGAAACAAGGTCTCAGTAAGTTGCTGAGGCTGGCCTCAAACCCTGGATCCTTCTCCCTCAGCCTCCCAAGTACTGGGATTACAAGTGTGAACTACCACTCTGGGCTTAGTTTTTATATTTTTTTTACTTCTTTATACCAGTATTGGTATGACAGCATAGCTATTAACTTATTTTTTTCATTTGTTTTTTCTTTTTCCCAAACAATAAAACACTTTGCTGTCAGAGATATCCAGATTAAACCTGGTCTCTTTTAACCTGAGCTCCAACTTTTATAACCTGGGTAGCCTCAAACAAGTTGATTTACCCCTTTCACATCTCAATTTTTTCATTTAATTGTAGGGACAACATCTCCTTCCTAGTCAGTGTTATAAAGATTAAGTGGATACAGCTGGGCTGGTGATGCACACCTGTAATCCCAGTACTTGGGAGGCTGATATAAGAGTATCACAAGTTTGAAGCCAGCCTGAGCAATTTGGTAAGGCTTGCATCAACTTAGACCATTTTCAGATAAAACAGGGCTGGGGGTGCAGTTTGGAGATAGAATGTCTCTGAGTTTAATCCTTAGCAACAAACAAACAAACAAACAAAAAGTAATCCCAGTACTTGGGAGGCTGAGACAGGAGGATCACAGGTTCCAGGACAGCCTCAGCAAGTAGTGAGACTCCCAACAAACGAGGGAGACATTGTTTCCAAATAAGAAATAAAATCTAGCTGGAGGTATAGCTTGGAGGTGGAATGCCTCTGTGTTCAGTGTTCAGTCCTCAGTCACACACACACACACACACAAAATTAACTATAAATATAAAATTATCAGCACATAATACTATATTTTGAATATGTGCCTGGCACCATTATGGGTGTTTTATGTATGTCTTTTTTTTTTTTTTTCAGCAATGAGGATGGAACCTAGGGGCATTCTACCTCCAAGGTATACAGGTATACTCCCAACCCTATTTTATTCTTTTTTATTTTTTGAAATAGAGTCTCATGGAGTTGCAAATGGCCTCACCAAGTAGTGCTGAGGCTGTCTGAGAACTGCAATCCTCCTGTCTCAGCCTCCCAAATTCTAGGATTACAGGCATGTGCCATGCCCAGCTTGAAATCCACTTTATAGCTGTGGAACCAGCCAAATAGAGGACTCGACTTGCCCAAGGTCATGCAGTTTAGACCCTTTAACACACGGCTTAGGGAAGAGCCAATAGTTTACTCTCCTTATAATTTTGTTGTTGTTTTGCTGTGCTGGGAATCAAACCCAGGGCCTCACGTGCTGGGCAAATGCTCTAACACTGAGCCACATCCCCAGTCTTTTATGTTTAACCCTTTTTTTTTTTTTTTTTTTTGGTGAGGGATCACTGGGTAGTGAACCCAGGGCCAGTCTGCCTCTGGGCTACACCCTAGTTCTATTTTATTTTGTAACGGTCTCACTAAGTTGGAGAGGGCCTCACTAAGTTGCTGAGGCTAGCTACAAACCGTGATCTTTCTGTCTCAGCCTCCTAAGTACGGGTATTACAGTTGTGGGATGACTTCCTGAAGGATGGGACAATATTGATGGGATTATACCCGCTAGCTCTTTCAGGAGGGAGAAAGGAGTTGTTTTTGTTTTTTGTTTTTTTT
The DNA here is from genome assembly GCF_963383645.1 of Muscardinus avellanarius. Lineage (NCBI taxonomy): Eukaryota > Metazoa > Chordata > Mammalia > Rodentia > Gliridae > Muscardinus > Muscardinus avellanarius. Next base: position 82,302,404 of record NC_137796.1, on the reverse strand, counting down.
TAAACAGGTATGGGGATGGAACCCAGGGGCATTCGACCTCCGAGCTATACCCCCTGCCCTATTTTTTTATTCTTTACTTTGAAACAGGATCTCACTAAGTTGCGGAGGGCCTCACTAAATAGCTCAGGCTATCTGCAAACCACGATCCTCCAGTCTCAGCCTCCCGAATGCTGTGACTACAAGTGTGCGCCACCACGTCCGGCTTAGTTTGTCTTTTAAGGAGGTCAAAGGAACTGGGTATGGTAGCTCATACCTCTCATCTCACTACTTGGAGGCTGAGACAGGAGGATCTCAGGTTTGAAGCCAGCTTTAGCAATTTAGCAAGGTTCTCAGCAACCTAGCCAGACCCTGTTTCTAAATAAAAACTAAAATAGGGCTTGGGTGTAGCTCAGAGGTAGAATGCCCATGAGTTCAATCCTCAGCATGCATGCGCATGTGCAAACAGATGAATAAATAAATAATAGGTAGGTGTGGTGGCACACACTTGTAATCCTAGTACTTGGGAGGCTGAGACAGGAGGATCACAGGTTCACAGCCAGCCTAAGCTACTTTGTGAGGCTCTTAACAACTTGGCAAGACCCTGTTTCAAAATAAATAATAAAATATATAAGGCTGACGCTGGGTGTGGTGGTGGCGCACACTTGTAATCCCCGTGCTTGGGAGGCGGAGACAGGAGGATCGCGCTGGTTCGAAGCCAGCTGCGCTGGCTTAAGAGACCCCGTTTCAAAAATATAAAATAGGTCTGGGAGTGTAGCCTGGAGGTAGAAGGGCTTCCAGGAACCCCAGTACCACCACCAAAAAAAAAAAAAAAAAATATATATATATATATATATATATATATATATATACACACACACATAGCTGAGATCCGGGCGTGGTGGTGCACGCTTGTAATCCCAGCATTTGGGAGGCTGAGACAGGAGGATCGTGGTTCACTGACAGCGCAGCTACTACTTAGTGAGGCCCTTTGTAACTCAGTGAGACTCTTTCAAAATAAAGAATAGAAAATAGGGCTGGGGGTGTAGCTTGGAGGTAGAATGTCCCTGGGTTCCATCCCCAGTACCTCAAAAAATTAATAACAAGAAGTAAAAGGAGGAGTGCTTCTATGAGGGCTGGGATCCATGATCATTCCCTCCCTACTTGTTAGTGTTTACAACGGAGCCGGCACTGGAGGCCAATCAGAGGCCACACTCCTAGCCCTTCCTGTCTCTAGGCCCTTTCTCCTCTGTAGCTCTCAGGCACACAGCCTGTCTCCCACCCGGGATCCTCCAGCAAGCTCCATAAACATCACACCTGCTCCATGGCCGAGCTGGAAATCCAACCCCTCCCAACATAGTTCCTTAGGAGCTTTGGTCCTAATTGTCCCCTAATTGTCTCGAGAGTGGACACCCCAACCCTGGCCTGTTCCCTCGAGCCCTGAGGGTGGCTCTGGAAGGCCCAACTCAGATATCACTCTCTGAGCAGCCTTTCTTGCAGTGGTGACATCTGGGGTTTGCATTTCAAGTGCCGTCTTGGAATCCTGGCCTCATGCCGCATAACAGCATTTCTGTCAGACCACAAGTGTAGACTGCAATGGGACTGTAAGTGCGTGATGGTACTGAAAAATTCCTGTCACCTGATGGAGCTGTGGTAACATTGCAGGGAAACTCATTATTCACATGTCTGTGGAGATGCTGGTGTGAGCAGACCCACTGGGCCACCTGAGTTCTAAACTAGCACAGTAATGATAACTGGCAAGTGGTAATAAGCAGCCACATACTGATTATGCACTTGATAAACTTTTTTTTTGGGTGGTACTGGGGGTGGAACCCAGAGGCTTTCTACCTCTGGGCTATACTCCCAGACTTTTTATATATATTTTTTGGAAAGAGGGTCTCACTAAGTTGCTGAAAGTCTCACTAAGTAGCTGAGGCTGGCTTCAAACCCATGCGATCTTCCTGTCTCAGCCTCCAGAGCGCGGGGATTACAAGCAGCGTGCGCCACCACCTGCGTGCTCCCGGCTTGATAAACTTTTTAATCCTTTAAAAGATACTCCTTTCTGGGTGTGGTGGCCCACGCCTGTGATCCCAGTACTTGGGAGGCTGAGACAGGAAGATCACAGGTTCGGGTCAGCCTCAGCTACTTAGGCCCTCTGCAACTAAATGAGAGCCTGTTTCCAGATAAAAAAGTAAAATAGGGTATGTGTGTGTGGGGGGGGTAACTCAGAGGTAGAAATGCCCCTGGGTTACATCCTCAGTTAAAAAAAAAAAAAAAAGAAAGAAAGAAATAAAGAAAGAAAGAGGAAGTCACTCTCCACTGGGGTCACTAAAATGAATAGAGTAAGTTTAAACTTTCCAATGAAAAATCTGGGATTTTCATTCTGCTTTCACCTAGCTCTCAAACATATAATCATAATGTCCTTATATCCTTTTAGTCCTTCAGTGCAGTCCTTCCTGTGGCAGTGGCCATCTCTGGATTTAGGAAATACATTCCATTACTGACACTGTAAAATCAAAACAAAACAAAAAATCAAAAAGGCCAGGCATGGTGACACACACTTGTAATCCCAGCATTTGGGAAGCTGAGACAGGAGGATCACAGTTCCTGTCCCGCCTCAACTACTCAGAGAGGCCCTCTGCAACTCAGACTCTGTTTCAAAATAAAGAATAAAAAATAGAAAGTCGGGCGTGGTGGCGCACACTTTTAATCCCAGTATTCAGGAGGCTGAGAATAAAGGATCCCGGTTTGCGGACAGCCTCAGCTACATAGTGAGGCCCTTTGCAACTCAGTGGGACCTGGTTTCAAAATAAAGAATAAAAAATAGGGAGGGAGTGTAGCTCAAAGGTCAAATGCCCCTACGTTCCATCCCCAGACCTGAAAAAAAAAAAAATTGGAGCCGGGCACGGTGGTGCATGCTTGTAATCCCAGCATTTGGGAGGCTGAGACCAGATCATGGTTCGTGGACAGCCTCACTACTAAGGGAGGCACTCCGCAACTTAGTGAGACCCTGTTTCAAAATAAGAATAAAAAATAGGACAGGGGCTGTAGCTCAGAGGGTGGATGCCCCTGGGTTCCATCCCCAGACCCGCAAAAAAAATAAATAAAAATAAAAAATAAAGCTGGGGGTGTAGCTCGGAGATAGAATGCCCCTAGTTTCCATCCCTAGTACTGAAAAAAAAAAAAAAAAAAATCTAGGCTTGCCAGTGTGGTGGCGCACGCTTGGGAGGTGGAGACAGGAGGATCCCACAGATTCAAAGCCAGCCTCTCTGGCTTATGAGACTTTGTTTCCAAATAAAAAAATATAAAAATAGGTCTGGGAGTGTAACCCAGAGGTAGAAGGGTTTCCACGAACCCCAGTACCACCAAAAAAAAAAAAAAAAAAAAATCTAGGCTTGGTAGTATATGCCTGTAATCCCCGCGCTTGGGAGGCTGAGACAGGAGGATCGCACGGGTTCAAAGCCAGCCTCAGCTACTTAGTGAGGCTCTCTGCAACTTAGTGAGACCCTGTTTCCAAATAAAATATATAAAAGGTGTGGGAGTATAGCCTGGAGGTAGAAAGCCTCTGGGTTCCACCCCCAGTAACACCAAAAAAAAAAAAAAATATATATATATATATATATATATATATACATATACACATACATACATACATACACACACACACACACATATAGTAAGGCAAAGAGAGAAACCTGTAGAGTAGTTGAAGGGGATGGGAAGAGAGTTAGGGTAAAGGAAGACTGAAGATGGAAACAATAATTCAAGTCATAATCTGGCAATATTACTGCCAATCTCAGTAAGCCATGTGCCCAGCCCTATTTTGAAACAGGGTCTCACTGAGTTACAAAGGGCCTTATCACGTGAACCGGGTCCTCCCGTCGGGGTCTCCCAATGCTGAGATTACAAGGGTGCCACACCGCCAGCGTGGCTAGCAGGGTGGACTTTGAGGAGCTCCTCGTTTCCCAGAAACGTTTACCTTTTCCTTCACTACGGTTAAGCCATGGCTGCCTCTCTCTAAAGCTTAGCTTGTGACTGCCTTGCCATTTAATCATTTGTGTGTGTGTGTGTGTGTGTGTCTAGTCCTGGAGATGGAACCCAGGCACATTCTACTCCAAGCTACACCCCCAGCCCTATTTTTTCTTCTTAATTTTGAAACAGGGTCTCACTGAGGTTTTTTGTTTGGTTTTTTGGGTTTTTTTTGGTGTTACTGGGGGTGGAACCCAGAGGCTTTCTACCTCCGGGCTATACTCCCAGACCCATTTTATATTTTATTTGGAAACAGGGTCTCACTAAGTTGCTGAGAGCCTCACTAAGTAGCTGAGGCTGGCTTCGAACCTGTGCGATCCTCCTGTCTCAGCCTCCCAAGCGCGGGGATTATAAGCGTGCGCCACCACGCCCGGCTCTCACTGAGTTTCAAAGGGCCTCACTAAGTAGCTGGGGCTGGCCAAGAACTGCAATCCTCCTGCCTCAGTCTCCTAAATGCTGGATTACAAGCATGCACCACCACACCTGGCTGCCGCTTAATCAGTTTTTGTTTAACCCTCAAAAAAGACTGGTTGAAGGAGAACAGAAGCTCCTTGCTCTTCTCCCCAGCTGCCCTGTATCTTGAAAAATTATTTTTGACTCTGAGTTATGGATGTGAGGCACTTCTAGTCTCTTTACAGCATCCTCCACGTAACAGATCAGAGGTTCGAGGACAGCCTCAGCAATTTAGCAAGACCCTCTTTTAAGACAGAAATACAAAATAGGCCGAGGGTGTAGCTCAGGAGTAGAATGCCCCTGGGTTCAATTCCCAGTACAAAAAAAAAAAAAAAAAGAAAAAAAAAAAAGAAAAAGAAAAAGAAAAGAAAGTTTACCGGGACACAGTGTAGTGTTCTGTGTGCAGCAGTCCCCTGCCTCTCCTGTAGACCAAGTCTGTTGATGCAGTGTGGAGTAAATGACCCACACTTCTACGTCTGTAATAACACATCTTTTGCTGTTTGCACAGTGAGGAAATTAACAAGGCATCCCTCAGAATGTGTCCTAATCATTAGGTGACACATGGTTGTACTCCTTGGGTGACCCCTGGCAAGTTGCTCAATCTCCTGGTTCTTTGTCTATGGGATGGGAATGAATAGTAATTACATTAGTTATTAGTATTCATGCTGCTCCCCCTCCCTCCTGTGATACTGAGGAGTGAACCCAGGAGCACTCTACCTCCGAACTACACCCCCATCGCTATTTTATTTTTTGTTTTGAAGTAGGATCTTGCTGCTTGGTTGCTGAGACTCTCACTACATTACTGAGGCCGTCTTCGAACTTGTCATCCTTCTGTCTCAGCCTGTCAAGTACTGAGATTACAGGCATGTGCCATCACACCTGGCTCATGGTGGTTTTATAGCTGGGCATGGTGGTGCATGCTGTAATCCCAGTACTTGAGAGGTTGAGACAGGAGGATTGCTGGTTTGCAGCCAGCCTCAGCAATTTAGGGAGGCCCTCTGCAACTTTAGTGAGACCCGGTTTCAAAATAAAATAAGCCGGGTGTGGTGGTACCCTCTTGTATTCCCAGTACTTGGGAGGCTGGGACAGAAGGATCGCAGGTTCGTAGCCAGCCTCAGCTACTTAGTGAGGCCCTGTTTCAAATAGGGCTGGGGCTGTAGCTCAGAGGTAGAGTGCCCCTGAGTTCAAACTCCAGGACCGAAAAATAAAAAAATAGGGCTGGGGTGGAGCTCACAGGTAGAATGCTCATGGTTCAATCCCCAGTTCCAAAATAAATTAATAATAAGGTTCTAAAATATTGGTTCTTTGTCAGTAAAATACTATTTTCTTTCTTTCTTTTTTTTTTTTTTTGGTGTGAGTCTAGGGATGGAACCCAGGGGCATTTGACCTCTGAGCCACATCCCCTGCCCTATTTTGTATTCTTTATTTTGAAGCAGGGTCTCACTAAGTTGTGGAGGGCCTCACTAAGTAGCTGAAGCTGTCCACAAAGTGTGATCCTCTGATCTCAGTCCCCCAAATGTTGGGATTACAAGCGTGCGCCAACATGCTATACCCCCAGGACTAAGCTATATCTAAGCTATATCCCCAGGACTTTGTATTTTATATATATATATATATATATATATATATATATATATATATATATATAAAAATTTTTTTTGTGTGTGGTACTGGGGGTGGAACCCAGAGGCTTTCTACCTCCGGGCTATACTCCCAGACCTCTTTTTTATATTTTATTTGGAAACAGGGTCTCACTAAGTTGCTGAGAGCCTCACTAAGTAGCTGAGGCTGGCTTCGAACCCGTGCGATCCTCCTGTCTCAGCCTCCCAAGCGCAGGGATTACAAGCGTGCGCCACCACGCCTGGCTCTTTGTATTATATTATAATAAATATTATATTTATTTATTGGTATTGGGGATTGAACCCAGGGCATTTTGCCTCCAAACTATACCCCTAGCCTATTTTTTACTTTTTGTTTGGAAACAGAATCTTACTAGGTTGCTGAGAATCTCACTAAGTAGCTGTGGCAGGTCTCAAACTTGTGGCCCTATTGTCTTAGCCTCCCAAGTACTATGCTTATAGGCATGTGCCACAATACCTGGCATTTTATATTTTTTTGCTTCAATACATGATGTCCCAGCCAGGCGTGTTGACACATGCTTATAATCCCAGTCCTTGGGAGGCTGAGACAGGAGGATCACAGGTTCAAAATCAGGCTCAGCAAGCTAGTGAGACCCTCTGCAACTTAGTGAGAACCTGTTTTCAAATAAGAAATTAAAAAAAAATTGGGCTCAGGGTGTAACTTGGAGCTACAATGACTCTGGGTTCAATCCCTAGTACCAAAACAAAAACAAACAAAAACAGCATGTTTCTAAATTGCTGAGGCTGTCCTTGAACCTGCAATCCTCTGTCTCAGCCTCTCAAGTACTGGGATTACAGGTGTATACCACCACTCCCAGTTTATTTAGTTTGAATTAATTTTTTTTTCTTTTTTTTTTTTTTGGTGGTACTGGGGGTGGAACCCAGAGGCTTTCTGCCTCTGGGCTATACTCCCAGACCTTTTTTTTTTTTTTTTTTGAAACAGGGTCTCACTAAGTTGCTGAGAGCCTCACTAAGTAGCTGAGGCTGGCTTTGAACCTGTGCGATCCCTGTCTCAGCCTCCTAAGCACGGGGATTACAAGCATGCACCACCACGCCCGGCTTAGTTTGAATTAATTTTCACTTATATTTTGGTAGCCTCGTGTGGCTAGTGGCTTCCATGTTGCCTTAGACTGGAAGAAGGAGCTCACTGCTGTCCCCCCAGGCTCGCCAGATGGTGGCTGCAGATTTAATCCCAGGGCGTGGACGACCTCCATTCCAGCCCTGCCCTTGTCCACCCTCAGAGGTGGGGTGGAGGTCAGGGCAGGAGGGTGTGAGTTGTCCTAGATTCCTTTGGAGGCTGAGTGCTTGCTGAGTGGGTCAGCCAACCTGGGGCACTCGCCCCAGTGAGGACCCAGAGCTCTCCAGTCATCCCCTTCATTTATCAGTTAGGGGCAGAATCCTTTGAGATGGACCTGGAGCATTCCAGCGACAGCATTCCAGACAGCCTTTTTTCGCTTTTTACCTGTCTTATTCCCATTCAGTCCTCAGTCTGTGGTGTGTGTGTGTGTGTTACAGTGTATGGAATCCAGGGGCATTCTCCCTCCAAGCTATACCTCCAGCTCTGTTTTATTCTTTTGTTTTGAAACAGGATCTCAGGTTTGTTTATTTGTTTGTTTGTTTTTGCTGGTCTGGGGATGGAACCCAGGGGCATTTGACCTCTGAGCTACACCCCTGCCTTATTTATTTATTTATTTATTTATTTATTTATTTTGGGGGATGGAACCCTTCTACCTCCCGGCTACACTCAGTGATACCTGTTTCAAAATAAAGAATAAAAAATTGGGGCAGGGGGTGTAACTTGGAGGTCAAATGCCTCTGGGTTCCATCCCCAGACCCACGGGGGGGCGAGGGGAGTCTCACTAAGTTGTAGAGGGCCTAAGTAGCTGAGGCTGTCCGTAAAGAACGATCCTCACTGAGTTGCAAAGGCCTCACTAAGTAGCTGAGGCTGTCCGCAAACCACGATCCTCTGGTCTCAGCCTCCCAAATGCTGGGATTGCAAGCGTGCGCCACCATGCCCGGCTTTATTCTTTGATTTTGAAACACGGTCTCACTAAGTTGCTGAGGCTGACCATGAACTGCCACTTTCCTGTCTCTGCCTCCCAGGTACTTGGATTGCAAGCATGTGCCACCACGCCCGGCTTTAAAGTAGGGTTTTAATTTTTTTTTTCTTTTTGGGTTTGGGTCTCCCACAAGCTAAGCCTGTGCTTTGCCACTGAGCCACGCCCCCCAGCCCTAAGGGAGAGTTCCAAGGATTTTCATGAGCATTTGTGGACCAATCCAGAAGGAAACGACACATTTTATATGCAGTGATTGCTCTGCTGTGTTCACTTACAGCTTGTAAGAAGACATACACTCTAAAAGAAGGAAATTATATAATTTAAAAAGGTATATAAACTTGGATAAAACAACTGGCTCTGCTATAAACTGTCATGAAGCCTTAGTAATTGATTTAGTCCTTACATGGAATTCTTGCTGTGGAAATGATCACTGAAGTAATACGACTCCAGCCAAACCAGTTTTCATGTATTACAAAGTCCTGTATTGATTTGCCAAAGGTATTACCCTTTTATAATATGCATTTCCCAAAGTCTCCATGACTTCTAAAGAATGCTGTGCTGTAGGCTCATTCTGTTAACTGGAAACTCTCACCTACAGTCTGTGGCACTCTACACTCAAAGGATCAGCTGTCACATCTTTTAGTGTTTTATATCTGCCTAACAAAAGATTGCCATGTGTCAACATCTCACGTCTGTAGTTGCTAAAGCATGAGATGTTAGGCTATTTGGATGTAATTACATCTCAAGGTACTTAGGACCACAGAACATGGGTTTCAAAGGCTTGTGGGCTGGGGATGCGGCTCGGGTACATGTGGCTAGCATGTACAAGGCACTAGGTTTGGTCCCTAGCACTGAAGAAAAAAAGAAAGTGTTGTAAATCACTCTTTCTTTCTTTCTTTCTTTTCTTTCTTTTTCTTTCCTTATTTTCTTTGGTGGTACTGGGGGTGGAACCCAGAGGCTCTCTACCTCCAGGCTATACTCCCAGACCTATTTTACATTTTATTTGGAAACAGGGTCTCACTAAGTGCTGAGAGCCTCCCTAAGTAGCTGAGGCTGGCTTCGAACCCATGCGATCCTCCTGTCTCAGCCTCCCAGGTGCTGGGATTACAAGCGTGCGCCACCACGCCCGGCTTCGCCCGGCCTTATTTATTTGTTCTTATGGTACTAGGATTGAATGCAGAGGCACTCTACGACCAAGCTATACCCCCAGTGCTTTAAATTTTTTATTTTGAAATGGGTCTCACTAAGTTACCAATTCTCTGGTCTCAAACCTGCAGTTCTTTATCTGCCTCCCATGTACTGGGGTTATGCATATGCACCCAGCTTATATATATTATTTGATTTATAAATTAGACCCAGCATAAATCTCAGGTATTCACTATTTTGGGTAATAGGGCACCACTGCTAGGGCACAAATGCCTTTCACTAACTGCTGAGTAATATTCATTAGTATTTTGGTTTTTTTGGCAGTACTGAGGATGGAGCCCAGGGGCCTTCTACCTCTAAGCTACACCCCCAGTCCTATTTTTTTCTCTTATTTTGAAACAGGGTCTCACTAAGTTATGGAGGGCCTCACTAAGTAGCTGAGGCTGTTTGCAAACCATGACCCTCTGGTCTCAGCCTCTCAAATGCTGAGATTACAAGTGTGTGCCACCATGCCCGGTTTGGGAAATCCTTTTTTGACAGAGTTGAGCCCAGGGATATTTTACCTCTGAGTCATACCCCAGCCCTATTTTATTTTTATTTTGAAACAGGGTCTCACTAAGTTGCTGAAGGGATCACTAAGTTGCTGTGGCTGGCCTCAAAACTGCAATCCTCCTGTCTCAGCCTCCCCAGTACTGGGATTACAGGTGTGCATCCCCAGAGCCAGCAGGAAATTCTTATTTCTGATTACTGAAGACTGGTGAAAACAATAAAACAATTCATTAATTTTTGTTTAAAACAAAAATAAATATATTTTTGTGTTGAATTTGTATCTCTCAACTTTGCTGAATTTTTTATGTGTGGTTCTTGGGATTAAACCCAGGGGCCTTCCACCTCTGAGCTACACTCACAGCCCTATTTAAAAAAAATTTTTAGCCAGGCCTGGTGGCACATGCTTGTAATCCCAGCATTCAGGAGGTGAGACTGGAGGATCGTGGTTCGCGGACAGCCTCAGCTACTTAGTGAGGCCCTCTGCAACTCAGTGAGACCCGGTTTCAAAATAAATAAAAAATAGGGCAGGGGCTGTAGCTCAGAGGTCAAATGCCCCTGGATTCCATCCCCAGACCCGAAAAAAAAAATAAAAAATTTTTATTGAAACAGGTTCTTACTAAGTTGATGCCAGCCTCACTGAGTAGTCGAGGCTGTCCTTGAATATACAATCCAGTTTTAGTCTTCCAAGTATTGGAACTGCAGATTTTTTTATTTTTTATGGTACTGGGGATGGAACCCAGGGGCCTTCTACCTCCGAGCTACACTCCCAGACCTATTTTATATTTTTATTTGGAAACGGGGTCTCACTAAGCTGCTGAGGCTGGCTTCGAACCTACGATTCTCCTGTCTCAGCCCCCCAAGTACTGGGATTACAAGTGTGGGCCACCACGCTCAGCTCATATTTATTTTTGTATGGGGGATTGAACCCAGGGACATTCTACCTCTGAGCTATACCTCCAGCCCTATTTTATTATTTATTTTCTGGTACTGGATTTTGCCTCAGAGCTATAGACCCCCAACCCCCCCCCCCTTTTTGGTGGTACTGGGGTTCCTGGAAACCTCCAGGCTACAATCCCAGACCCCTGTTCTTTATATTTTTATTTGGAAACAGGGTCTCAAGCCAGCAAGGCTGGCTCCGAACCTGTGTGATTCTCCTGTCTCCACCTCCCAAGTGCGGGGATTACAAGCATGCGCCAACACGCCCAGCTCCCACAACCCTTTTAATTTTTTAGTTTGAAACAGGGTCTTGCTAAATTGCTTAGGGTTTTGATAAATTGCAGAGGCTGTCCTCAAACTTGTGATCCTTCTGTTTCAGCCTCCCAAATACTGAGATTATAGATAGCTGTGCACCACCACTCCCAGCTTTTTTTTTTTTTTTAATAGTACTGGGGATGGAATCCAGGGGCATTCTTTCTACCTTTGAGCTACATCTCCAGCCCTATTCTTTCTTTTCTTTGTATTGGGGATGGAACCCAGGGGCTTTCTACCTCTGGGCTACACCCCCAGACCTATTTTATATTTTATTTGTTTGTTTTGTGTGTGTGTGTGTGGGGGTACTGGGGGGTGGAACCCAGGGGCTTTCTACCTCCGGGCTATACTCCCAGACCTTTTTTTAATATTTTATTTGGAAACAGGGTCTAAGTTGCTGAGAGCCTCAGTAAGTAGCTGAGGCTGGCTTTGAACCTGTGTGATCCTCCTGTCTCAGCCTCCCAAGTGCCGGGATTACAAGCATGTGCCACCATGCCCAGCTGTATTTTATATTTTATTTGGAAACAGGGTCTCACTAAGCTGCTGAGACTGGCTTTGAACCTGCGAGATCCTCCTGTCTCAGCCTCCCAAGTACCTATTTTTTATTCTTTATTTTGAAACAGGACCTCACTATGTAGCTGAGGCCAGCTGTGAACCACTTGAATACTGACTCAGCCTCTTGAATACTGGGATTATAATCATGTGCCACCATGCCTGGCTTCACTCCCAGCTTTTTAATTTTTTGTGGTGCTGGGGCTTGAACCTGGGGCATTTTACCTCTGAGCTATACCCCAGCCTTATTTTAATTTTGAAACAGGGTAACCTGCTGAGGCTGTCTTTGAACTTGTGATCCTCTTCTCTCAGTGTCCCAAGTACAGCAATGATAAGTGTACGCCACTATTCCTGGGTTATTTTTTAATTCTGAAATAGGGTCTCACTACTTTGTGAAGGGCCTAAGTTGCTGAGGCTGGCCTTGAACCTGCAATCCCTCCCAAATACTGGGATTACAGGTACGTGCCACCATGCCTGGCTTTTAACTTTGCTGAATTTAGTTTTTGGTGGTACTGGGGGTGGAACCCAGAGGCCTTCTACCTCTGGGCTATACTCCCAGACCTGTTTTATATTTTATTTGGAAGCAGGGTCTCACTAAGTTGCTAAGAGCCTCACTGTGATCCTCGTGTCTCAGTCTTCCAAGCGCGGGGATTACAAGTGTGCACCACCACACCTGGCTCTGAATTTTTTCTTAACTTTTGGTTTTTCTTTTTCTTTTTTTTTTGCTTTTCATATTTGTGTATGCATGTGGTATTCAAGATTGAACCCAGTTCTGCCTCTGAGCTACACCCTAAACCCTTAAGATGCTCAGGTTGACCTTGAACTTGGGAGCCTCTTGCCCTAGTCTCCTGAATCGCTGAGATTATAGGTATGTACCACTGTGCCCAGCTAATTTCCCATTATTTTATTTTATTTTTTAAATTCAGGATTGGAGCCAGTGACATTCAACCTCTGGGTTAAGCCCCCAGCCTTGTTTGATTTTTTATTTTGAAGCAGGTCTCTCTAATTTAACCTTGAACATGCAATACCCCCGCCCCCTTTTTGTGGTACTGGGGATTGAACTCAGAGGCATTCTGCCTCCGAGCTACACCTCCAGCTCGATTTTTTATTTCTTATTTGGAAACAGGGTCTCACTAGGTTGATGAGTCTCACTACTTGCTGAGGCTGTCCTCAAACTGGTGATCCTCCTGTCTCAGTCTCCTAAATCCTGGGATTAAAAGCATGTGCCGCCACATGCCCAGCTGAACCTGCGCTCCTTCTGTCTCAGCTTCCCAACTACTGCGATTACAGGTATGCAGTGTAAGACCTGCACGCCTGGCTCCCAGGTCTTAATGTAAAGGTGGAGCCAACATCTGCAGCAGCTGGTGCAGTCAGGTGTGTCTGACCCCTGGGGTAAGGACCATCATGGTAGAAAGAGCCAAGTAGAAGGCCTTAAGTTTCTCCTTTTCAGGACTGTAAAAAGCCATCCCACGTTCCTGGAAGAAATAGAGAGAAGGGCCAACACAGATCTGAAGTATGCAAGAGTGGCAATTCCTGTCCTATCTACATTTAACTGCTATGTCTGGCAAGGCTGACACATCTTAGAGAATGAGGGTCATCTTAGTCAGATAAGCTAGTGACCTCAATGGCAGCCATTTTTCTAGGTACAGGACTGCACCTTGCCATTTGGGGGGTCTTCATTCCATTTAATAAATAATTAGAAAGTACAGTACTAGTTGGTGAAATTAGTCCTGATTTTCAAGGAAAAAACTGGAATGAAGGGGACTCGATGGAGTATTTCTTAATATTTCTGTGCCCCTGATTAGAATTATTGAAAAATTATAGCAGTCTATCAATGGCAGGATCATTGAGGGCACAAGACCATTCTGGAATAAAGTTTTGGGTGACTAAACCAGAAAAAAGAATCCTAACCAGCTGAGGTGTGAGCTGGAGGCAGTGTGAACATGGGATTGGTAGCAGAAGAGAGTTAGGAAATCAATGGTATGTCGATCTTTAAATTCAAAGGAAAACTCAAGGGATCTAAAATGGCCCAAACAAGCCGGGCGTGGTGGCGCACGCTTGTAATCCCAGCACTGAGACCGAAGGATCGCGGTTCGCGGACAGCCTCAGCTACTTAGTGAGGCCCTCTGCAACTTAGTGAGACCCTGTTTCAAAATAAAGAATAAAAAAATAAGGCAGGGGATGTAGCTTGGAGGTCAAATGCCCCTGGGTTCCAACCCCCAGACCTGCAAAAAAAAAAAAAAAAAAAAAGGCCAAAACAAGCTGGGCATGGTCACGTGCTTGTAATCCCAGCATTTGGGAGGCTGAGATAGAAGGATCACAGTTTGAAGATAGCCTCAACTACTACTTAGTGAGGCCCTCTGCAACTCAGTGAGACCCTGTTTCAAAATAAAGAATAAAAAATAAAGAATGAAATGAATAAATAAATAATAAAGAATAAAAAGTAGGGCTGGGGGTGTAGCTCGGAGGTAGACTGCCCCTGGGTTCCATCACCATTACTGAAAAAAAAAGAAAAAAGAAAAAATTAGCCAAAACACTTAAAAAAAAAAAAAAGGTGTGGTAACTTATGCTTGTAATCCCAGTACTTGGGAGGCTGAGATAGGAGACATGGCAGTTTCCATGAGGACAGCCTCAGCAAGTAGTGAAACTCATCAACCTAGTGAGACCCTCTTTCTTTCTCTCTCTTTCTTTCTTTCTCTTTCTTTCTTTCTTTCTTTCTTTCTTTCTTTCTTTCTTTCTTTCTTTCTTTTTTTCTTTCTTATTTATTTACTTATTTATTTTTGGTACCAGGAATGGAACCCAGGGCTTTCTACCTCTGGGCTATACTCCTAGACCTATTTTCTATTTTATTTGGAAATAGGGTCTCACTGATTGCTGAGAGCCTCACTCAGAAATTGAGGCTGGCTTTGAGCCTGTGCGATCCTCCTGTCTCCGCCTCCCAAGCACTGGAATTACAAGTGTGCGCCACCACACCTGGCTTGAGACCCTGTTTCAGAATAAAATAGGGGTAGGAGTGTAACTTGGAGGTAGAATGCTCTGAGTTCAATCTTCAGTACCACACACAAAAAAGTTGGAGAACTCACATTTTCTAATTTCCAAGGTTACAGTAATCAATACAGTGTGGTACTGGCACAGGACACACATAAATTAATGTAACAGAATTGAGAACAAGCTGATTGTGTGGCGCATGCCTCCAATTCCAGCACTTGACAGGAGGATCACAAGTCCAAAGCCAGCCAGAGCAATTAAGCCATGCCCTCCACAATTTAGTGAGAGCCCTCCCAAGTACTGGGATTATAAGTGTGCACCACCATGCCTGACTTAAAACAACAACAACAACAACAACAACAACAACAACAACTCTTAAAACAGGAGCAAATCTCTGTGACTTTGGATCAGGCCAAGAAACCTTTTTAGATGAGGGGCTGAGATAGGAGGATTAAAGGTTCAAAACCAGCCTCAGCAGGGCGTGGTGGCACACACTTGTACTCCCAGTACTTGGGAGGCTAAGAAAGGAAGACTGCATGTTCAAAGCCAGCCTTAGCAACTTAGTGAGGCTATCAGCAATTTATTGAAATCTTGTTTCCAAATAAATAAAATAGGTCTGGAGGTGCAGCCAGGAGGTATAAGGCCCCTGGGTTCAATCCCAGTAACCCCTCTACACAAAAGAGTGACGAGAACGCGGCATGGTGGTGCATGCCGATAATCCTAGTATTTGGATGCTGAGACAGGAGCATCCAGATTCTGGTTTAAGGCCAGTCCATGGTAACTTAGGGAGACCATTTCAAAATAAAAAGGGCTGGGGGTGTAGCTCAGAGCTAGAATGGGCCTGGGCTCAACCCCCAGTACCAGCAACAAAACAAAAACCCACTGAAGTCTAGGAGTGATTTGTTATGCAACATCAGGTAACTCAGGTGAACACCCCGATTCATGGGCGGCAGTTCTTCCAACAAGGTACCATCTCTGGGCTACCTTAGTATCCACTTTTTCTTTAACTGCTGGGGCTGGAACCCATGTGTTAGGCAAGTGCTCTACCACGGAGCTACACCCCCAGCCCCAGAATTCACTTTTGCCTTTGCTTTTTTTTTTTTTTTGTACGGCCGTGCTTAGTTGCCGAGGCTAACTTTGAACCTGCGATCCTCCTGTCTCAGCCTTCCAAGCAGTGGAATTACAAGCATGTGCCACCATGCCTGGCTTCCCTCGGCCCTATTTTATTTTGAAACAAGGGTCTCACTAAGTTTGCAGCTGAGGCTGGCTGCAAACCTCTGGTCTCAGCTTCTCAGCTGTTGGGGTTATAGGTGTACACACCCAGCTTGCCCTTTCAACACCCAGGGAAACAATTTCCCAGGTATTAAAGCCCTGTATTTGAAATACCTAGTGTGGTTTCTGCTTTCTTTCTTTTTGGTGGTACTGGGCATTGAACCCAGGGGCATTCTACTTCCAAGATACATCCCCAGCCCTATTTTATTTTAATATTTTGTTTTGAAACACACAAGTATCACTCAAATTTGTGATACTTCTGTCTTGTCTCAGCCTTTTATGCTGGAATTACAGGTCTGCACTACCACACCCGGCTCAGTTTCCGTTTTCTTGATAGAAGTCTTTAGTCTTGGAAGAAAACATTAAATACAAAAGCAGCATATCCTGAGTACCCTCCACCCCCACTCTCAGGTTCTTCCAAGTTCTCCTGGGCCTGGCTGGGCAGCTGCCTCTGTTCCACCTGAGGCTGTGGCCCAGCATTCCTGCCCTGTGCCCTCGCTTGCCCCCGCCAGCCCCTCCATTTGTCTTCTCATCTTGACTATTCCTGCGGGGACCCAGACACAAGTCACGATGCAGGCCCTGCTGGGGAGCACAGAATTTTATTGTTCTGAGTCTGGTTTGGTTCCTCACACATCTCGGTTCTGGGTGGAGGCAAGTGCGCCACCTCCCTCCTTCACAGACCTGTGGGCCTGTTCGGTTGTTTTCCAGGTTCAAAGTGCACTGAGAAAGCTTCACAGTTTTAATACTTCCTAGATGCTCAACTGAGGCAAAGTGACAAAATGGCCCTCCCACCCCCGCCCGCCAAAAAAGTAAAACCCCAAGCCCCCGGCAGCTGCTGGTGCAGCCGTATGAAAAAATAATACAAACTCTTCTTAAAAAATAGATTACACAGAAAGAACCCAGAGGGCAGAGGGGCATGAGGAGAGGGGCAGGGGCTGCTCCAGCTACTGGCAGGGAGCCTCAGGGAGAGGCTCGGGAGGGGACTGAGATGAACCTCAGGAGCCGGGCTGCTGGTGGACACTCGCCGCTTCCGCTCCGCCCGCCTCCTTCACTTGGGCCGGCTCCTCCCCATCAGCCCTGGCCCAGGCCTCATGGCTCCCCTCTCCCTCAGGGACCCCTCTTCACCCTGAGGCCTGGTACCTGCTTCTTGCTAAAGTGGCTTTGATAAGAAACGAAAAAGACCCAAAGCTAGAAAGAGGCCTGCCGCCTAGCCAACAGGCACACGGGATCAGACCTGTCTCTGCTTTGGGGGTTTGGATTATTATTAATACCTGCTGCTACCTAGATAACCCCTGGGGGATAACGGACCCGGACTCCCTGCTTGGTCCCTGGGAAACCTGGCCTTTCCTCAATGTCCTCTGTGCCCAGCTTTGCTCAGAGGAGCTTCAGGCAGATGTGGTGCGCGGGATGTCCAGGGCTGGCGCGTGGAATGGGCACAGCTCACCCGGGCCTCCAGCTCATGCAAGGGAATGTGGGGCGGCCCCACCACGGCAGAGGTAAGGCAGAGCAACGTGACTGCGTGTGCAGCTGGGCAGCTCTGGGGCCGGAGGCAGAGAGAGGGTGGGGGAGGCCAGTCAGGTGGTTCTGGGAAGGGGTCTGGTTACCCGTGGCCCTGTGGATGGCTCTGGGCCTGGCCACATTCCTGCAGAGGAATCGGGTGATGGCAGATTCTCTGGAGGTGTGGATGGGGCAGCTGGGCAGGCCGGGCTCAGTCAGGGACCTCGGGGTGGGCTGGCAGTCCGCTCTCCCCGCGCCGGTAGGTCTCCCAGAAGCCCCTGTCCAGCTGTTCCAGCTGCGGGCCCAGCGGCAGGTGGCCAGCCAAGTGCATGCGCAGGGTCTCCAGCCACTGTTCCAGCTTTACAAAGGAGGGCCTGCGGTGACAGGCAGGTGGGCGGTGGGGTTGGTTCTCCTAGAGCTCAGCCCGACCCCAAAGCCGCCCCGGCCAGTCTAGGCCCCACACTCACCTCTTCTCAGGGTCCAGGTCACAGCAGCGCACGGTGATGGGGAAGAAGCTGGGGGGACAGTTTGGGGGGCAGTAGCGGTCCAGGAAGCCTCGAACATTGAGGCCGAAGTCCATGGTGCGGGGCAGGTAGTCAGGGTCTGCGTTCACTCTCCCGATGATCTGCCCAGCACAAAGCCCATTAGTTAATTTGGGGGGCTGCTTGTCTTGGGGGTCATTCAAGTGGTCTGAAGGCAGGTCACCTGGGGACTGGGCCAGGCCATCCAGCCTGGGAGGATGGGAGTAGAGAGGAGCCCTGGTGTCCCCGCTGCCAGACCTACCTCGCACAGGACGATTCCAAAGGAAAAAACGTCCACCTTCTCATCGTAGCTGCGGCCTGAGCAGAGAGACTGAGGGTCAACAGGGGAGCCGGGCCAGGTGGCAATGGCCAGGTGTGAGCAGGGGGTAGGTGCTGACAACCTCCATGGGCAGCGGGACTTAGGCTCTGCCTCCCGAGTCTGAGCAGCCCTCTGGGAGGTCTGAGGGGCAAGGAAGAGAACTCTGGGGAGGAAGTTCCAGGCCCCGCACAGTCCCTCACCTCCTGTGTGAGCCTGGGCTAGTCACAGACTCCATGGGGCCCCAAAAGACAACCGTGTCAAGACCCTAGAACCTGTGAATGTCACTTTTTTAGGGAAAATGGTCTTGGGGCTGGGGGATGTCCTTTAGTGGTAGAGCATGTGCTTGGTATGCAAGGCCCTGTATTCCAGGCCCAGGACCAAACACAAAAGGTCTCTGAATAAGCCTGGATCATCTGGGTGGCCCCACATGCTCTCATAAGAGACAGATCCAGACAAGTCACAGAAGAGGGGCTGGAGGTTGGAGGACGGCGGACACAAGCCAGAAGTGAGGGACCCACGGCTGGAAGAGGCGAGGTCCAGATTCCCTATGGATGAACAGACTTGCACCATGACTGGTTATTAAATGTCTGTTTTGTTTTTTGGTTTTTTGGTTTTGGTGGTACTGGGGGTGGAACCCAGGGGCTTTCTACCTCCGGGCTATACTCCCAGACCTATTATTTTAAAAATATATTTTATTTGGAAACAGGGTCTCACCTAGTTGCTGAGAGCCTCACTAAGCAGCTGAGGCTGGCTTCGAACCTGCGTGATTCTCCTGTCTCAGCCTCCCAAGTGCAGGTATTACAAGCGTATGCCACCACGCCCGGCTAAATGTCTGTTGTCTTAAGCTGCCAAGTTTGTAATAATTTATTACAGAGGCTTCAGGAAACTGATGCATACTCTCTGAGACTCAGTTCCCTCATCTGTTAAATGGGAATATTAACTGCCTGGCCATGCCAGAAACCACCAGACAGCTGCTCTCATTCACCAAAAGCCAGCGAGTCAGCAATGAGTTTACAAACCTTAACTAACCTTCACCCTGTGCCTGAAAGGCAGAGACTTTTAGGTGGGTATGATGGCATGCCCATAATCCCAGTACTTAGTAGATAGAGACAATAGGATTGCAGATTTGAGGTCAGCCTCAGCAATGTGGCAAGACCCTCTGCAACTAAGCGAGACTCTATTTCAAAAGAAAAAATAAAAAGTAGGGCTGGGCCGAGCATGGTGGCACACCCTTGTAATCCCCGCGCTTGGGAGGTGGAGACAGGAGGATCGTGCAGGCTTAAGAGACCCTGTTTCCAAATAAAAATATAAAATAGGTGTCTGGGAGTGTAGCCGGGAGGTAGAAAGGTTTCCAGGAACCCCAGTACCACTAAAAAAAAAAAAAAAAAAAAAAAAAAAAAAAGATAGTAACGTTGGGAGTATAGCTCAGAGACAGAATGTCCCTGGGTTCCCAGTAAAAAATAAATAAATAAAAAGACAGGAACTAGCTGGGCATGGTGGCACAAGCTTGTAATCCCAGCGCTTGGGAGGCTGAGACAGGAGGATCACACAGGTTCGAAGCCAGCCTCAGCTACTTAGTGCGGCTCTCAGCAACTTAGTGAGACCCTGTTTCCAAATAAAGTACAAAAAATAGGTCTGGGGGTATAGCCTGGAGGTAGAAGAGGCCCTGGGTTCTACCTCCAGTATCCCCCCACACACATACAAAAAGACAGAAACTGTTAAGATTAGTGACGTGGGGCTACCTTAACTGTTACCTACACCCTTCATCAGTGCCAGTACTAGGTGGTCCTTGGTCTGTCTGTCTTGAACTTGTGTTGTGTGTCACCTGCCCGAGGAGGGGCCTTATAGCCTGTAGTCTGGGCATACACAGGACCTCTGACCACTGACAGCAGAGAAATTTGAGAGGGGGAAACAGGATCTGTGGAAGGCCCAATTCCAAGTCTGCCCCAGAAAATGTCTACATCTTAATCCCTGTGACACTGCAGATGGGATGAGGGTCTTTTCTTTTGCAATGCTGGGGGTGGAATCCAGGTCTTATGCATGCTGGGCAGGCACTCTACCACTGAGCTGCACCCTGGGACCCTGGGCTTAGGGTCTTGAGATGGAGGTGATGGTCCTGGATTAGCCAGGTGGCCCAATGTGATCACAAAGGTCCTAATCAGAGGGAGGGAAGAGGGTCAGAGTCAGGGAAGGGGAGGTGATAAGATGTGCTGCTGGCCCTGAAGATGGAGGGATGAGGAGGCCTCTAGAAGATGGAGAAAGAGAGGATATGGATTCTCCAACAGTCGGCAGGACCAGCTCTGCTCACACCCGAATTCAGCCCAGTGTGACTGAGGCTGGACCTCCAGACTGTGTGATAATTTACTTAAGCTGCCCGGTGCATGGGAATGCCATACAACAGTGACAGGAAAGAAATACTGGAGAGCCAGGGAGGGGGCAGAGGGAAGGTGGGGTGCTGGGGCTGAGGCTGTGCCCTGGGGCCACCGGCTCACCGTTGATCATCTCCGGGGCCATCCAGTAGGGGTTGCCCACCACGGTGTAGCGCTTTTTGCGGTCTGGCTTCTTGAGGCTCCGCAGGTCCTCGGGCTGAGTCTTTTCATCTACCATAAGCCGCGCCAGCCCAAAGTCGGCTACCACCACGTTCTTGTTCTGGGAGGAAGAGGCAGGGTCACACCAAGACACGGTCCTGGCCGGCCTGCCCAGGACCCCTCTAACCCACAGACAGCCCTGAGAACACATCTTTTAACAATGGGAGCTCATGTGGGCTGGGGGACCCCCCCTTTGTGCCCAAACATGTACTTCCTCCCCCCTCCACCTGTTCCCCCAAGCCATACTGGCATCCTCCTACTCTCTCCTCCAAACTCCTCTGCCCCATCAGGACACCGTGCTGCCTTGTTTTGGAAAGGAAAATGGATGTGATTAGGAACCCGGGTCGGAGGCGTGGCATGCCACACGTTTCACCTTTAATTTTTTCAACAACCTGGTGAGGTATATGGGATTTTTTTTTATCCCTACTTGACAGATGAGGTGACTCTGGCCCTAAGAAGTTAAGGTTGCCCAGGAACACTGAGCTGGTCTGCAACACAGTTGGGATTTGAGCCCAGGATTCTGGAGATCCTGGCTCCACTGCCAGGTCTGCAGCACTCTCCAGGGCCCCGTCTGGAGGACAGCACCCATTGCTAAAGCTTCCCTAGGAAAGCCCGGGAGTGGGGGAGACTCCTGAGAGACAAGGGGCAGGATGATGTGTTGAGTAATGGGGCTGGGGCAGGGAGCTGGACAAGTCCTCTGTGAGTCCTGGGGCTGACCTGGACCTCACCTACAGCCCTAGGGTGGCCTCTGTTGCATGAGGACTGAGGAATGGCCCAGAGAAGGTGAGGAGGCCAGACCCAGCCAGGTGGCAGCTAGGACCTGGCTCATCCCAAAGGGAAGGATGCTGAGCTACCTGGGGGAGTGACAAGAGTAGACACAGTCACCTGGAGACAACTCTCTGAGGGCAGTAGGTGGGGGACAGGGGAACATATCCCAGACCCAGCAAGATGGCGCCTCAGTGGGTGGATACAGCCTTCAGAGATCTGTCGTCTCAGGTGTGACACCAGGTCAAGGCTCCTGTCCTGGGACTCTCAGACTTGCTGCCCCCAAGCAGTGGTTCTCTCAAAGGCCCGTGCCCTCAGGATCGTTCAAGAGCTGATTCAAGCCCTATCCCTTCCAGAAGACCTGAGGTGGGGTTCAGGAATCTGCACTCCTGGGTCTTCTGATACTGGGGTCTACAGCTACACTATGGGAACGGCCCTGGCCGAGCGAGTGGGGCAATCACAGGGATCCCAGGGGCCCCACTGCAGGCCACGTTTTCCTTGTGCAAAAATGGATTTGGGCTTCTGTTTTGTGTGTGCTGGAGATGAAACCCAGGGCATTACAAGTGCTAAGCATGTGCCCTACCACTGCACTGCACCCCCAGCCCAGACAGGGGCTGGGAACAGGGGTTTGCAACTCTAAGATTCTCAAGGAATGAATGATCCCTGAAGAGACTCTCTAGGAGGCCTGCTGAGAAACAGTCTCACCTACTGCTTGGGAACACCTGCCCATTGCTTCCCACAGCCTGGAAGTCCGGGACTCCTGGACCTGCTCGAGGCTTTCAACCCTACTCCACTGCAAGTGGCTCATCACTTCCTGAGGGCCATACTTTAGGCCTTTGCACATGCTGTCCCCTCCACTTGGAACTAGTCTAGCCTGGGGAAGCCCCTCTGGCCAGGACCGGCTCTAAACTTGCCTACAGTGTTATGAACAGTGCTCGCCCAACCCCGATTTCATGCCCACCTGGAACCTTGAGACACAAAATATTTTGTAAACAGGGCCTTTGCAGATGTAGTTAGTCCTCTGTGATGAGGTTATCCTGGTTAGGATGGACCCTAAACCCAATGGCTGACATCCTTATATGCATTAAGAGGCTACACAGACACAGGTGGGAGAGATGGGAGTGACGGGACTATGGGCCAAAGAGCACTACGGTCTGCAGCAGCCACCAGGAGCCAGGTCAGAGGCTGGGACAGGTTCCCTGGAGCCTCCAGAAGGAAGGAACCTGGCCAATGCCTTGATACTGGTTTTAGGCTTCCTGAACTCAAGAGAGTAGATTTGTGTTGTCCGAGCCATCCAGTCTGTGGTCCTGTTATGGCCCTAGGAAAGGAACACGCGGCCTAGCTGGTGGGACTCGGTTCCTCCCTCCTCTGCCTTCGGTGGAGCACCTGGGTCCCCTCAACAACAACCAGCAGCCCTGGGTTCCCTGCCTCTTCCCCAAGCCTCCTCCCTCAGGAAGCCGGCTCCGGCCCCAGCCCGCGCCAGGCCCTAGCGCTGTGCTGCCCGGCGGAGCCTGTGTCTACCCTACTGTGCCGCAGTCTGTGAATGCCACACCCCGGTCCCTTACAGCTGACACGTCATGGTCTCCTTCCCATACTTATTAGGCTCTCCTACAAACCTACCATGCTGATGGTCAAGGGCTGAAGCCACGCTGCAAATGGCGAAGCCAGGACCCGGACCCAGGTTTGCCCAAGGGCTGCTCTCCCCAACCCCCTCAGGTGGGAGCAGGAGAGGCGACGGGGCGGGGCCGCTGCTCGCTCACCTCGCGAACCAAGCAGTTGTGAGAGTTGAGGTCTCGGTGGATGATGTTCATAGAGTGGAGGTAGGCCTGGGGGGGGGGGCATCAGGAGGCAGTGAGTGGGGCCCGCTCTGCCCCCAGGCTCCGACCTCACCTCCCACCCCAACTGGGCCAGTGTGCGTGTGTAGGGGGGTTCCTCCCTCCATTTGGTCCCCTCTGCCCCTTTCAAAGCTCCCTGAGGGGCTCCTGTCCAAATTCTTGGCGGTGCTGCAGGCCCAGGCAGAAGCCGAGCCACTCACCATCCCTGACGCGATGTCCTTGGCGAAGCTCACCCTCTGGGTCCACGGGTACTGGCTGTCCTGCAGTTTGGGGAGAATGGCTGGGATGGAGCCCAGGGGGTGGTGGTGGCAGGCACAGGTGCACAAGAGGTACGGGGGCAAGTGTCCTGTAAGGTCTGATGGCCCCCACTCTCTCCTGCGCCCACAACTGTCTACTTCTAAGGGCTGTGGGTGAATAACTCACAAATGTCATTTTTCTTTTTTTTGGTACTAGGGATTGAACACAGGGGGATGCCACCTCCAAGCTCCACCCTCAGCCCAATTTTATTTGTATTTTGAAACAGGGTCTCGCTGAGTTGCAGAGGGCCTCGCTTTGAATCTGAGATCCACCTATCTCAGCCTCCCAAAGTATTGGTGTAGCCTGGAGGTAGAATGTCAGGGTTCAATCCCTAGTAAAGTGCACACACACACACACACACAAAACCCAAAAACAGTCTGAACATACTTGGTAAAGATAACATTTTCTCTTCCTCA
Source organism: Muscardinus avellanarius (assembly GCF_963383645.1). Classification (NCBI taxonomy): domain Eukaryota; kingdom Metazoa; phylum Chordata; class Mammalia; order Rodentia; family Gliridae; genus Muscardinus; species Muscardinus avellanarius. Next base: position 82,278,256 of record NC_137796.1, on the reverse strand, counting down.
ATATTTTTACCCTGTGATTGGCTGAATCTGAGCATGCAGAATCCATGGAATTGGGGGCCAACTGTATTTACCTTCTATAATATCCCACTGTCTCTAGTTTTTAAGAAATATGAACTCATTTTCACACACAAAGCTAGAAAGGCCTGGAGAGGTCGCGCGCTCTCAGCACCGTGTCACTCTGGGAGAACAAGGCTTCGGCCTTGTATGATTTGGACTTGGTCCGTCCCCCAAAGGTCCATGAGTTCAAGGCTCGGTCCCCCAGCCTGGCGCTATTGAGAGGTGGTGGAACTCCAGAGAGGCGGGGCCTAGCGAGCGGTCCTTGTGTCATGTGGGCGTGCCTTCAAGGGGGTGCTGGGACTCCAGCCCCTTCCTCTTTCTCTCTGGCTTCTTGGCCCTGAGGCGCGTGGCTTTGCTCTGCCAATACTCTCCCACCAGGATGTGTTGCCTCTCCACAGGCCCAACCAATGGGCCCACAGGTCAAGGACTGAAACCTCTGAAACTATGAACCCAAACAACCCTTTTCTCCTTATAAGTTGGTTATGTCCTTAGAAGTTGATTATGTCAGGAATTTTGTTATACTCACGGAAAGTTGACTAATAGGATAATTTTTTTTTTTTTTTTTTTGGTGGTACTGGGGATGGAACCCTCTACCTCCAGGCTATACTCCCAGACTTATTTTTATATTTTTTATTTGGAAACAGGGTCTCTTAAGCCAGTGAGGCTGGCTTTGAACCTGCGTGATCCTCCTGTCTCCGCCTCCCAAGCACAGGGATTACAAGTGTGCGCCACCATGCCCAGCCTGACTAGCAGGATTTTAACATTTGGGCAGATGCTTCATTGCCCGGCCACCTCTCCTTGAGACCTGGAGTGAGAGGGTCAGAGAATGCTAAAGAATAAGAGAGGTAGTTAAGAAGCCTCACTTGAAGCCGGGCGTGGTGGCGCACACTTGTAATCCCAGCACTTGGGAGGCTGAGACAGGAGGATCGCACAGGTTCAAAGCCAGCCTCAGCTACTTAGTGAAGCTCTCAGCAACTTAGTGAGACCCTGTTTCCAAATAAAATATAAAATAGGTCTGGGAGTGTAGCCTGGAGGTAGAAAGCCCCTGGGTTCCAACTCCAGTACCCCCCCCCCCACCACACACACAAAGCCCCATATGAGAGACTTAACATTTCTTTCTTTCTGTGTGTATGTGTGTGTGTTACTGGGGACTGAACTCAGAGGTATTCTATCTTTGAGTTACACCCCCAGTCCTTTTTTTTTTTTTTTTTTGGTACTGGGGATTGATCCCAGGGGCATTCTACCTCTGAGCTATACCCCCAGCTGATTTTTTTTTTTTTGTACTAGGGATAGAACTTAGGGGCATGCACCTCCAAGCTACACACCAGCCCTAGTTTTTTTAGTCTTTTATCTTACTTTATTTTACTTTACTTTTTTTGAGGTACTGGGGATGGAACCCAGGGGCATTCTACCTCTGAGCTCCACCCCCAGCCCTATTTTTTATTCTTTATTTTGTTTTTTGGGGTTTTTTTTTGGTGGTACTGGGGTTCCTGGAAGCCCTTCTACCTCCGGGCTACACTCCCAGACCTATTTTTATATTTTTATTTGGAAACAGCGTCTCTTAAGCCAGCGCGGCTGGCTTCGAACCTGCGATCCTCCTGTCTCCGCCTCCCAAGCACGGGGATTACAAGCGTGCGCCACCACGCCTGGCTTATTCTTTATTTTGAAATAGGGTCACACTAAGTTGTCGAAGGCCTCACTACTGAGGCTGTCTGAAAACTGTGATCCTCTGGTCTCAGCCTCCCAAATGCTGGGATTACAAGTGTGCGCCACCATGCCCGGCTTATTCTTTATTTTGAAACAGGGTCTAATTTGCAGAGGGCCTCACTAAGTAGCTGAGGCTGTCCACAAACCGCGATCCTCAAGTCTCAGCCTCCCGAATGATGGAATTACAAAGGTGTGTGCCATCAGCCTGGCTAAGTCTTTTACTTTTGAAACAGGATCTCACTGAGTTGTAAAGAGCTTTACTGAGTAGCTAAGGTTGTCTGCAAACTGTGATCCTCCAGTCTCTGCCTCCTAAATGCTGAGATTACAAGCATGCGCCACCATGCCCTGTGAACCCATAGCCTACTTTTTAAATGTTTTTTAATTAATTATTTTGGTGGTACTGGGGGTGGAATTCAGAGGCTTTCTATCTCTGGGCTATACTCCCAGACTTATTTTTTTTAATATATATTTCATTTGGAAACAGGGTCTCACTAAGTTGCTGAGAGCCTCACTAAGTAGCTGAGGCTGGCTTCGAACCTGTGCGATCCTCCTGTCTCAGCCTCCCAAGCACTGAGATTACAGTGTGCGCCACCACGCCCAGCTCCCAGCTTACTTTTTAATTCTTTATTTTGAAACAGGGTCTAAGTTGCAGAGGGCCTCAATAAGTAGATGTCTCAGCCTCACAAATACTGGAATTACAAGTGCCCAGGTCCCCTGTCTCCCCACCTTTTTTTGTGGGTCTGGGGATGGAACCCAGGGACATTCGACCTCCGAGCTATACCCCCCGCCCTATTTTTATTCTTTTTAATTTGAAACAGGGTCTCACTAAGTTGCGGAGGGCCTCACTAAGTATCTGAAGCTGTCTGCGAACTGTGATCCTCTGGTCTCAGCCTCCTGAATGCTGGGATTACAAGCGTGTGCCACCACGACCAGCTCCCCAGTCCCTTTTTAAAAAAATTATTATTTTTTTTTCTTGTGGTATTGGGGATTGAACATAGGGGCATTCTACCTCCAAGTACCTCCAAACTATATCTCCAGCCCTATTTTTTTTTTTTTTTGAAGTAGGTTCTAAATTTCTGAGGGTCTGCTAAGCTGCTGAGGCTGACCTTGAACCTGCAATCCTTTATTTATTTATTGTACTGGGGATTGAACCCAGGGGCATTTTATCTCCAAGCTACACTCCCAGACCTATTTTTTGTTCTGTGTGTGTGTGTGTGTGTGTGTGTGTGTGTGTGTTACTGGGGGTAGAACCCAGAGGCTTTCTACCTCTGGGCTATACTCTCAGACCTATTTTATATTTTATTTGGAAACAGGGTCTCACTAAGTTGCTGAGAGCCTCACTAAGTAGCTGAGGCTGGCTTCGAACCTGTGCAATCCTCCTATCTCAGCCTCCCAAGCGCGGGGATTACAAGCGTGCACCACCACACCCGGCTTTGTTCTTTATTTTGAAAGAGTCTCACTGAGTTGCAGAGGACTTCACTGAGTAGCTGAGAATGTCTGTGAACTGTGATCCTCCTGCCTCAGCTTCCCAAATGCTGGGATTACAAACACGCACCACCACACCTGGCCTGCAATCCTTCTGACTCAACTTTTGAAGTACTGGGATTACCAGTGTGCGACACCATGCCCAACTCTAATTTTTATTATTCTGAAACTGGGTCTAAGTTGTTGAGGCTGGCCTCAAATCTGTGAGCCTCTGGACTCCGTCTCTCAAATATGAGAATTGCAGGTGTGCGCCACCATGCCTGGCGGGGGCTCAGCATTTCTGAAGCACACTTGATCAGACTCGCTTTGGGAAAGTCGCACCGAGGCTGGTAATAAACCTGAACAAATAAACAGAAGTGGCTCGGGAGGGTATGTGGCCTCCTGGCCCCAGGGGATACTGAAATGGGACTAGAAGGCAGCACGGGACGCTGGGGGTCTGTCCAATATGAGGGCTACGTGGCTTCTCGCCAATGCTTTCCTCCCTTTCTCCCTCCCTTCCTTCCTTCCTTCCTCTTTTCTTTTTGGTACTGGTGTCTAAACCCAGGGACATTCTACCTCTGAGCTACACCCTCAGCCCTTTTATTTTTTTATTTATTATTTTATGTGTGTGGTATTGGGGATGGATCCCAGGGCATTCTATCTCCAAGTTACACCCTCAGCCTTTTTATTGTTTTGTTTTGAAACAGGATTTCACTAGGTTGCTGAGAGTGTCACTACTTGCTGAAGCTGGCTGTGACCCTGTGATCCTCTTGTCTCAGCCTCCCATGTACGGGATTACAAGTGTGCACCACCACGTCCAGCTTTTATTATTATTATTATTATTATTATTAATTTTATTTTATTTATTTATTTACTTTTTGCAGTATTAAGAATTGAACCTAGGGGCATTCTACCTCCCAATGATACCTCTAGTTTTATTTTTTATTCTTTCTTTTGAAACAGGGTCTCATCAAATTTCAGAGAGCCTCACTAAGTAGCTGAGGCTGGCTGCAAACCTGAGATCCTCCAGTCTAAGCCTATCAAGTACTGGAATTACAAGTGTGCAACACCGTGCCCGGCTTATTTTGTATTTTGAAATAGGGTCTAAGTTTGGAATGACCTAAGTTGTTGAGACTGGTTGTGAATCTGCAGTCCTCCTGTCTTAGCCTCTAAGTACCAGGATTACAGGCTTGTGCCACCATGTCTGGCACTCCAACGCTTTATTTCTAAAGATAGATCTTCAATTTTATCTAAATCCCTAAAGAAAGCTGTGAATTTTGTGTGATGTGTTAAATAGTGAAAATGACTTAGTTTTACCAAAAGCAAAAGGTCACCCTGGATGGGGAGCTGCAGGTGCCCTGCTGCAGCAGGTGAGGAGTGTGGCGGCTCTGCTGCCCTGAGCCAGGGCCTGAGGCCTGCAGGACAGCTAAGCCCAACAGCCTGCGAAACCCCTTGGAGAAGTGGCTCTCTCTGGGCTTTAGATGAAATCAACTGTTCCTCTACTTGTTTAGGAATCAGGGCTTAGAGGGTCTTTGAGGCCCCTGTGGCCAATTCCCCCTGAACAGAGCAGGCCCAGAGAGCGAGCCTCCCTTGGGGTCACAAAGTAGGGTGGGGACCGGGCTCTGCCGGGCACTCACCATGCTCTTGATGATGCCCCGCAGGGTGCCCCCCTTGATGTACTCGGTGATGAAGTTCAGCCTCTTGTCCTTGTAGAGCACCCCGATGAACTTGAGCACATTGGGGTGCTCCAGGCATCTCATGACCTTCACCTAGTGGGGTACAAACAGGCTGGGCCCTCATCTCTTTTCCCCTCATCTGTCCCAATGACAGTCCCAACGCCCAGGAGCGCTGGGCCCCCATTCACCCTGCTGGCCGCTGTGTCTCAGCTGGGGCTATTCCCACCCTGTGCCGCCCACCCCAGATGGACACGTTCTCTTGTTTTAACACATGGCTTGAGTGTCACATCCTCCGGGAACCTGCTGCCTCCCTCTCAGTGGAAGGGGTGAGGGCTCAGAAGTCTGAGAAATGTGATGGTCCCCCAGTGACCTCCTTGAGGAATGTCCTCTGGGTCTCCTCATCGAACCGGATCAGCTCCTTCATCACCATCACCTCGCCTGTCTCCCGGTGGGTCACCTGCATGGGGACACCAAGGTACAAAGACTCAGAACAGACAGTGCCCCTCGAAGGAAGTCCCATCGCCACCCCAGGGCTGCCGGGAGACAGCGCAGCGGCTCTGCACTCTGGACAGCTCAGGCTGCCCCAGACACCAAGGGGTGGGGCACAGTAATCCCTTCACCCAGGCTGGGGTCCAAGGCCTCCCATGGGGCGGGGGAGGAAGGCTGCTTGTGAGGCAGGGCAAGAGGACCTGGGAACAGAAAACAAAGCAGCCATCTGCATCTCCCCTTCTGTGAGGCTGGAGTAAGCACGAAGTGCTGGAAAACAGGGCCCTGAACAGCCCACAGGTAATCGCTCAAAATAAGGATCAAAACTGCAAAAGTCATCAGGTCCCCAGAACCCAATTCTGACCAATCATTAAAAACAAACAAAACAAAACAAAAACCAACAACCCCCCCCCCCGAAAAGTTTGAGGTTTATTTTATTTTTTTATTTTTGCTGGTACTGGGGGTAGAACTCAGGGGCTTTTCTACCTCCAGGCTATACTCCCGGACCTATTTTATACTTTATTTGGAAACAGGGTCTCACTAAGTTGCTGAGAGCCTCACTAAGTAGCTGAGGCTGGCTTCGAACCCGTGTGATCCTCCTGTCTCAGCCTCCCAAGCACTGGGATTAAAAGCAAATAATGCCACATCCAGCTATAAAGTTCAAGGCCACTCTCCAAGGGCTTTGAGGTCACACTCTTTCTGGGGGGGGGGGGCTGCTTTGTCTTCTATCTTTCCTTAAAATAAACTTTCAAAGCCGGGTGTGGTGGCGCACACTTGTAATCCCCGCGCTTGGGAGGCAGAGACTGGAGGATCGCGCAGGTTCGAAGCCAGCCACACGTGCTGGCTTAGGAGACCCTGTTTCCAAATAAAAATGTAAAAAAATAGGTCTGGGAGTGTAGCCCGGAGGTAGAAGGGCTTCCAGGAACCCCAGTACCCCCCCAAACAAAACAAAACAAAACAAAAAAGTATAAAATAGGTCTGGGAGTGTAGCCGGGAGGTAGAAGGGTTTCCAGGAACCCCAGTACCACCCCCCAAAAAATAAAATAAACATATATATATATATATATATATAATTTTTTTTTCGGTACTGGGGATGAACCCAGGGGCATTATATCTCCAATCTACAACCCAGCTCTATTTTTTATTCTTTATTTTGAAACAGGGTCTAAGTAGCTGAGGCTGTCCATGAACCCAGATCCTCCTATCTCAGTCTCCCAAGTACTGGGATTGCAAGTGTGTGCCACCATGGCTGGCTCAAACTTTCGTGTTCCTATACCCTTCGCTAGTCCTTGAACTTCACTTGTCAAAATCCACTGAACAAGAACCTGAAATGAGGAGACCCCCCCCCATTTCACTTGGATTTGGTGCAGAACCTCCAGCCTGGGGCCGGCTTTCTTTGCTCTGCTTGCCTATCTCCTGGAGGACAACTAGTGGCTGACCAGGGACTCCTTGCTTAGCAAGGGGACCAGGGACGGTGCGGGCCCTCAGGAGCTTGGGCACGAAAAAGCTTGGACAGGAAAGGGCTCAGGTCTCTGTATGGGGTGGGTGTGAAGTGGTCCCTTAGGCCTTGTTGGGGGTAGAGGCAGGCTGAGCATGGAGCGCTGGGGAGGGGATGGTCCTGCTTTTCTACCCCCTACCCAGAAGCCACCTGTCAACAATGTGTTCCTACCAACAGAAGGTCCCCTCCCTCACACTAGCTCAAAGAGGCCAAGATGGAGAGGACACTGACCAGAGAGCCAGGAAGAAGATACGGCTTCCAGAGTGGATCCCTGGGGGCATTCTACCTCCAGGGTCCCACCCAGTCCACAGCCCCCATCCCCTTACCTTGATGGCCTGGCCAAAGCAGCCCTTGCCCAACACCTCCCCATGGATGAGGTCTGAAGGCCGGAAGATGCGGTGTGGCCGGCAGACCACCCGGAGGGATTCAGAGCGACCCAGGTCCTTGCGCTGGGAGGCTGGCGAGAGCGAGCCGGCACCCGGGGACGTGTCGATGCTGCAGCTCCTCCTGGAGAGGCACACGGTGTCTAGTGCTACGGGGAACGGCACCCATCCAGGCCAGAGTGTGCACAGCGAAACCCTCCTGGGCCCCAGTCTCTCACCCCATCCTTAGTCCAGTACCCACCCATTCCCCCACCCCGCACATGCTATGTCCTGAGGGAATGTTTGTCCTTGGCCTCCTCTGCCTGCTGGCCAGGGTCAGATTCTTTGTCTCCCAGACTCTGGGGAGACAGAGGAAGACACCTATGTAAGATGGATGCTCATACCCTGCACATCGGGAGCCCCACAGGTGACCTGAGCTCCAGACAAATACAGGTGAGGAGGAAGTACCCGCCTTTTACAGCAGGGTGGCTTAGAGCTAGGCTGTCGCCCCAGAGGTGTCGCCCTCAAAAGTCTTGTCGAGAGTCATAAGCGGGTCCCATAGTAAGTGGGTGAGGACCAGGCTGCCTCAGGGCAACAACCCCTCCTCCTGCCTCCCCAGGTTTGAGGATATTAGGCCTCTGGACCACCAACTGTCTCCAGTCTTAAGTTCTAAGATCCTTCCATTCTGGGAATGAGCTGTCTTTATGAAATAAATCACTTTGCTGCAATATCCCTTCAGTGAGGGCCCCACCACAGACAAGACAAAGGCAAAGACCCCTGCCAATCTGATGGCCTATGGTCCAGACCACACCCCATCAGCCTGAGACAGTCACTGGCTGTTCTCCAAAGCCAGGATGTTGCTCAGCCCTGGAAGCCTCTGTCACTCCGCAGCTAGGGAGCCGTTCCCCGTCTCCTCTTTCTCATTCTTCTTTCTGGGTCTCTGCACCCCCACGCTGGGCTGGCTCCTCTATCAGACTGAGCTAGCAGAGTAGCAGAGGGCAGGGGCCTGGTTTTAGGGCCCCAAGGCTCAGCATCAGGGACCACATCGCACAAGCCAAGGAGCAGGCTGACTTACAGGACAGGTTTCTGCCGGGCTGAGCTGCCCACCTCCCCACCGGAAGTGTGCACAGGGGAGCCCAAGGGGCTGGGCTCCGGCCCCGGCCCATGGCCCAGCGTGTCATGTGGGTCGTGCTCAAGAGTCAGCTGGAGCAGGCGGCTGGTTTCCTGGATCAGCAGGTCGATCTGGGGACAGGCAGGTGGACAGGTGAAGCTGCTGTGGTGGTGGACGGGCCATAGGTGTTGAAGTGCCACCTCTGATCCTGTCCCCAGCCCCAGGACCCGCACCTCATCCAGGGGCACATTCCGGATAGGCGTGCCATTGATTTCCAGGATCCTGTCTCCCACGTGGATGGAGTTCTTCACATCTGGGCTCATGCAACCTGGGTCCACTCTGCGGGTAGAGCAGTGGTCAATGGTCCCTGCCTGTTGGAAGTCTCTCAGAGGCCTATGTGTTGAAGGCCTCATCCCTAGCTTGGCACAGGTAATGGACATGGTATTGGGACATGGTGAAAACCTTTAAGAGGTAAAGCCTACTAGAAGGTCTTTTGCATGGTACTGGGGATTGAACCCAGGAGCATTCATTCTACCTCCAAGCTACAACCAGAGCCTGATTTAATTAATTAATTAACTTACTTATTCTGTAGTATTGGGGATTGAACCCAGAGGCATTCTACCTCTGAGTTACAGCCCCAGCCCTATTTTTAATTCTTTCTTTCTTTCTTTTTTGCTGTACTGGGGATGGAACCCAGGGACATTCTACCTTCAAGCTACACCTCCAGCCCTATTTTTTATTTTGAAACAGGGTCTCAGTGAGTTGCAAAAGGCCTCACTAAGTGGTAGTAGCTGAGGCTGTCCTCGAACCGCGATCCTCCTGTCTCAGCTTCCCAATTGCTGGGATTCCATGTGTGTGCCACCATTCCTGGCTTATTCTTTATTTTGAAACAGGGTCTCACTAAGTTGGGGAGGGCCTCACTAAGAAGCTGAGGCTGGCCATGAACCTGCAATCCTCCAGTCTCAGCCTCCCAAGTGCTGGGGTTACGAGCATGGGCCACTGCACCCGGCTGTGGAAGGTCTTTAGGTCACTGGCAGTGTGTCCTTGAGGAGGACATGGGACTCCAGGCTTTTTTCTTTTGCTTGCTGGCCATGCAGTTTGCTCTGCTCTGCAGTCTCCATCACTGCCATCTGGAATGCTTACCAGAGGCCCAGCGTGATGGGTCCAACTGATCTTGGACTGCCACCTTTAACACGGTGAGCCAAAATAACCTCTTACTTTATAAATGAGTCATCTCAGGTATGACAGAGCACTAACACATGCCAAATCCTCATTTTTCGGGCACTTGGGATTTAACCCAGAGGCATTCTGCCTCTGAGCTACACCCTAGCCCTATTTTATTTTTATTTTGAAACAACAGGACCTTGCTAAGTTTATTAGAGTTCTACTGTTCCTTAGCAAGTTCTACTTGCTAAGGCTGTCCTTGAACCTGCAACCCTCCTGTCTCAGCCTTCCAAATACTAGGAGGACAGGGATGTGCCACCATTCCTGGCTAATCCTTATTTTTTTTTTGGTGTGTGTGTAACTGGGAATGGAACCCAGGGGCATTCTACCTCCAAGCTACACCCCCAGTCCTACTTTTTTATTCTTTATTTTGAAAACAGGGTCTCACTGAGTTGCAGAGGGCCTCACTAAGTAGTTGAGGCTGGCTAAGAACCGCAATCCTCCTGTCTCAGCCTCCCAAATGCTGGGATTACAAGCGTGCGTCACCACGCCTGGCTAATCCTTATTCTTGAAGGATGGTTCCCTAAAGAAGAACATTCTAGAGTGATGGTTACTTTTTTTTTTTGGTTATGAAGATTGAAGACAGGGGGCATTTTTCTACCACTGAGCTCTACCTCCAGCTCTTTTAATATTTTATTTTGAAACAGGGCCTCCTCAAGTTAAAGCACCCCTGGTATTGAATCTGCAGTCCTTCTGTCTCAGCCTCCCAAGTACTGGGGTTCTAGATATGCACCACCACCCTAGCTAAGAGCATGCTTTTATATCTTACTGGCCTCTGCAGTGGTTTTCGGCAGAGTGACAATACCAGGTACCTGCTATACCAGGTTGTCAGAATAGGGCCTCATCCATACCCAAAACTTACCCACTTTGGGGTCTCCAGTTCCCAACTTGCTACCAACTACGTCAATGGCCACAGCCATACCTGCTGTGGACTGAGTACTCCGGCCACTCACCCCTGGACACGAACGGTGTGGGAGTGCTCCGTGCCGCAGCCCTGTGGGCCGTGAGGGGGGTCGATGGAGACTGAGAGGCCGCGTTTGCCATGAGCGGAGGCTGGGATGGATACCAGGGTGACTGTGTGAGGCAGGTGGGAGCCGGGTGAGTCAGGCAAGATCTGCTCGATGACGGGTGTCACCACAGTCTGGTAGTAGCAGTGCCCACTGCAAGAGCCGCCGGTGGTGGGGACCCAAAAAGGGGGGAAGAAAGAGTGTGAGCACCGCCCCTGCGGCTCCAGCCCCAGGTTCTCTGCCCCCCACCCCTTCCAGCTGACTGGTGAGATCCAGAGCAGGAACTGAGCACGTCCATCTGCCCTGGCCCCACTCTGTGCTCAGTCATCGTGGGCTTGTCTATCCCCTCCAATGCGGTAGGACAGCCAAGACAAAAAAGGAGGAAGTCATTAAAAGCCCATTTGGGATCAAGCCATGCTGTTCTCAATCCAGCTTTATCAGTGTTGCAGAAGAAATCATCTGTCTGGTCTTTGTCCCTCACTCCAGGGAGAGACCCTAAATCCTTAGAACAGGAGTAGCTTTGTCATTTATGTGCCCTACCCTTGGACTACCCTGAGTTGGCTAAGGAGATGGCTGGAGGCGGGGGCTGGCCATCAATAAAGATCTACTGTGTGACTGAAGGGCTGGGGCTTTCAGCCAGCAGGCTTCCACAAAGTGGGGCGGGGGGTGATGCTGTGCTCGATCCTGTGGCCCAGGATCCAATCAATCACAAACACACAATGAAAGCCCAGTAAAACCTCGGGACGCCAAAGCTCAGTCAGTGAGTGTCAGGGCAGGGCTGGGGGAAGGTGCCTTCATCTTGCAGCTCTCGAGCTGAATCCTTTCTAATAAAACTAACCCTGAGCCTCGCGCTCATCATTCATCAAATGATCAAATGTGACAGGGTCACGGGGACCTCTGACCCCGGGCCAGCTGGTCAGAGGTGTGAGTGGCCTGAGCACCCCTGAACGCACAGCTGGTGTCTGAGGGAGGGCAGTCTTGCGGGGATGGTGTGCTCAGCCTGTGGGGTCTGTGCCAAGGCCGGTGGCTGGTGCCAGAACCGCACTGCAGCAGCGTGTGGGAAGTGCAGCTGGTGTCTGGGGCGCTCTGCCTCACCCCTGTGGCTTATTTCTTAGTCACTTCTGCTTGTGGAGGGAAAGAGGAGAGGAGGCGATGCGACTCTCCTCAAACTTGACTGCAGAAAGCGAGGCCCCGCGGGGGAGCGTGGGCTCAGAGCGGGCTGAGGCACTCACCAGTACAGCTTGGAGTGCTCCACCAGCGTGTACGTGTCCCCGTCGCCGATGAAGGTCCCACACGTGAGGCAGATGAAGCACTCGGGGTGGTACTTCAGCTCCCCGGCCACCTGGAGGAGGGGTGGGGACAACCTAGCTGAGCAGCGCCTCCAGTCCCCAGAGCCCCCTCCAGCCTCTCTCTTTGCAGAGGGCAGCCTTGAGCCGACTGCCAGCTGCCCAGCTCGGATGGGGGCTGAGCGATGCAAGTGGAGCGCCAGGCTCAGAGAGCATGGAGGACTCAGAACAGGAAGAACACAAAGAAGGGGGAGAGAGACCTGGAGCGGGAGGCCCGGGTGGGTGCGCAGGAGAGGCGGGTGCGAGGGCAGGGCGCTCACCATGACCAGCCCTTTGGTGATGTGCTCCGAGCACCCGTGGCAGGACTCGCCATAGCGGGCCCAGTAGTCTTTCTTGCAGAAGAGCTGCCCATCCTTCTCGTAGTACTGGTGTGAAAGGGAGGCACTGCATTCGCAACACCTGGGTAGAGAGATGGTGGGACTGAGGAGGCCCACTCCTGGCCACCCCCCATACCTGAGCCTTGCCACAGTCTACAGGTGCCTCTGAAAGGATTAGACAAAGATATGCCCCCCCCTGGGGGGGCGAGGCCGCCTGAGCCGAGGCAAAGGGCTTGGCAAATGGGGTCAGGGATGGGCTCTGGCTCGGGCTCCCTTTGGCTTCTCAATCCTATGCACTGTGCCGTGCATACTCCCGCAAATTCCAGCAGCAGTTCTGTGCATAGAGGGTTTGGCCCAACTGCTAGCCCTGGGGGAGGGGTGCTTCTCACCAGAGTCCCTGTCCCTTGCATAAGGAAGATGGTCTAGAGAGCAGGTGACTTGCTCAGGGTCACCAACCAGGTGGAGAATGCCAGGAACAGGGGTGGAGCAAACCATGGGCCTGATTCTATCCACCAGTGGGCTTCCTCCTTCTTCCCCTGCCCCTAGCAGCTCAGGCAGCTGATGAAGATGGCGACCTGTTAGAGTCAGAAGGCCTGCAGAATGCCAGCACCTTTCATTCACTCTCTTGGGAAGAGGGGCAGAGGGAAGGCACTGGGGAATGAACTCAGGAGCATCCTACCTCCAAGCTACACCCCTAGCTCATTCGTCCATCCGTCCATCCGTCGGTCCTTCCTTCCTTCCTTCTTTCTTTTGTGCTGGGGACTGAACCCAGCCCTATTTTTGTTCTTTATTTTGAAACAGGGTCTCACTAAGTTGCAGAGGGCCTAAGTAGCTGAAGCTGGCCGAGAACCTGCAATCCTCCTGTCTCAGCCTCCTAAGTACTGGGATTACAAGCGTGTGCCACTACACCCAGCTTTATTTCTTATTTTGAAGTAGGATCTCACCAAGTTGCAAAGAGCCTTGCTAAGTTGCTGAGGCTGGCTGTGAACCTTCGATTCTCCCGTCTTGGCCTCCCAAGTACTGGGATTACAAGCTTTTGCATTCTCTTGGTTATGCTCATTTCTCTTCATAGACATCAAGAGGCAGATGTGGCCAATCTCACCTTAGAAATGAGATGAATGAATTGCCGTAGAGCCACACTGCCCGAGGTCCCTCTGGTAGGTGCCACAGGCCCCGAAAAGCTACTCTGTTTCATTAAGATACAAAACAGGCCAGGGGAGTGGTGGCTCATGCTTTTAATCCCAGTACTTGGGAGGATGAGACAGAAGGTTCCTGGTTCGCAGATAGCCTCAGCTACTTAGTGAGGCCCTTTGCAACTCAGTGAGACCCTGTTTCAAATTAAAGAATAAAAAATAGGGTTGGAGATGTAGCTCAGAGGTAAAATGCCCCGAGTTCCATCACCAGTACTGAAAAAAAAAGATACTGGATAGAGATTCCACTCATATAGACCAGCCAGGATCCAGCCACTCAAGACAAGGTATCTAGCCAGGCGTGGTGGTGCACGCTTGTAATCCCAGTACTTGGGAGGCTGAGACAGGAGGATCACAGGTTCAAAGCCAGCCTCAGCTAATTAATGAGACCCCCCTTGCAACTTAGTGAGACCCTGTTTCAAAATAAAGAATAAAAAATAGAGCTGGGTGTAGGTTGGAGGTAGAATGCTCCTGGGTTCTATCCCCAGTACCGCAAAAACAAAACAAAACAACAACAACAACAACAACAAGCCATAAAAAGACAAGGGATCTGGTTTCCTGGAGCCCAGAAACCTCAGAGGTGCTGCCAGTCACAAGAAGGCCCAGGGGATAGCTTATTACCCTACCCTACCCCATTAGTCTCCCTGTCTTCTCTCAGAAAAACAACCCTACTCGTGTGGAATGCCTAGATGTGCAGGGTGGTCGAGGCCAGGGCTCCTGCCTCATCGCTAAGGACTAGCACAAAAACCCAGGGAAGGGCAGATGGGAAGAAGTAGCGTTCTGGCTTCTAGATGCCAGGCCACGTGCCAGGAGCTCGACCTGCATGCCTGGCTTCTTCCTTCCCATCAAGCATCCTGGAGAGGGGACCAGCAGCCCTGCTGAGCCCCAAAGGGCAAATGCCTGCAATGAGCCCCACTGTGGTCTGGAGGTAGAATGCTCCTGGGTTCTATCCCCAGTACCGCAAAAACAAAACAACAACAACAACAACAACAACAACAACAACAAACCATAAAAAGCCCATCCCCGAGCCTGTCCAAGGGTCCAGGTCCCGGGGTATGTCTGGGCCAGGTGCACACCTGTGTGGGGAATCTGGCCAGCTCTGCTGCTGGGTCACACAGGGGCAGGAGAACCCCAGGCTCAACAGGGTAACAATGGGGGAAAGAAGAAGCAGGAAAGACTTAGGTCTGGGTGAGACCCCAGCGGCTTGCTCAGGGTTAACTGGCTCAGGAACCATGAGGCAGAGCCCAGGCAGCTGGTGGGCCTCTGGCCCTTTAAGAGGATCCAGCTAGTTCCCCATTGTCTGGTGCCTGTGGGGAGGGGCTGAGACTAGAGGAAATGTCAGGTTGCAGTGCCTGTGGGTGGGGATGCGCCCAGGAAGGAGGGGCTGATGAGTTCTCTGGGGGAATGTGGAGGGCAGCCTCTGGAGGCGGTGGAAGGGCACAGGATGGGAGCCATGACGTAATGGCCACTGGCCCACACTCCCAGGCAACAGCCAAGGGCACTGGAGGTAAGGGGCAGGGCTGGGAGGTGGGTGGAGTCCCAGCAGGAGCAGGCCCCAGGGTGCACCTCCCCAGGGGCTCTGCTGCAGACTTAGGATGTGCCTGTGGACCCTGTGGACTCTGCAGAGGTGGCCTGGTTCCTGCCCCACGGGAAGGTCCCAGTCCCACACCATCAGTGACTTGCTTCCTGCCCTTCCTCAGCCCACACTCAATTTTGGTCACAAGAGTGTCACAGGAGGCTCCCTCTTACTCCCACGGCCAGGCTGCAGGAAGCAGGCCTGGAACTCACTCACAAACTTACTCACTACTCACAAGCCAACGCTCAGGCTTGCTCCCAGCAGTGCCCAAGGCGGCCCTGCCTGGTCACCACTTTCCTGAAGCCTCCCCAGGTCCCACCAGCCTGTGACACCAGCATCCTCTGCTGGCCCCGCTTTGCCTGCAGGCTCCCTTGAGCCCCAGGCTGGGTAGTCGCAAAGCATGTCCTGGAGAACTCAAGCAATCAAGACAAGACAGGCCTGCCCCCCAGCCTACAGCTGCTTCCACCCAGCCCCTCAGATGCCCAGGGTGCGGGCTCTGCCTGCATCCGCACCAAGCTCAGACTGGCTCAGGCACCGGGGGCTCAGGGCTCACGAAATGAGGCACAGCAGAAGGCACACAAAAGCCCCTCACCCGTCCAGGCTCTCACTCATCAGGCCCCTAGTCAGCCAGGAGCTGGGGGAGGCCTGGGAAGGGGGGCCAGGTCTGGCTCTGTGGGGTGTCCCACACAGGCCATCTGTCCCCACAAAAGATGTGGGGAGAGGCATGGCAGGTTCTCATGGTATACTGAGCTGGCTCAGGGCTGGCCAGGCTCGGGGGTTCCTCCCGGACAGCAAGGAGGACAGAGCCAGACATGGACAGGAGAGAGGGCACAGGGCACAGAAGGATGCTCTGCAGTGAGGGAGGGAGGCTGGGCTGGCAGACAGCAGCCACCTCTGCAGTAAGAGGTGAAGGGCCTCCTCCCCGGGTACCCTCTTCCCAGGGCTCCATCTTTGGTCACCATGGAAAAAGAATGAGCAGCTAGAGGGCCAGCTTCATGGGGAGACTGTATCAGAAGCCAGAAGCTTTGACAGCGGCCTATTCTCCCCACCGCTGACTGCGGTGACCAAGGACTTTCAGTTCTGCCCCATGATTGCCCCAGGTGGGTCTGTCCTACTGAGGCCTCTGCCTCCGGCCCTAGCCCTCAAGCCCCAGGCCTGGGTCAGGTGGGCAGGGGTCTCTCCACTTACTTAGCCCTTCTGAGGCAGCGGGTTCTTCTCAGAGTTGAGGCCAGCAGCATCCTTTGCAGCTATAGCAGGGGCCTCTGGAGGCCTGAAGGAGCACAGGGGCCTCCAGATCAGAGCTTCCCCATCCTACTCTAGGGGCTGGGATTAGAGGCTGCAGAGGGTGGGGCCAGCGTGGTCACACCACATGGGAGGAGGATGCAGTAAGTGGGTGCAAAAAGGCCTTGGTCTGAGCCTGTAACAGGAAGCAGCTAAAGGGCCTCCCGCTTGGGCTCTGGTGTAGGTAGAGATCTAGGCTTTGACCCCAGGCAGGGAGGCTGTGCTAAGAAGGGGTCTAGCTGGGTGTGGTGACACATACCCATAATCCCAGTACTTGGGAGGCTGAGATAGGAGGATTATAGGTTTGAAGCCAGCCTTGG
Organism: Muscardinus avellanarius; assembly: GCF_963383645.1. Taxonomy (NCBI): domain Eukaryota; kingdom Metazoa; phylum Chordata; class Mammalia; order Rodentia; family Gliridae; genus Muscardinus; species Muscardinus avellanarius. The sequence goes on along the minus strand of NC_137796.1, from coordinate 82,261,634 downwards.
CAACTTAGAGAGAGGCTCTCAGCAACCTACTGAGACCCCATTTCCAAATAAGAAACCACATCAGACGGGGGTGTAACTTGGAGGTAGAATACCTCTGGGCTCAATCCCCAGTATAAAAAAAAAAAAAAAAAAAGGATCTAGGCTTTGATCTCACCACTCCGCCCTTTACCCTGCACATCTACAGAAAGGGACCCTGAGTGCTCCCTGGCCTCTCTGCCTGGACAAAGGTACTAAAGGGCTTGGGCCTCTCTAGGGACAGGGACAAGCTCAAAAGCAGCTGCCTCTTCCGGTGCTGTCCCCAAGGAAATAGAGGTCGACTTCCCATGGACAGTTTGTCCTCATCCTTTGCACAAAAGGCTCCCCAGAAGAAGGGGCTGCAGGCTTCCACCCTAGCCAGCTACACAGTCAGCCCTCCACAGCCTGGGCGGCCCACCTAGCCCCAGGGCTCCTGCACTGGAGGCTCTGGATACAAAGGCAGCAGCTGTGCCAAAGGGAAGCCTAGACCACTGGGCCTGGATAGAATCTTGGGGGGGGGGGGGCTACAGGGTAGGATGTGAGAATAGGGAAAGAGGCACTCCTGGAACTAAAGCCAGAGGGTGTGGTCCCTCAGCCCCCAAGCAACCCTCCCACTGACCTCAGAGAGGCATGCTGCTGTCCTCCAGGAGGCACCTGCCCTACAGCCACCTGTTACAGCCCCTGCGGCCCTAGTCATGGGAGTCAAAAGTGCACAGCCAAGGGCACCTTCTGTGTGATTGCCCCAAACATCTGCAGGGCTGGCTGACCACATTCTGGCCCAGGGCATCTTGGCTGAATCCCAGATGTGCCAAGCACACCCCACCACAGAGCCTTTGGACGTGCCCCTCCCCAGATGTGTGGAAGGCTGCTCCCTCCTCTGCTTACTGTACTTAAGCATCACTTCATCTCACCACCTCGGAGCACTGTCCCTAAAGTGCCTTGCATGTGCCCGTCATCTGGCCAGTTCATTAGAAGGTGGGACCCTGTGTTCTGGTGGGGGGCAGGGCTGAGCCGAGAATGTGAATCCACTCACAGGGAGACCTGACCTCTGCACCTGCTGTCTCATCTGTCACCTCAAGTCACCTCAATAAACAGCATCCATCTCCCAGGCTGCCTGAGAGACTTAGTACACAGAAGGTGCTCCAGCATTACTTGCCAACCCAGGGACCCCGGGAGGTTCTATCTGGGAGGGCCTGCAGGGGGCCCTGGAGGGCAGGGGTGTAGCAAGCAGAGGACCACCTCCCTACCAGAGGTGCAGATCCCTGAAGGCCTTGTCACATCCCTCCTACCAGAGCAGCTTCAGGGGGGTGAAGGCCTTGGACACAGGTCTCAGTGTCACCAAGGGGGTCATGGCACCGAGATGCTTCCAGAGGGAAATGGAGTAGGGTCCAGAGCCAGCCTGGCTGCCTGTTAACCACACACCCAGGTAGGCAGTTAACTCTTCCCTGAGCTGCTTCCCAACCTGTTTGTGGGGTGAGGACTCTAGCTTCGTCCAGCTTCGGGCACTGCTGGGAAGACTGGGCACCACTGGGCCGGGAACACCTGCGTTAAGTCAGGATGTGGGTACTGTGGGGGTTTTGTTGGTTTGTTTGTTTGTTTTGTACTGGGGATTAAATCCAGAGGCATTCTAACTCTGAGCTACACCCACAGACCTTTTTATTTTTTTTTCTCTTGAAAGAGGCTCTCCTATGTTGCTGAGGCTGGCCTCTACCCTGTGATCCTCCTGTCTCATCTCATCTTCCCAAGAACTGGGATTATAAGTGTGCGCCACCTGGCTGGTGCTGTGGCTCTTAATGACAGTGGGTGCTTGATTCCACTGAGCCTCAATTTTTCATTAGCAAACTGCACAAAGATAGTGCCTCATATGGCTATTGTTAGGGTTAAACAAACACACATTAGGAGTGCTTGAGCCAGGGCGCATTGGCATACTTGGAGGCTGAGACAAGAGGATTACGGGCTTGAGACCAGCCTTGGCAATTTAGTGAGGCCTTCTGCAACTTGGTGAGACCTTGTTTCAAACTAAAATAGGGTTGGAGGTATACTGCCGAGATAGGATGCTCCTGGGTTCAATCCCTAGTACCACCACCAAAAAATTAAAACAAAAAATAAAGAGTGCCACTTATCAGTGGCAGCTAAAATTATAAGCCCAGGTGGAGTATCCCTAATCTGAAATGCTGGGGCCCAGAAGTATTTCACATGTTGGATTCTGGAATATGAGCATGACAATGTCTTGGGAATGGGACCCAAGTCTAAACATGAAGCTCATTTGCGTTTCTTATATACCTAATATACAAAGCCTGAGGGTCATCTTATACAATATTTTTAGTGGACTTGTATTTTATTATGTGTGTGTGTGTGTGTGTGTGTGTGTGTGTGTGTGTGTTACTAGGGGTGGAACCCAGGGGCTTTTCTACCTCTGGGCGATACTCCTAGACCTATTTTATATTTTATTTGGAAACAGGGTCTCACTAAGTTGCTGAGAGCCTCATTAAGTAGCTGAGGCTGGCTTTGAACCTGTGCGATCCTCCTGTCTCAGCCTCCCAAGCGCTGGGATTACAAGTGTGCGCCACCACACCTGGCATATATATATATATATTTTTTTTTTTGTGATACTGGAGATTGAACTCAGGTGTATTCTACCTCTGAGCTACACCCCCAGCCCTATTTTATTTATTTTTGCAGTACTGGGAATTGAACTCAGGGGCATTCTACCTCTAAGCTACACCCCAGCCTGATTTTTTGTTCTTTATTTTGAAACAGAATCTCACCAAGTTGTGGAGGGCCTAAGTAGCTGAGGCTGGCTGCGAACCTGCGATCCTCCTGTCTCAGCCTCCCAAGTACTGTGATTACAAGTGTGCACCACCAAGCTGGGCTTTATTTTTATTTTGAAACGGATCTCACTGAGTTTCGGAGGGCCTCATTAAGTTGCTAATGTTGGTCACAAACATGTGATCCTCCTGTCTAAGCCTCCTAAGTACTGGGATTACAGGTGTGCACCACTGCGCCCCACTACACATGTGCTTTTTGTTTTCGTTTTTGTTTTTTTGCGGGTCTGGGGGTGGCACCCAGGGACATTTGACCTCCGAGCTACACCTCCTGCCCTATTTTTTTTATTCTTTATTGTAAAAGAGGGCCTCACTAAGTGCAGAGGGCCACACTAAGTAGCTGGGACTGGCCGCAAACCTGTGATCTTCCTGTCTCATCTCTCAAGTACTGGGATTACAAGTATATGCCACCATGCCCGGCCCCTAGCCCGTTTCATTTTGAAACAGTCATGCTAAATTACTGAGGTTGGTCTCAAACCTGTAATCCTCTTGTTTTAGCTTCCCAAAGTACTGGGATTGCAGGCGTGCACCACCATGCTTGGCTGGGAAGCATTCTTTAGCAGCATGTCTGCCCACGCCCCTCCCCAGCTGTCTGCTGGCTCCCTAGTGCCTTTGGAAGGGGAGGTCCTTGTCTTGGCACTCAGTGCCCTCCTGAATCCATCCCAGCTCTGCTTTGTCCCTGCTTCTACCCAGTGTGCTAATCCTGTTCTCTCAGCAGTCTGTAACCCCTAACCCTCCCCTCCTCCCCTGTCCTGGTCCTTTGCCGCCTTCTAACCACCCGACTGGGAACCCAGGCCTTGTCACCTGCCTCTCTTCTGGTCTCACCAGCCAGAGTGGGCACTGGGTGTTTTCTTTACTCACTGGTTGTATGATTTTAGGTAAGAGAATTAACCTCTCTGGGTCCTAATGTTGCTCTGGCAGAAGGCAAACACATCGAAACACATCTAAGGATGCAAATTGCTAAGAACAGTGCTTAGCTCTCGATAAATGCTAGAAAATCTTAGATTTATTCTCATTGTATTAGGGACTGAACCTAGGGTTATTCTATCTTTGAGCTACTGGTCTAATTTTTTTTCCCCCCAAAACTGAGGATTGAACCTAGGGGCATGCTACCTCCGAGCTACACCCCCAGCCCTATATTTTTTATTCTATATTTTGAAACAGGGTCTCACTGAGTTGCAAAGGGCCTCACTAAGTAGCTGAGGCTGGCTGCAAACTGTGATCCTCCTGTTTCAGTCTCCCAAGTACTAGAATTACAAGTGCACGTCACCACACCGGCTTTTTTTAATTGTTATTATTATTATTATTTATTTTGAAACAGGGTCTCACTAAGTTGCTGAGAGCCTCACTAAGTAGCTGAGGCTGGCTGCGAATCTGCAATCCTCCCGTCTCAGCCTTCAAGTACTGGGATTACAAGCGTGTGTCACCATGCCCAGCTCATCTTTGATTTTTTTTTTTTTTGGGTGGTATTGAGAATGGAATCTAGGGGCCTTCTACCTCCGAGCTACACTCTCAGACCTATTTTATATTTTATTTGGAGACAGGGTCTCTTAAACCAGCTGCGGCTGGCTTCGAACCTGCACGATCCGCCTGTCTCAGCCTCCCAAGCACGGGGATTACAAGCGTGCGCCACCATACCCGGCAGCATCTTTGATTTTGAAACAGAGTTTTGCTAAGTTGCTGAAGGTCTTCCTAAATTGCTGAGACTGGCCTCAAACCCGTAATCCTCCTGTCTCAGGCTCCCAAGTACTGGGATTATAAGTGTGTAACACCACACTTGGATTTACTTATTGCTATTCTGGGGATGGAACCCAAGCCCTCAGCATGCGAGTGCTCCACCACTGAGCTATATCCCTAACCCTTTTTACTTTTTTTTTTGTGTGTGTGTGTGGGGGGTCTGGGGATGGAACCCAGAGGCATATGACCTCAGAGCTACAGCCCCTGCCCTACTTTTTGTTCTTTATTTTGGAACCAGGTCTCACTGAGTTGCAGAGGGCCTCACTTAGTAGCTGAGGCTGACCGCCAACCGCGATCCTCGGGTCTCAGCCTCCCAAGTGATGGGATTACAAGTGTGCACCACCACGCCCGGCTCCCTTTTTACTTTTTGAGACAAGGTCTTGTTAAATTGCCCAGGCTGGCCTCAAACTTGGGATCCTACTGCCTCTCATGGTAGCTGGGATTGCAGACCACCTCACCTGGCCTAGAATTCATTTTTAAAAAGAAAACAAACAAAAATTAAGAACAAACCTTGTCAGAAGCTTAATAAACTCCCGGTGGTGAGGCCAGACCCCTGCTCACCTTCCACCATCACCTTCCTCCCTTACAGTGCTCCCCTGAACTTGGTGGTTTGCTGATTATGCCAACCCCATGCCTGGAAACATGGCTCCTGCTCTGGCTCCACCACTGCTTCCCAAGGACCCCTACACCTGGCTTCTCAGGATGGTACTACTGGATCGCGAGGCCACCTTCCTTGGATCGCCATACACTCTGCCCTGCTCTTGTCCTGTTTGTGTCCAGGGCTGCTCTCCCTGGGTTATACATCTTTATAACCAGCAGGGACCTAGGGATAGCGACTTAGCTTCCCTCAAGGCCTGGTTTTTCTCTTTCCCTGCTCTGCAGCAGTAGCATTCAGAGAGGCAGGGCACACTGCCCTCCATCTCCTCCCCTGCCCAGGGGCCAGCAGGTCTTGTTAATATAGTTGGCCCTGTGCATCCACAGCTACGGAATGTAAATATTCAGAAAAAACACTGCATCTGCACTGAACATGTACAGATGTTTTTCTTGTCCTTATTCCTTAAACGGTACAGTATAACAACTATTTACACTGTATTAGGCATTATAAGTAGGTTTTAGTTTTTGTGGGGGTTTTTTGCAGTATTGGGGATTGAACCTAGGGGAAGTGTACCTCCAAGTTCCACCGCAGCCCTGTTTTTTCTTTATTTTGAAACAGGGTTTCACTAAGTTGCGGAGGGCCTCACTGAATAGCTGAGGCTGGCCACAAATCTGGGATCTTCCTGTCTCAGCCTCCCAATTACTGGGATTACAAGCATGCACCACCACACCCAGCTTAGGTATTAGGTATTCTAACAGAGTAATGATTTAAAGTATCCTGTAGAAGTCAGGTATGAAGGCACATGCCTAGGATTCTAGCTACTTGGCCAGTTGAGGCAGGAGGATCATTCGAGCTGAGCCCATCAGTTAAGAGACCAGCCTGGGCAACACAGGAAGAACCCCCATCTCAAACACACATGCACACACACACTGGCAGATATGTATAGGTTGTACGCAAACACTGTGCCATTTTATATAAAAGACCTGTATCTGTGGGGGTCCTGAAACCAGTCCCCTCCCTGTGAATAGCGGGGACACCTATAAATGTCTGAAATGCGGGTCTTCCCATCCTCTCCCCAGGGGCCTGAAATGACAAAACAGGAAGGCCTTTACAGACCTTCTAGTAAAAACACCTCCTTTCACAGAAGGGGAAACTGAGGCCCAGGACTCACTGGAATCACACCCAGGGACAGCACCCAGTCTCTGCAGGCCTTGCTTAGGGTAACAGAGGCTCTAGCAGCCCGCCCCGGGTCAGCCCCACCCTACCTGAAGCAGTCGGCGTGCCAGTCAGCGTTCAGGGCCTGGAGGTACTGGCCGTCATAGATCCTCTGGCCGCAGCTCGCACACACAGGCAACTCGCTTCCTGCAGGAGTGGACAGGGAGTCAGGAGCCACTCCTGGGAGGTGCAGGCCCAGCCTGCCCTGCCAACCCCACCTGGACCTACAGACGTCTGAGTGCACAGCGCTTAGGCGAGGCAGTTACTGTGCCCAGTGAGAGGAGGACATCAGCCCGAGTCATGCTGAGACCCTGGCTAAGTTACCAAGCCCATCTGGGCCTCAGTATCCCTACCTGTAAACTGAGAAGGAAGATCAGATGTCCACCCCCCAGCAATACCATTCTTCAGCTCAGGGTCTGGCAAGGTCAACAGGGGGAAGGAAAGCAGTGGGATTCAGAAATACTGGCAAAGGGCGACAATCTTGCCAGTGCTCCCTTTCCTCCCTGGCCTGCCCAGGAAGACGTGCTAAAAAGGCCCTTCAAAGGGCAGTGACTGGGCAAGGCTGGGTTGGTGCACCCTGGGCTAGGAGGGGCAGGGCGGGCAGCCCAGAGGTGCTAGCCCTGACTGAACCTTGGCTATAGCCTGCCTGGACAAGAGACTGGGGCTGCAGAGCGGGACATCCTGACTCTTCCTGAGGCCAGCTACTAAGCATGCTTAGTCATCCCCCAGGCCTGGTACCCTTGGACTTGGTGGGCCCTGCAAGATGCCCCAGGGCGGCCTCTCCTCATTTTACAGATGGAGAGACTGAGCTCCAGCCAGGGCAAGATTAGCCTGGCCAAACAGCCAGGCTCCAAAGCCATGGCTTGCCCCTCTGTAAGGACCCAGGACCTAAGGTAGGGGCAATGGTGAGGGGGGCCTGTGCCCCAAGCAGGCGCTCAGGGGCCTGGGGTAGGGCTGGCAGAAGCCCTGGGGAGAGCAGGGCTGGCCTGGTCATGACCTACCTTTGGAGCAGGAGGATCTATGTGAGGAGGGAGCAAAGGAACCCCAGGGAAGGAGACCCCAGACTCTGGGACTGGGGGAGTCTAGAGGGTCTTTGAACACGAATTGTCTTGCACTCCTAAGCAGCGGGACCCAACGATGGATACAGGGCTAAAGAGGAGACTAGGATGGGAATCATCCCTCCAGCAGAGACTGACAGCAGGCACCTGGTGTCAATGCAGTGAAGGGGGAGGGGGTCCCGCAGTACACTGCCACCAGCTCCCTGGATGCATATTTCTTCTCTATCCATCCAACCCCCAATCATCAGTACCGGGGACCAACTAGCCGGTCCCTAACTGCACAGATGGGTAAACTGAGGCTCGTGGCGCCTGACTCAAGGTCAAAGAGCCAGGCAGACGCGGAGCGGCGACTGGACCACGGGCTGCGGCTCCCCGGCCGCTCTTTTCTCCCCAGGCCGGGTTACAGACCGCACGAGCGGCGGCCCCAGGCTGGACAGAGCACGCGGACAGAGCCCGGCGCCCGGCGGGCAGTGCCTGGCACTCCTCCGGGGTGGCCGGCAGCCGGGGGAGGAGGCAAGGCGAGGATGAAAGAGGGACCCTTCGCTAGCTGCAGGGCAGCCCACCCCCGGCCGAGCGGGGGAAAGCGGGTGGGAGGCTGGCAGGGAGGGGCCTGCGGGCTTCGGAAAGACGAGATCATCCCCCAGGAGGCAGGGGCGCGGCCTCGCGGCAGACCCGACCCCGCAGCTGCCCGGCCGGCCCCCTCCGGCGGGGGCCGCTTCTCCGCCGGCGAGGCCCCCGCCCGCCGAGCCCCGCATCCCGCGTCCCGCGCACCTTCCTCTCCCATACGTTCTTCCCTCCAGGTGCAACAAAGTAGCGTCAACCTCATGCACTCGGCGGGGGGCGGGGCCCGGCGGGGCCGGGGCTGGGGCGGCCGGCCCCCGAGCTCGCCCGCCGCCGGCCCGGGGAGGCGGAGGCGGGGAGCGCGGGCCGGGCCGGGCGCTCGGGGCTCGCGGTGCCGCCGCCGCTGCTCGGACACCGGCTGAGGCCCGGGCTCCGCGCCGCGGCAGCCCGGGGAGCGCGCGGAGGGGCGGACCGAGGCGGGGCCTGCGAGCTGCGGCAGGGACGGGGCGGACGCGGCGGCCGGAACGGTCATGCGCGGCCCCGCCCCCGCTCGGCGGAGGCCCCGCCCCCTGCGGCCCGGCCGCGCGCCAGTCTGCGCGCTCCGCCCCTGGAGCCCCGCCCCCGGAGCCCCGCCCCCGGCCGCCTCCGCCCTTTCCTCCTTTCATTCATCCTCGGCTTTGCTAGTGACAACTCCCTGCTGGGCGCGGCGGGGCTCGTCCGAATGCTCTGATGGAGCGGCCCAGGCGGGTGTAGACGCCCAGAGAAAGCTCCGTTTCTCTGCTGGGGTTCTTTCGGACCCACGCCACCTGGGGGCCAAGAACCCAGATCAGAGCTGGTGGAGGCCTGGACCCTGAGGACGCTGAGGACCCTGAGGGGCGGGGCGTGGCGCCAGCTGGGTCCTCTCCTCTTCCCCCGGCCTGCAGCGAGGGCGGCCAGGCGGGGGAGGGCGATGGTCCACCTCTCTGGCCGTCCCAGGCTGCACAGAACGCTAATGCGCAGGCCCTGGAAGAGGAGGGAACCTCTGCTAAGTTGCCACGGTGGTACTCAGTGCTGTCTTCCCAGTGCTGAGGACCTGAAGTGGCCCTGACCTGTCCAGGGTTCCGGAGGGAGAACAGTTCAAAAGGGTTTGGGCTGAGTCAAAGTGACCAAAGGATTAAGGCTGTCCGGTCCACCACTGGAAGGGTGTGACACCCTGCTTAGATGTGGACAGTTCTAGCTCGGTGCAGTGGCACATGCCTGAAATCCCTGCACCTGGGAGCCTGAGACTGGAGGATTGCAGGTTCAAGGACAGCCCCAGCAAGTAGTGAGACTCTCATCAACCGACAAGACCTTGTTTTTTTTTTTTTTTTTTTTTTTTTTTCTTTAAAAAAAAAAAAAGCCAGACATTGTGGTGCATGCTTGTAATACCAGTATTTGGGAGACTGAGACAGGAAGATCAAAGTCAGCCTTGGAAACTTAGAGAGGCTCTCAGCAACCTAGTAAGACCCTGTTTCCAAATTTAAAAATCAGGCTAGAGGTGTAGATTTGAGGTAGAATGCCTCTGGGTTCAATCCTCAGAACAAACAAACAAACAAACAAAAATCTAGAATCCTGGACTTGGGCAGGAGGCAGCTCTACCTATCTCCCCTCAATCCACCCTCCCATTTTAGCTCATTACTTAGGAGGCTGTGGGCAGAGTTTAGCCACAGCAAGTTCATGCAGAGCTGGCCCAGAGACCACCTCAGCCATCATGGTTACGCAAATAGCTCTAGGCAGGACCCTGGGCCAATGGCCTGCAAAGTGGAAGACCTTCACCTCTGGGTGCAAAACAAATTGCTTTTTTTTTTTTTATTTCTAAAAAAGAAGATATTAGGCCTTTCTAGTACTTGATATTCAGGAGGATTCTGGTGCCCTGTATCTTTGGTCAGATAGTCCCAGGGCACTCACACAAGTGTCCCAAGGGGACATGAAGGACCGCAGGGGCATTTGGCGTTTGTTACTTACCTGTGGGGTGTATATCAGGCCCTAGGAGAAGACAGTACACTTGGTGGGACCTTGTTTGTTTGTTTGTTTGTTTGTTTTAGAGACAGGTCTCAACTGTGTTGTTCAGACTGGTCTTGAACTCCTGAGATCAAGTGATCCTCCTGCCTCAGTCTCCCCGGGTGTAGTTGGAACTACAGGCACACTGGCAGCCCTGCAGGATCTTTTTAATAAAGAGGATGTTTGTAAGGAACTGGGCGGAGCTGAGGAAGACCAATGAGGACTGGGCAGGTACTAGGCCAGGGGGGAAGGGCTAGGAGAGGGTACTTGGAGGAGAGGGGCACATAACAGAGATACAGCCAACTTGTGGGAACTTGGGGACAAAGGGTCCAGGCACAACTATTTCAACCTCTCCAAGTGGTAAATACATATTTGGTTATTACTAATGGTATTTTAACTAACGGCATCTATGAACAAAGTTTCCTAGATGGTAGAGGTCCCTTCACTGCGTGTCAGCAATTAGGGTGGGTCCTAAATTGCCAAATTGGTGACAAGCAAGAGGCTCCTTAGCAACACTGCCACACGATGAGCACAAAACTGAAGGCAGGGCCCAGTTCCTGTGCTGTCCTCGTCTAGAGACACAAAGACAGCCGGGAGCCCTTTGTCAGCCCGGGTCTGCCCCTTCTCACCCACTGTGGGTGACCTCAGCCAGGCGGGTGGCTCAGTGACTCTCCTCCTGACTTCCTCTTGAGCTGTAGTCGCAAGGATCCAATGCCTTCTTGGCCTGTGTTTGGGTGGCAAATGGTTACCTTACACTTAGCACATCCAGGTCACAGCTCTGAGTTTGTGCCCAGACCGGCTCCTTCTCAGACATTTTGTGTCTTGGGGAATCACACCGTCATCATCCGGGAGTTCAGCCGATATCCTCCAGGCCTCCCAACCCTATCCCTACTCCCTGCAGCCAGCCCCTCAGCAAATCCTATAGGCTCTGTGTATCAAGTCCATCCGGAACTCCACATTTCTCCCTCCTTTCTGGTCTACCTGGGAGTTTAGGGCAATGGACCCCTAAGTCATGTCCCTGTTCCATCTGTTACCAGCGGAGTCTCTGAGCACGCGGGTCCCAGTGCGACGCGTTCTGGCTCTCTGAACCCAAAGTCTTCAGCCCTTTGTGGGACCTGACTCCTGCCTACTTCTTTGTCACTATTAATTGTCTCCGGGGTCACGGTTGCAAAAATCACGGGGCACCTCTCAGCCGTCTCATCTTCCCAAGTTTGGACTGTGACAGGGCTTGTTCCTGAAGCCAGATTCCTCTGTTGCTGTCTCTTTCCT
>NC_137796.1:82155340-82247840 GCF_963383645.1 Muscardinus avellanarius | reverse complement strand
GTGTCCTTTGATACACAAAAGTTTATAAGTTTGATGTAATCCCATTTGTTTATTTTTACTTTTGTTGCCTGGGCTTTTGGTGTCAGATCGAAGAAGTCATTGCCAAGTCTGATATCATGAAGCTTCCTCACTGTTTTCTTTTAGGAGTTTCATTGTTTTGGATCTTGTGTTTCAGTTCGTGTGTGTGTGTGTGTGTGTGTGTGTGTGTGTGTATGTGTGGTACTGGGGATGGAACCCAGGGGCATTCTACCTCCGAGCTACACCCTCAGCCCTATTTTTTTTCCATTTTAATTGGCTTTTATTTTAATTTTTTAATACATATTTTTATTGAAAATAAATGGTATACATTTAAACTGTACTTGGGGTCCTCTCCCCCACCCCCATTTTCCCTTCCCTCCCTCCCACCAATGATTGTCCAGGGTAACCATGCCATATTCATACTTTTATACATATTTGGATGTGGACCCTCATTAATCAAGTTCAGCCTTCTTCCTCTCCTATCTTTCCAATCAAACTTTGCTGAGATTTCCTTTCCATTATCTGGAGTCCCTCTGGTATCCCCTATGCTCCCTAGTTTGGGCATATTAGAGGAAACATATGTCCCTTTTCTTTTTGTGCTCGGCTGACTCAGCCCTATTTTTTATTCCTTTTTTGTGTGTGTGTGTGTGGTGGTACTGGGGTTCCTGAAAACCCTTCTACTTCCGGGCTACACTCCAAGACCTATTTTTATACTTTTTTATTTGGAAATAGGGTCTCTTAAGCCAGCATGGCTTAAGAGACCCTGTTTCCAAATAAAGTACTGGGGATGGAATCCAGGGGCTTACTACCTCTGAGTGACACCCTCAGCCCTATTTTTTATTTTGAAACAGGGTTTCACTGAGTTGCAAAGGGCCTCACTAAGTAGCTGAGGCTGTCTGCGAACTGTGATTATCCTGTCTCAGCCTCCCAAATGCTGGGATTATATGCTTGAGCCATCATGCCCCGCTTGATCATGTGGTTTTTGTCTTTTATTCTGGTAACATGATATATTACATTGATTCTTTTTCACATTTTTTTTTTTTTTTGTGATACTGGGAATGGAACCCAGAGGCCTTCTACCTCCATGCTACACCTCAGACCTATTTTATATTTTATTTGGAAACAGGGTCTCACTAAGTTGCTGAGAGCCTCACTAAGCAGCTGAGGCTGGCTTCGAACCTGAGATCCTCCTGTCTCAGCCTCCCAAGTACTGGGATTACAAGCGTGCACCACCACGCCCGGCTCTGTTTTTCACATTTGAACCATCCTTGTCTTCCAGGGATAAATCCACTTGGTCATGGTAAATAATCTTTTCAGATGCTATTGAATCTGGTTTGCTAGTGTTTTGTTGAGGAGTTTTATATCAATATTCAGGATGCTGGTCTAGAGGTCTGTGTCTTCTCTGGTTTTGGTATTAGGGTCCCGCCAGCCTCAAAAGGAGATTGGAAGTGTTCCTTTCTCTGTAATTTTCTGAAAGAGTTTCAGGAGGATTGGTGTTAATTCTTTAAATGTTTCGCAGAATTCCCTAGTGAAGCCATCTGGTCCTAGGCTTTTCTTTATTGGAATTTTTATTACTGATCCAACTTCTTACTCATTATTGATCTGTTCAGATTGCCTGTTTTTCAGGATTCAATCTTGGTAGGTTGTGTGTTTCTAAGAATTTACTTATTTTATCTAGATTTCCCCAATTGTTGGCATACAGTTCCTCCTCCTCCTCCTGCTGCTCCTCCTCTTCCTCTTCTTCTTCCTCTTCCTCTTCTTCCTCCTCTTCCCCTCTTCCTCCTCATTCTTTTGGTACTGGGGATTGAACCCTGAAGCATCTTACCTCTGAGCTACACCCCCAGTACTTTTCATGTTTTTGCTTTTAAATGGAGTCTCCCTAGGTTGATGAGAGCCATGCTACATTGCTAAGTCTATCCTCGAACCTGTGATCCTCCTGTTTAAGCCTCCCAAATACTGAGGGTACAGGCATGCGCCACCACACCCAGCTTCTACCAGTTTCTTATAAGGATACTGTGGTGGCAGTTAGGGCACACCAGGAAAATCTTCCTATTTCAAGTTCATTAACTTCATCATATTTCCAAAGACTTTTTTCATATATTCAGGTAACTCTTAATATTAATACCTGAATTGTGTCTCCCCAACATTCATATGTTGAAGAGCCGGGCGTGGCAGCGCATGCTTGTAATCCCAGTACTTGAAAGACTGAGATAGGATGACCACAGGATGAACACCAGCCTCAGAAACTTAGCGAGGCTTTCTGCAACTTAGTGAGACCCTATTTCAAAATAAGAAATAAAATAGGGCTAAAGGTAGAGCTCAGAGGTGGAATGATCCTGGGTTCGATCCCTAGTATTCCCCACCCCTCACCTCCCACCCACACAATCATATGTTGAAGTCCTTACTCTGGTAGCTCAGAAGGTGATTGTATTTAGAGGTAGGTAGGATTTTTTTTTTTTTTTTTTTTTTTTGGTGTGTGTGTGGGTCTGAGAATGGAACCCAGGGGCATTCGACCTCCAAGCCAACCCCCCTGCCCTACTTGTTATTCTTTATTTGGAAACAGGGTCTCACTGAGTTGCAGAGGGCCTCACTAAGTAGCTGAGGCTGGCTTCCTCCTGTGCAGTCCTCCTGTCTCAGCTTCCCAAATGCTGGGATTACAAGCGTGCGCCACCATGCCTGGTAAGCCTTTTTTGTTTTGTTTTAATTTATTTTATTTTATTTTTTTAATTTATTTTTATTGGTGCATTGTAATCATACATCACATTGGCATATAAGACTTGAGAGGATATACAAGCACACATCATCTAATTAGCCCTCATCCAGTCCCCATCCCATTCCCTCCCCCTCCCTCGATCGCATGTCTGTTTGGTGATTAACTTTGATACATTTGTTTATGTACCTCCTGCTTTTTAAAGAGGCTCCATCCTCCCCTATTCCATACCCTCTGATTGGTCACCTTAATTGCTTCACTATAGGGCCCTTTCTATAGCTCCACCACTTCCATGTTGCCTGTTTAAGCCTTTTTAATTTTTAAACAGTGTCTCACTAAGTTGCAGAGGGCCTCACTAAGTACCTGGGGCTGGCTGTGAACCTGCAATCCTGCTGTCTTAGCTTCCTATGTACTGGGATTACAAGTGTGTTATACCACGCCCGGCTAAATTAATTAATTAATTATGTATGTATGTATTTTTGTGGTACTGGGGATTGAACCAGGAGCATTTTACCTCTGAGCTATACCCCAGACTTATTTTTTCTTCTTGTACTAGGGATTGAACGTAGGGACAGTTTATCTCCAAGTTACACTCCAAGTCCTATTTTTTATTCTTTATTTTTACTAAGTTGTGGAGGGCTTCACTAAGTAGCTGAAGCTGACCACAAGCCTGCAGTCCTCTGATCTCAGCCTCCCAGGTATTAGGATTACAAGAATGTACCACTATGCTTATTTTATTTTTTAAATTTGGAAATAGGTTCTTGCTAGGTTGCTGAGAGCCTCGATATGTTGCTGAGGCTGGCCTCAAACCTGTTATCTCCCTGTTGTAGCCACCCAAATACTGAGATTACAGGCATGCACTACCACTCCTGGCTGTTATTTTGTTTTTAAAAGTGTCTAAGATGGGCGTGATTGCACACACCTATAATCCCAGTACTTGGAAGGCTGAGACAGGAATATCATAGGTTCAAGACTAACTTCAGCCATTTTGCGAGATTCTCAGCAACCTAGGGAGACCCTGTTTCAAAACAAAAAATAAAAAGGGCTGTGGATATAACTCAGAGGTAGAATACCTCTGGGCTTAATCCCCAGTACCATAAAAACAAACAAAAAACAAATTGAAAAAAAAAAAAAACTCAAACCAGTGTTTATCCTTAAAAAAATTTGCAGTCTGGTGTGGGTGTAAATAAATAAAGAAGTAAAGCACACTTTGCTGCACGATGCACACAAAGAAGCAGGGGACAGGTGAAAGGGTGCAGAGCAGGGAAGGCGGGTGCAGTTGGCGCACGCTTGTAATCCCCGCGCTTGGGAGGCAGAGACAGGAGAATCGCGCAGGCTCGAAGCCAGCCACGCAGGCTGGCTTAGGAGACCCTGTTTCCAAATAAAAATGTAAAAATAGGTCTGGGAGTGTAGCCCGGAGGTAGAAGGGCTTCCAGGAACTCCAGTACCACCAAAAAAAAAAAAAAAAAAGGGTTAGGGAAGGACCCTCTGAAGTGACTGTGTGTGTATGTTGTACTGAGGATAGAACCCAGGGGCATTCTACCTCTGAGTTACACCCCAGCCCTAATTTTATGTTTTATTTGAAAACAGGATCTCACTAAGTTGCTAAGGGCCTTGCTAATCTGCTGAGGCTGGCTGTGAACCTGCGATCCTCCTGTCTCAGCCTCCCAAGTATTGGGATTACAGGCGTGTGCCACCACGCCTGGCTAAAAGGAAAGATATAAGTCAAATCCTGGAGCAGGTGAGGGAGCCAGGAACACTGACGACAGAAGGAAGACATTCTGGGATGGAGAGACAGCAGGAGCAGGGGCTGGCAGTGGGGTGATCTGGTGCATTTAAGGTGAAGTAGGGTCCCAGGTGGCGGGAGGGCATGGCGAGGGGTCAGGCAGCAGGGTGTGTGGGCAGGACTGTCAGTGCAACTCAGGGAGGGGCTCCTTGGCCATTGAATCACTTCTGGCTTGAGCCCTGGGCGAGATGGGAGCCCCTGCAGGGTTTAGCAGGTGGATGCTGCACACTGACTTATATTTTGAAAGAATTATTTTGGCTGCTGGGTGCAGAGAAGGCTGAAGGAGAGCCAGGGAGAGAAGCAGAGATATTTTTGGTATGCAGGCAAGAGATGCTGGTGGGCCAGGTGGGGAGAAGTGGGTGAACTGTCAATGTATTCTGAAGGTCATACTGCAGAGTTTGCTGGTGAACCTGCTGCAGAGAGTAAAAGAGGACCAGGCTGGAGATGGCCCCAGGGTCGCAAGCCTGAACTGCTGGAAGAGCTGAGCTGCCACTAACTGAGATGAGGACTTTACTGAGATGGGAAAGTGAGGAAGAGGGGTATCCGTCTTGGGACCCACTTCCTCTAGCCACACCCCACATCCCCAGGTTACCACACAGTAAATCTGTTGTTGTTGTTGTTGTTGTTGTTGTTATTGTTATGTATTATACTGGGGATGGAACCAGTCTCCCAAGTACTGGGATTACAAGCATTTGCCACCACAGCCGGAAGGAGTGAACCCATTATAATCGATTTATCTCTAATGAGATTACAACTTTAATGAGTTGATTACATCAGCTCTAAACATCAACGCATGAGCTCTTCAGGAGTTATTCTATATCTAATCATAATACCAGCAAAGGATATTTTTTGTTGGATAAGGAAGTGAATGGAAGGGTGACTGGATACTTTGTCACACTCCTGGGCAAGCTGGGTCATCCTCACTGGGCCATGACCATGGATGGCCCCCTTCTTATTGGGTTTCCATAAACCTCATGGCCCTCTGACTCCTCCTCTGCTTCCTCAGTTCTGACCCCCCTCTCCAGGCTCTCTGGCTGCCCTGCCCCTGCCCGGAAGGCCTGACTCTCCTCTCCACTCTCTTCTTTGTCTGGTACATCGCCGTCTGCCTGGAATTCTCTCCCTGAGCACAGCCTGCCTTTTCCTTCTGTGCCGGCTCCTTCTGGTACTGTGAGGGTCCCTGCATGCAGATGCACGCTACCCAGCCTGCAGGGTCGGCTCCATCCACATGCCCGACAGACGGCTCCGGGCCACCCTTCTTGCTTGGAAGTGGCACCCACAGGATGGACGTGACATGGGGCCATGTGAGTCCTAGAAGTGGGCTCAGTGGTTTGGGGAGAGAATTCTAGAATCTGGTACTCACAATGTGGTTGGAGGAGGGTATGCAGGCTTGGTGGGCCCCAAAGATTTGGGGTTCCCAGGGGCAGAGGATGGGTTCTGGGAATGGGTCACCTTAAGATGGTAAGAGCCTCCCCCTACTGCCTGCCGGATGTAATTTCTTACTCTTTATAAAGAGGTGGAGCGGCGCCTTCCGTGGTCTTGTGTGAAGGGGGTCTACTTAGAGAGGACTGTTATGGAGGGAGGGAGGTGACCCTCCGCCACCTTCTGAGTGCTCAGCTTGCAGTGTGTGTGTGTGTGTGTGTGTGTGTGTGTGTGTGTGTGTGTGTGTTACTGGGGATTGAATCCAGGGGCATTCTCTCCAAACTATACCCCCAGCCTTATTTTATATTTTTATTTAGGATTTTCTTAAGTTGTTGAGGGTCTCATAAGTTGCTTGAGGCTACGATCCTCCTGGATTACTGGGATTACAGGTGTGCACCACCATGCCTGGCTCATCTCCCCGTCTTTACACGACTGTTCACCAAGGTCAAGAGTTTGTTCTAGACAGAAGGGTCAGCTTTATTTTTTCTGCCAGCCCTTGCAGCTTTTGGAGGCCTCCCATGAGGACCCGTGCTCTGGGATTCGTCCTGCCGGAGAACTGCAGGGAAGATGCAGCAGGATCGGTGAGCCTTTTTAAAACAATTAAAAAAAAAAAAAGGGTCTTGCTAGGGTTTTGAAAGTCTCACTAAGTTGACGAGGCTGGCCTCAAACCTGGGATCCTCCTATCTCAGCCTCCCAAGAACTGAGATTATAGGTGTGTGCCACCATATTTGGCTATTGAATGGCTTTCAGGATTGAAGGACAATCCCAGCTTGGAGAAAGATGGGTGCTCTAGAAGCCAGTGGCAGGCATTTTGGATTAGCAGCCTCCTCAGCACACCTTGGAAAGTTCAAATTTCCCCCTACCTGAGCCCTATTCTCCACTGGGCCAGGAGTTGAAGGCAGATGAACACACACACACACACACACACACACACACACACACACACACAAGGAGCCAAGACACTTTCCTTTAAAAGGTTTTGATTTATTAGTCTTTTCTGAAGCAGGTAATCCTCTTTTCATATTTAAAAAAAAAGATGTGTGATTAAAATGAATTTTCTCCTGGGAATACAGTTCCCCAAATCAGAAAAAAAATTTTTTTCAATTAACCTCAACAATAAAACCCAAAGAAGAACATCAACAATCAAACATAATCCCCAAATATCCAGGACAAAAAATAAAATATTTATTGATCTATCACAGCGAGACACAAAGAGACGGGCGGGCCGGGGCAGGGCATGCTCTGTAGTACAGTGGCTTGAGGGAGGGACGGGGGATACAGTACTGAGTGTGGGGAGACCCAGGCTGGGGTGAGAGTTCCGTCGCCCCAGCCTCACAGCCCCTCACACCTGGGCCAGCGTCGGGGGGGTGTGGTGGGGTGGAGGCAGGGCACGGGCCACCAGGGTGGGTTAACCAGGTCGATGGGGGGAGGTGCCCAGCCAGCTAGTGACGCCAGGCAGTCGACTGAGGATAGATGGGTGAACAGATGGACGGATGGGCAGATGAATTCCACAAGAACAAGGGAGCTCATCCCAGTGTGGGGGAGGGGCCTTCTGATTCCAAAGGCACCCGAGATGTGGGGAACAGCCATTGGTGGGGAAAAGGGGGGCTGAGTGGACCCAAGGAGGGGAGGGACGGTGTGACCGAATCCAGCTTTGAGGCTTGATGTGCTTGGGTACCAACTGGACCGCAGCCAGGGTTGGGTCCTGATGGGCAGGGGGAGGTGGGACTGCCCACGAAGCATCGGCACCATCTTTAGAGGAGCCCTGGGGGTGGGGGTTCCCCCAGGGGCTGCCCTTCCCTCCTCCCTCCCCCCAGGAAGGCAAAAGCACCAGCAGTAGCACCAATTTCCCCTGGAGATGGAGACTGTGTCGGGGGGAGCTCCTGGGTGGGAAGGGATGGGGCAGCGGGCCGAGCCCACCCACCCCGGTCTCTGAAGTCGGGGCGCGTGGCCACCGGTTCTCTGGCTTCCTCATCCTGTGGATTTTCAAGGCCGCTGGCCTGCGGTCCCCTCCCAGGTGGGGGCTGGGGGATGGGGTGGGGTCACAGAGGGTTTACATTCTCCACCGAGCAGTAGCACCAACGTTGATGAGGTCGTGAGTCGGGGTCCCGGAAGCTCACTTTCTCTTCCGGCCACAAGATTTCCCCAGGCAGGCCCCACCTGGGCAGGGAGGCACACCCGCTGGTCAATTTGGCCCCTCTGGGTTGGTTTTTAAGCCCCCTACCCGCTCTGACTACCTCGAACAGAGGCTCTGAGAATTCAAGAGAAACTGGGACACATCCTGAGCATTGAACAAAGTCCCTTGGGGCAGGTGGGAAGGAAGAGGGGTCGAGGCTCAGAGAGGGAAGGAGCTCATCTGGAAAGGGTCCATGCTCCGAGTCCACTACTTCTGGGCAGCCTTTTAGGACAGGGCTCAGAGCAGCCTCCACGAGACTGAGTGAAGAGGAAGTCCCTGCTGTCCGCGGGGTCTTATTTACATCAGCAGTGGCTGAGCTGGAAGTGGACCTGCCACTCCCAGGGAGAATCTGATTGGCAAACTAATTTCGGAGTCCAGTGGAGTGCTGACCCTGCTCCAGGCGCGTGTGGCTCATCACTGCCACCTGGTGGCAGCGAGTAGATGGGGCGGGGAGGGCAGGCCCAGGCCGGGCTAGGTGTCTGTCTCCCAAGCTCTCACCCAATCTTGGGTGTTCTGCTAGTGCTTTGATTGGGCCACAAGCATCTGCTGAGGCCTGATAAAGACCTGGCCTACTGGGAAGGGTCAGTCTGTGCTTGTCCCTGTCCTGCCCACCTCTGGCCTCAGTTGTCTGGTCTGTGTCATAGGAGGGAGAGGGGGTTGGGAGGAAATCCACAGGGGCAGGACTGCTGAGGCATCAGGAGACCCGGGGGTCCCACGGACCTCTAAGGGCGTGTCTGCATCTTCGAGCGAAGAGCGGCTCAAGTCCAGCTAGTGGCCTCCGTCCTCCCTGCCTCCCCCCCTTGCGTTTGCCTGGAGCGAGGGCTCTGCCTGTCCCACCCATTCTCTTCCCCTGCTCCTCTCTCTGCCTCCCTGCAGGTGGGGTGGGCAGCAGCCAGGGAGCTTGGGGACACATGGCAGGGCCTGGGCCTGCACCCAGCTCTGAATATCTGTGTTGGAGTCAGAGGAGATGGGAGGGAGGAATCTAGACCCCCAGTCTCCACACTCTATCTTGGGCCTCATGCAAATGAGCCACCCCTCTTTGGGCCCAGCCTCGCGGTCTCTGTCCTTGGCCTTGGCTTCTGCCCCTTGCTCGCCTGCCTTTTCCAGCGGCCGAGTCTACACTTACCTTGGTATCCCAGGGCTCCCAGGGCCCCTCCATAGGACTTGGGGGGTTTTCCTGTAGGGAAGGATAGGACTGTGAAGTGGGCCAGGCTTTCCTGCCTCTCCCAGCACCCCCACCCTGTGCTCAGCCTCTCCTGTCTTAGGGGGTTCCAAAAGCTTTGGGGCCCCAGCCTGCCATTGCCAGGCCTCTCAGGTCCAGCCATGGCCCTCTCACCCAGAGCCCAAGCCACAGAGGCCCGTCAATGGCCCAGAGCCCCAGGCCGCCCCGGTCAGAACCCACAGGTTGTCTAGCCTCAGCCTGCCCGTGTGATGCTCCAGGCTGCCCCTCCGCTGCCGCCTACTTGCTCTTCTCCCTTCTTAGGGGAACTTGTCAATCTCTCCAGTTCAACCCCAAGCCCCAGGGTGACCCTGCTCCCTGTCTCAGTACCAGTGCCCACGCAGGTGCCAGGCTGGGAGCCCCAGCAATCAGGGGCCATGGTTCTTATTCCCACCATGGCACGGTAGACTTTTGGCTTCTGTGACTCCTCTGTTCCCTCCAGCCCCACTCATACGAGAGGACCAGCCCAGGGCCACGGCCACAGGGGCCAGTCCCTCCACAGGACTCTCTCCCACCTCTACCCCGTAGCAGTGCAGGGCCCTCTCCCCCTTGACATGAGATGCTTTCTATTTCAGACTCACCACCAACTCCCAGGCCCCCAGCACCACCACCTGCAAAGGCAAGGAGAGGTGCTGTGAGTGTGCCCACGTCTGGGGGATCCTATTCCCTCCCTGACAGCGAGGGCCCAGCCTGAGGCTGGCACAGGGTGCGTGGGGAGGGGCCTGGTTCTGGGCTTGGGTCACAGGAGTCCTGGACTCTGCTAGCCTCACGGGGTGACCTTGGAGCAGTCCTTGGCACTCTGGGACCTTAGTTCCTCTCTTGCAGAACACAGTGGGGGAGCTATCTGTCCCCCAGGAACCCTGAGAGGCATGGCATAAGCTTCAGAAAAGCTGAAGTTCCCGTCCTTGGAAAGGAAGGAGACTAAGGAGACAGAATGGGGTGGGGGTGAGGCTTGTGTCAGCTTGGGGCTGGCCTCCTGGGACCTGAGGTTTGGGGGTCCACCCCTGGATACCGGCTCAGCCCCTCTCAGGAAGGGGTAGAGGGGAGGAAGGAGGACCCGGTGGATGGAGCTGGGGACAGGGCCTGGGGGCCGGGCGCCTGGGTGTACCTGGGAAAATGGGAGACAGTCCGAAGCCAGGTCTTGCTGCCACTCCTGCAGGGGAGATTTGGGGTGGTGGTGGGTAGGGGCAGGCCCTGTTCTGGCCTCGTCACCCAAGCCTCTCTGTCTGGGACCACCTCCTCCCTACAGCCGCTCAGCAGCCAGGGTGGCTTTCCCAGCTAAACTCATCCCCACCTAGCATCCTGGTGTGGCACCCATGGCTTGGGCTCTGAGCTCAGAGGGTGCTGTCCCGACCTCGAGGCCTGCCCTTTTGTTTCAGGGGTCTCCCATCCCAGAGTGCCCTGCCCACCCCTGGCCTTGGGTCTGGGTGTGGACACAGGCTTTAGGAGCCCCCGCTGTTAGCCAGACAGGAGCAGCCCTGAGGACTGATTACACAGAAGAGCTGGCCCTACCTCCGCCCGGGAATGGCCTGGCTCCTAGGACACCCCCAAGGCCAGCAGCACCTGAGGAGAGAGCACCAGGGGTCAGGACAGGGCGCAGGTGTAGGCACCCTCACACCCCCTCTGGTTCTGGGCTAGGGCTGTTCCTGACAAGACCCTCAGGGGTACTGTGAGCAGGATGGAGACCTGAGCTAGGGTGGGGGGACCTGGGGATGGGCCTCGATGGGGGCCATGGAGGGGCAACTCACCGTATTTGGCTGCTTTAGCAGCTGCGGCTGGGGACACACCTGGAGAGAAGAGGCACAGGGTGGCTGAGGAATGCTGCCTCCTGGTCACCACTTCCCACCACCTGCTCCCAACCACCTCTACATTCCCCAGCCCCTCCTTTACCATCTAGCCTTTCAATAGCCTTGATTAAGACTCTATTGTGTGTCCAGTCTTGTGGAGCACACAGGAAGAGTCTTGTAGGACAGAGTAGGCAGGGGGACCCTATGACCACCCGAAAGGGAGGGAAGTGTCAACAAAGGCCCGCCATGATGGCGGAGAGTTTGGGAAAGGAATTTCTCTCCAGCCTTTGGTTTTCTTGTCTGGAAGATGGGCCTGACAGCCAAGGCCAAGAATTCCTCTTTATGGTGTCAAGAGGGCGTGGAGGTAGGGGCAGAGGGGAAGGTTCGCGCAAGGGTGTGTGCTCAAGCTACGATTTATAAAGCACCTCTAAAGGGACTATATGCACCCTACTAAGAAACCTTTGCAGAATGCCATGGGAAATAAAATGGGTCTTGATTTCGGATAATCTCTCATTTTACACAGCCATGCCCAGGTGCCCTGCCCCCTCCCTGGTCCTGTCCTAAGCCCTGCTGGTTCTTCCTCCTCTGCTTGGAAGGGCCAGGCTGGTATACAGGGTGGGAAAGAAAGGCTTCATCTCTCTAACACTCGAATGTACAGACATGCCACACACTCATGTACTCCTTACCCAAGCCGCCAGCACCTGGGATGGCTCCTCCGGCTCCGAGCCCTCCAACCCCCAGGCCTCCTGCTCCGAGCCCTCCGGCTCCAAGCCCTCCTGCTCCGAGCCCTCCGGCTCCGAGCCCTCCTGCTCCGAGCCCTCCTGCTCCCCCTAAGCCGGTGGAGAGAGTCACAAATTAAACCCACTGTCCAGAGAAGGAGACAGGTCAGGGGCTCTGACCCTAGGACGCCGGTCAGAGGCCCCTTCTACCCAGCCAGTGCTTACCATATTGGGCGGCTTTGGCAGCAGCTTTGGCAGCAGCAGCGGCGACAGCAGGTCCGGCTCCTGGGGACACAGAGGGAGCTCAGGGAAGGGCTGTCCATGGGTCTCTGTCTCTCTCTCCGCCTATCCCATCCCAGGGTTGCACCTCACCTGCCACACCACCTGGGACACCTGCTCCCCCGAGAGCCCCAGGCCCTCCTAAGCCCCCGGCGCCTCCGAGGGCCCCAGGCCCCCCTGCTCCTGTTGAGAGAGGATGGGAGATCAGTCCCCACTTCTAGCGGATGGGTCACCCTGCCCCAGGGACGCATGGCAAGCAGGAAGGTGGCAGAGGCCCTGTAACCCAGAGGGAGGAGCACTGGCTAGGAAGCCTCTTCCTAAAAGCCTGGGTGGAGTCCTGGCTCTGTCCTTGGTACTGGGCGAGGGCCAGTGCCAGGAGCCGCAGGCAGAGTAACTGGTGGCTGCGAGGGTGGGCCACTTGTCTCAGGTGCTGGGTTGGAATCTGGTTTGAATCTTGGCTTCTCCACTTGTCACCTGAGCCCCAGGATCGCCATTTCCTTGCAGGGAATGCTGATACTCTGCTCTCCTGGGTGACGGAGGGCAGGACACTGTAAATGTCCGATCCTCGTGCACTGCAGAGCTACTAGCACAGCTGACCTCCAGAGAACACAGTTTCAGGGGCGTTGCAACAGGAACGTCGAGGCTACCGCCCCACTTTACAGTTGAGCAAGCGGAGGGTGAGCAGAGGTTAAGCCATGTGCCCAAGGCTTCCTGGGCAGGGAACAGGGCAGGAGCCATTGGAGTCCTTAGCTGCTCTGCTACTCGACACCGCTTTGTTTCCCTGGCAATGCACGTGGACTAAGGCCGGCTGAGCAGCCAGTGAGGACTAAGACAGGAGGCCGTGGCTTCCCTGCGGGGGTGTGGGGGGCGCTGGCAGTGGGGCTGAGGAAGCTGGGATTTTCCGAAGTGGAAACTGGCCCCGAAGTAGACCGACCAGAGCCAGTTGGCAGATCCCCGGCGGAGGCCCCTTGCCTGGCTCCCAGGAGGCCAGGAATGCAGGGGCCACGGACAGCCTGAGTCTGGCCAGGCGGGGCTGCCCGGGTGCCAAGTGGAGAGGCCTGCAGGACTGCCACGTCCTCAAGGCTGGCCCATGGCGGGCGCAGTCATGCTGGCAGGCAGGAAGGGAGGGGGACGGGGTGCTGGAGGAGGAACACCCACTCCTCCGCTCTAGCCAAAGCCTACCTGCACCCAGGGCCATGAAGCCGTAAGACCAGAGGGGCCTTAGTTGCACCTCAGGGTGGGAATGTGATGGCTGATTTTGTTGTCTCAGGGGTCGGAGGCGCTATAGGGATTTAGTGAGCCGGGGCCAGAGCGGTAGCTGTCAGGAATGTGTCCTAGAAACAGTGTCTTTCCACCCTGCCTGTCCCAGCCCCGTGGTCAAGGCCGGTGGGGCGTGGTGGGACCCATGGAGGTGGGGTGGCATGGGAACCATGGAGGTATGGGGTTGCACTCACCGTATTTGGCTGCTTTAGCTGCGGCCAGGGAGCCGGGTACTGGGGAAAAAGCAGAGAGGTTGGCCGCTGGGCTCTGTGCTGGGGATCTGCTGCCTCCTCGGGGAGCCCATCCCTGGCTCCCTCACCCTGTGTTGCTTACTTGAGGCCCTAAAGCTGTGGCAACCCAGCTGGGGGTTCATCCTGCCAGACATGGGGCTCTGGTACCTAACCATGCTGCCTCCAATCTGACCTGAGGGTGCTTGACTGCTACGCGGTGTCTCTTTCTTCTCTCTGTCTCCTCCTGTTCCCTCCAGACACAGTGTGGCCTGCCTGAGGCTGGTGAAGAACTAGTGGACCCCTTGCCATGGGGCATTGCAGGATGGGGGGTCAGGCCAGCCTGCCGACGCCCACTGACTCTGGGGACCTCCACCCTTCTTTCCTGAGTGGCAGGTGGGCTTTTCTCATTCAAGACCCCTGTCACCACTCCTGCCAGCCTCCAGTCCTTTGCCTGGCTCGCCCCTCCCCCAGCTGTCACCCCAGTTGCCTCTGACTTCTCTGGAAAACCTGAGGGAGGGTTTATTATGCACCTCTGGTGCTGAGGGATGCTGGGAGGAAGAAGGGTCTCCTTTCTCTGAGCTCGGGGGTAGAGGCAGCTTCTGCCTAGATCCTAGAAACCTCCTTACCTGCACCTGCACCAGCTCCAAATCCAGGAACCCCAGCACCAGCTCCAAATCCTGGAACCCCAGCACCAGCTCCAAATCCGGGAACCCCAGCACCAGCTCCAAATCCGGGAACCCCAGCACCAGCTCCGAATCCGGGAACCCCGGCACCAAGCCCAGCAGCAGCCCCTGCAGAGAGGTGGGCAGTGGGGAGGTGGAGCAGGCCGCAAGCATGGCCCGCTGGAGGTATCAGGGCCCTTCCCTGAGCAGCTGCCTCCTCCCTGGGCTTCGGTCTCATCTCCGGGCCTGCCTCCTTCATCTGTCCTTACTCTGGTACTCCGGACGATATGCTGTGCACCCCACTTCCTTTCCTGCTTCGCTTTCTGCTCTTCCTTCTTGGATAAATTAATTCTCTGTGCAGCTGTCTACATTCAGGAGGTGCTGATGATGCCCACACATGACACAGAGCACGAAGCGCCTCAGAGGTCACTCAGCTACTCTGGGGCATGGGACTTGAACCCAGGTCTCCGTCTGGCTGAGGGCATGTGTTTGAAAGCAGCCCTCTGCCTGCTGCTGTGGGAGCCTGACGATGCTGCAGGTGGGTGGGCAGAGAGGCTGAGGGCCCAGCTCAGGCTGGGCAGCTGGGGCAGAGCCTGGGCACAGTGGGGAGAGGGGAGAGGCGCTTGGGACACTCACGGTACTGGGCTTTGGCTGCTGCTTTAGCAGCAGATTTGGCTGCAGCTGGAGTCCCTGCTCCTGGAGGAAGAAAGAGAGAGAGGGTTTAGGGACCATACCCATGGAAGCTTCAGGGGACCCCCAGACCTGCTTATTCATGCCACTCACCTGCAATACCACCAGGGCCAAGGCCGGTTCCAGGAACAACACCAGGGCCGACACCACCAGGAAGCCCACCAACCCTGCCAACACCACCAACACCGGGACCTAACCCTGCAAGAACAAGAGTAGCTAATCTGTAACCAAGAACTGAGCCGGCAAGACAGAGGCAGATGAGAGGGGCACTGGGCTGGGAGTCAGGAGCCGCCGCTGCCCCTCCCAGCCCTGCTGCACACTTGCCGTGTGACCCTGGGTCAGTTACTTGCCCTCCATGGGCCTCAGCTTCCTCCTCCCTAGTATGAGGCATGTACAGTTTGGGTGTTACTGAGCTTATGAGGAACAAGGACCCCTTAGACATGCGAGAGTGCTGTGTCTGAGGTTGTATAAAGGAAGCTCTGCCAGGCAGGCAGATCTGGGTTTAAAGCCTGGCCCAGCCACCGTGATCTGTGTGACTGAAGCTGAGGGAGCCTCCGTCGACACATCCGGAAGATGGGAACGGTGATATCAACTTTCTAAGATGGTTATGTATGTGAGTTTGGAGGACAGTGCTTAAAATGTCCTCTGGCCTAATGAGCCCTAGAGAGTCTAATGTGAAACTTACTGCCCTCAGGTCGCTAAGGTCAAGGCCCCTCCCAGCCTAGGGCCTGACCTAGCCCTGGGCTCCACATGTGGGGATGACGTCATGTGTGTGCGCGTGTGTGTGTGTGTGTGTGTGTGTGTGTGTGCGCGTGCTTATGGCTGCCACAGTGGAGCTCAAGATGGGAGCCTTTGTCAGGGAGCGTGGCTGCTCGAGGGGTGGGGCAGAAGCACAGCACAAGGGCCAGAGGGACTAGGCTTTGGAAGAACTGGGGCTACCAAGATGGAGGGTGGTGAGCTGGTCCTGGAGGGCTCACCAGGGCCTCGACTTCCCGTGACCCCCAATCAGAAATGTCAGCCACACCCTTAAAGGGGCCCAGATAGGCTGAGTCTGTTGGGAACCCCCAACCCCCAGAACAGGACAGATCTCTGAGCAGGGCATGTGCTCTGGGACAAGAGTCGGGGCAGTGGGGGGCCACTTACCATATTGGGCAGCTTTGGCGGCTGCTTTGGCGGCTGCAGCTGCGGGGGTCCCTGCTCCTGGGTGAGAGAAGAGAAGGGATGGGGGAGCAATCCCTAGCACCTTGTTTTTTTTAAATACCAAACCCAGTGCCTCTTGCATGGTAGGCAAGTGCTCTACCACTGAGCCATATCCCCAGAACTAGCTTTTTCTTAAGGAAACAGAGGGGAATTTTGTTCCAAAATGAAGGAATGCAGAAGAGAAATCTTCTGATGAGAAAACAATCAAGGAAGGGTGTCACCAAATGTCATGGCCACTTAACCCTCTGGCCTCTGACTGGTGGAGGAGAAAGAGCCCAGCAAGCCCAAAGCTATCAGGTCCTCTGTTCTAAGGAACCAGAAAGAAACAATCCTGCTCTGGGCAGAGCTGGTTCTTCTTCCAACACTGCTGACATTTCCCAGCTCCCTCGGCATGGAGGGACCTTGCCAGGGATCAGCAACTAGGGCCCCCAAAGAGGGCTCTTCCGTCCTGATTACCATAGAGGATACTGGATTTCTTCCTCCCCACCCCCAGGCTCAGTCTTCCCATCTGTAAAATGATGCCGTCGCTCCCTATCAGCCCCAGGGCCCCTCTGTCTCTGTGTGGAGGGCCACAGCTCACCTGGCACTCCTCCAACACCCGGTACACCTGGTACCGCACCTGGTACCGCACCTGGTACTGCACCTGGCACTGCACCTGGGACCGCACCTGGCACTGCACCTGGGACCGCACCAGGTACCGCTCCTGGCACCAGCCCTCCCAGGGCTCCAGCTCCTCCAGCACCTGGAGGAGAGAAGAGAGTCCAGTGCCCATCTCCTGGGGGAGAACAGCATGGCTGCCGGGCACCTGTGACTTGCTATTTTGGGGTGGGGTGGGAAGCAGGAGGCAGTAAGCCTAATGGTGGGCACTTGAGAAGGGCAGAAGGGTTGAGTGGCTTAGGGGGACAGGGATTGTGGACTTGCAAGCTTGCCCAGGCCATCTCAGCCCTGGAGGCCTGAGTATGAGGTCACTCAGCCCTCATAAAAAAAAAAAAAAAAAAAAAAAAACTACCCTGAGCTTGGAGCCCATGGAAGAGCAGGGCTGGGGGAAGACAAGACGGGGCCACTCACCATACTTGGCAGCTTTAGCGGCAGCAGCTGCCTGGGCTGCAGCTACAAGGAAAGGAGAAAAGAAGAAACTCTTAGAGATCCTGCCTGGACCTGACCTGGGCAGGCTTTGAGCTCTCTGTCCTGAAAGACAACCCCGCTCTGTCCCTGTTCCAACCAGAGCACAGTCCACACCTCCCACTGCCCTTGCAGGGCTGGCGAAGGGAAGCGCCCCCCCCCCCCCCCAGTTTCTCAGATGGAACTAAGGCTCACGGGAAATGCCAGCTCCAGGAACACCTCCTACTCCAGCTCCGACACCATAGCCAGGAAAGCCTCCGGCGCCAACCCCATAGGTGGGGATGCCTCCGACGCCGACTCCAGCTCTGGCCCCTGCAGAGGGGAGAGAGCTCGGTGGGAAGAGGCCTCGGAGAGAGAGGCTGGGAGGGCTCTGGGGGCACACTGCTGACTGGAAAAGAAGATGTACACATGCTTTCCCCAAATCTGGCCCCACAAGTACAGGAAACGGATGCTCCAGCCCCCATCAGCCTCCACGAAGCCTCAGCCTTTCCTGATTCCTATCTTCTCTGAGCACTTGGGGAAGGTTCTCTTTGTTGAGAAGCCTGAGGGAAGGCTTATCCCCAGTCAGGCCTGGGCTCCTCTGAGAGGGCCCTGGTTAGGGCCGGGAGGGTCAGGGACGCCGTCCCCTGGGTTGTCACTCTACATCTCTCTAACCACTTAGCCCTATGGCTTTATGGTAGGAGACAATTGGGGGAGACACTATCCTGGGGCCCACCAGGTCCAAGGCCCGTGTCTGTTGCAGACTTTCTCTGTGGCCTCAGGGAAGTAGATGAGAATCTGGCAAGTAGAGGCCAGCCTGGGTGGGGCAGGGCACTCACCATATTTGGCTGCTTTAGCGGCGGCTTTAGCGGCGGCGGCAGGTGACACAGCCCCTGGAGAGGCCAAGGGGGACATAAACACTCAGGAGAGAATGGAGCAGGAATGCTCAGTACCCATCCCTCTGTCCATCCCCTGTCCGTTGGTTCATCTTATTTCTAACTACAGAGTCAAGACAGAGTTGCTCACCCATCCACTCATCGGCCATACCGCTTCTATGCCTGTCTATTTGTCTGTCTGTCCTTGGACCTCAGTCCACTTGACCAGCCACCTAATTCTCTGTCCATCCATGCACCCATTCATCCATTTACTCCCACACCTGCCTGTCTATCCATTCATGTAACCATCTTTAGCCATCCACCTTGCAATTACCTGACCATCTTCAACCCACCCCACCCATCTATTTATCCATCTGTCCGTCCATCCATCCATCCACCCATCCACCCATCCATCCGTCCATTCATCTTTTATTTTTATTTTTTTGCAGGTCTAGGGATGAAACCCAGGAGCATTTGACCTCCAAGCTACACCCCCAGCCCTATTTTTTATTCTTTATTTTGATACAGGGTCTCACTAAGTTGTGGAGGGCCTCACTAAGTAGCTGAGGTTGTCTGTGAACCATGATCCTCTGATCTCAGCCTCCCAAATGCTCATCTATTCATCTTTCTAGCCACTTATCTAGTCCCCTGCCTGCCTATCCTTCTGTCTTTCCACCTACCTATTCATCTTTTCCATCTACCTTTTTTCTATCTACCTATCATCATCTATCTAATCTTACCTGTTATCTGTCATCTATCTATTCTTGTATCTGCCCCTCCATCTACCCACCCCCTCCCTCATCCGTCAATTTGCCCTGATCATCTATGTGGCCACTTCTGTAACCAGTTGCCCATCCACCCATCCATCCATCCATCCATCCATCCATCCATCCATCCATCCATCCACCATTTACTGAGCATTTTCTCAGCTAAGGGTTAGAAATATAGAGATGAAAAAGATATGGTTCTTGCCTCTGGGAGTACAATGATAGCCAGAAGGTAAATTAAAGAAGATAATGCTGGTGGTAACTAATTAGGAGGTCATTCTAGCTCAAGGGAGGAAGGATGAGAGGATGAGGCTGGGGTGTGGACAGATGAGTGAGGGTCAGGGAGCACTCAGAAGTCTTGGCAATGATCTATGTATTTGCCTCTTACACACAGACACACATGCGCACACACATACAAAATCCAGCTTACCTGGTCCACCCACAATGCCTGGGCCCCCAACACCTGGGATACCGACACCTGGGCCCCCAACACCTGGGATCCCAACACCTGGGACCCTAACTCCTGGTCCACCAGGTACTAAGCCCCCAGCAGCTCCTGTGGAAGGAAAAGGATTGTTCTGGCCTGATCCTTGTGGGAACCTCTGAGGCCCCCGGGCAGGGGTCTAGAGAACATATGGGGTGAGAGTCAGTTCTAGATGTAGGATCATGAGCAGGAGGGTTAGCATTTGCTCTGCATGGATCCAGCTCATCAGAGAGAGAGGGAGGGACTCGGAGGGGCCCTGAAGAGCCTGCGGGGCTTGGGTCTGTGGCTGGGAAGAATATGATGATGATGATGATGATTATTATTATTGTTGTTGTTGGCAGTGCTAGGAATTGATCTCAGGGCCTTGTGTATGCTAGTCAAGAGCTCTACCAATGAGCTACATCCTCAGCCCTAGCATGATTGATTGATTGATTGATTGATTGATTTTTTTTCTTTTTGGTACTGGGGACTGAATTTAGGACCAAGAAATGGTATTCTAGGCAGTGTCCACAATGGGCACATTCACTGAGGCGTGACCATGCCTGTTTGGGGGAGGGGAAGGAGGCTCCCAGGAGGACAGAGGCAACGTCCCTCCAGCCTCCAAGGATTGGCGTGCCCAGGGCCCATGCAGAGGCAGGGCAGGTCCCTGGGGGAGCTTACCATACTTGGCAGCCTTAGCAGCCGCCTTCGCAGCAGCTGCAGCCGCAGGAGTCCCAGCCCCTGGAAAGACAGCCACCAAAGGTGAGGTCCTTTGCCTGTGGCCTGCTCAAGGACACCTCTGCCCCCAGCTGGAACCCACACTACCTGCGATGCCTCCGATCCCAGGAATGCCTCCGATCCCAGGAATGCCGCCCCCACCGATGCCAGGGATGACTCCGGCTCCGCCAGCGCCAGGGATGACTCCAGCCCCGCCAGCACCTGCTGGGACAAGGACAGGGCCAGGGGCCCCTCCTGAGGCTGGGCGGGAAAGCCACCAGGATGCTGGCTTTTCACCAGCACAGGCCCCTGGGGGAACGAAACGAGGCCCGGTGTCTCTGGCTGGGCCTGCTTGGGAGGCCCCTACCCACTGTTCCTTGACTCACCCCTAAAGTGTCCATTTCAACACACTCATTAAGGGAGTTGGATGTTTTCAGACAAATCCAACTCTAATCACTGCCACATACTGAGAAACCACAAGCGGCCGCTCCCTGGGCCAGGGGGGCCCCCGAAGGAATGTTCAAGGCTTCCTCTCCCTGTGTTCCGAAGGCTCGGCCAAGTTCCTAATCCAAGTGCCTGGCCGCCTGGCTCTGGCAGCCCCTCACCGCCCCACTTTCTGGCTCCACATCCCAGCCAACCTGGGGCGTGGGGTGCCTGTGGGGAGGCCTGTGGTGCCTGTGGGGAGGCCCCAGCTTCTCCCCCACATTCCTGTCCCCCTCCCCAGGGCTGATGGGAAATGTCTTTTGCCCTAACCTATAAATAGGAAGAGCTCCCTTGGGGCGGGGGCCAGAGCAGGACTCCGGCTGCAGTCATGTGTCCCTGAGCTGAGGGTTTATTAGGCACCAAGAGAAATGCCCACTCTGTCCTCTGCATGGGCACGGGATAGCTATACCACATCTGCAGTGATGCTGGCCATGGGATCACGGGCTGGAGGAGCGTGTTAAAATTTTATGCTGCATATTAAATTGATGCATAACTATTAAAAATTTTAAATGCTTTTATAGGTACCACCTAAAATTATCCTCCTAACCACCATGGCACACATCCCTTCTGCTCAGCTTCTCCTTCCTGTTTTAACTGCACAGCAAACCCCACCTATATTTTAAGGCCTGAATCAAGTGTCATTTTCCCTATGGGAGGCCTCCCTAATTTTCCCCAAGTAGAGATAATGCTTCCATCTTCTCAGTTCAACCCCCACAATGGTGTCTACCTCTTCCAGCAGAGCTATTCCGGCCCCCATCTCTGAGGTGGGCCAGTGGAGGGACAGAGGGGTAGATGGAAGAAGGGAGGAGAGGGGCAGGAGGGATGGAGAGAGGCTGGTGAGGAAGGATGGAGGGATGGGGATGGCAAAGGAGGGTTAGTTGGAGGTGGATGGATGGATGAGGATGGATGAAGTGAGGGATGGATGGGTAGAGTGAAGGATGAATGGGGGAAGGATGGATAAGGAAGAATGGGTAGCAGAAAAAATGGACAGAGGGAGAAAAGGGTGGATGGATGGGCTGGAGGGATGCATGGAGGGATGGAGAGATAGATGGGTGGTCTGAAAAAGCTGGATGAATTATGGGGGCATAGAGGCCACCCCTCCAGTTGCCTGTGGGGTAGCTCTCAGCAGTTAGAGGATGGAGAGCATTGGGGGGCTGAGGGCTGGTTGAAGACCCCAGAGGTACTTACCATATTTTGCTGCCTTAGCCGCTGCTGCAGCTGCTGCCTGGGGGCCAACCCCTGGGAGAGGGGAAGATACAGAAGGGGAGGAGGACTCTGAAAACCATGCTTTGGTATCTCCAGAGCCCCTCAGTTTCTAGCTGCAGGGCAACCTTCCCATTGACCTGGGGTGAGGATGGGGGCTCCACAGCAGGCAGAGGCTACTGAGCTGCCCTCTCCACTCCACCACCCGCCTCTGGGTTCAAACTAGGGTCTGGATGCGGGGCAGGCTGTTCTGCTTTTTGGAGGGAGCCTGGCCAGCCCCAGAGCTCTGTGGCCAGGGTGATCTGGGGGCCCCTTTGTTGGAAGAGGAAGCTTTTCTTACCTGTCCCTGTCGGGTAGCCAGCTTTGCCTCCAGCACCGGCCACTCCTCCGGGCCCATAGCCTGAGAGGAGAGACAGGGCGGTCACCGGGGCAGACTTCGCCACTGCTATGCCCCCCCCCCTTCCCCTGCTTGGCCCTGTTTCCCCAAATCTCCTCACATTAGCCCTTGCCAGAGAGAAAACAAATGCAAGCTCATTACATTATATATTAAACAGTATATATTCCATTATATATTAAATATATACATACAAAACCTCATTATATTATATATCCCCATTTTGCAGAGGAAAACACTGAGGCTCAAAGAAGAAAAATGTCTCTCCTGAGGTCTCATGATAAGTGAGAGAGCCAGGCTGGAGAACCAGGCTGAGTACAAATTTCATGTTCTCTTTTGGGGAACCCCATTCCCACAACCCAGCTCTCCCAGAGCCCAGTTAGGTGAATTCCTAGCTCAGGGCTGGGGCCACAGCCCCCTTGCCAGGCTCCTGGAGCTGGGAAGAGCTGGAAGCCCGTAAGTCTGGGAGGCCTCACTTACCATAGGGCAGTTTCCCGTT
This sequence comes from Muscardinus avellanarius, assembly GCF_963383645.1. Taxonomy (NCBI): domain Eukaryota; kingdom Metazoa; phylum Chordata; class Mammalia; order Rodentia; family Gliridae; genus Muscardinus; species Muscardinus avellanarius. Next base: position 82,225,183 of record NC_137796.1, on the reverse strand, counting down.
GGTATAAGGCAGTCCATAGCCACCTAAGGAGAGGGAAGCAAGGGCTCGAGAGCTGCCCCACGGCTGCCACCCGCATGGGGGACAGACCTCCCCACAGGCGCCGACACTCCTTCCCCCAAGGGCCCGTAGCTGCTCACAGGGGCTCAGGAGAGCAGAGCCCCTGGGTGGAGGAGGGAGAGGACACCCTTTCTCTAGGCCAGACAGGACACCAGCCTACTGCAAGTTCAGGCCACGCCGTGGCCCTGGGATCGAGCATCATTTTCATGTTCCCCCTTGCAGGGAAGCCTGCCATGTCTGGATGATGTCTGGATGATTGCAGAGGTAGGGGTGGCCTGTGGGTGGCTCCATATCAGAGGGTTTTTCCAGTGCATTGGGTTTCTTCACTGTCAACAGGAACAACTTCCCATCATGGCTGTGGGTCTCTGTGCATGTGAGTGTGTATGTGTGACTGTGTGCAAATGTGTGTGTGCACATGTGTCTGACGCCTGTGGACTGACTTCCTGTTCTTTTTAGACTGGTGACTGCCAGTAGCTTCAATAGCCAGCCCCTCCCCTCAGAATGTCTCTCCCCGCAATCCCCAGCAGAGAGGCCCAGCAAGTCCTTTCTCTTTCTGAAGCCTCCTCTGACTTACCTGGCAGCTTGGGTGCTTTGATAGGGTACCCCAGTGGGACTCCAGGCTGCTGGCCCCCAAAGGGCCCAACCCCTGCAGGATCAAAGGCAGCCAGTCAGGGCCCTTAGGTCCCTCTAAGCCCTCTGCCTGATGCACCACTTTCTGCTCAGACAGAATGAGTTCATCGCTGTGCCTGGGAGCTGTCCTGCCTGGAAGTACTTCCTGACAGGCTGCTTCCTCCAGGCAGCTGTAAAGACTCTCCTCCCAACACGGGGAGGGGGGGTTCTATAGCCTCCTGGGCTCTTTTGGGCTGTACACAAGACGGGGTTTGGGGTGCAGGTCTGTGATTGGTGCCTGTTTGTACTGAAGCCAGCTCAAGGTCTGGAGCAGGCAGTGTGAGGGCCTTCGGGTAAGCCTGCGTGGGATCCCGATGCCCAGTCCCTCCCAGGGCAGGTGCTCCTGCCTGGATGCCCCCTGCTGGGCCCCCCCACTGGGCTGGGAGGACAGCCTTGCCTCACCTGGAATTCCGCCGAAAGCTCCGCCTCCACCTGCAAGGACAAAGAGTGGCACTGCTGCTATCACCATGGCAACTTGGGCACAGGGCACAGAGGTACCATGGGCCAGGCAGCAAGCTGGGAGACCACGGACCTTGCACTGCACTCGAATGCAATCTGAGATTGCATTCCTCCCTTCCTTCCTCCCTCCCTCCCTCTCTTCCTTCCTTCCTCTCTTTCTCTCTTTCTTTCTTCTTTCTTTCCTCTCTAGGGATTGAACCCAGGGGCATTCTATCTCTGAGCTACATCCTCAGTCCTATTTTTAATTTTTAATTTTGAAACAGTGTCTCTCTCAGTTGCTGAGGGCCTCACTCAGTTGCTGAGGCTGGTTTTGAACTTGTGATACCCCTGCCTCAGGCTCTCAAGTCCTGAGATAACAGGTGTGTACTACCATGCCCAGCTACAATCTGGGATTTCTGAGCAGCATGCTGCCTTCCTGGCCAACAGGGGGTTAGGGTAGAAGTGCACACCTTGGGGGCTCCAGTCCTGCCCTACAGCCCAGGCCAGAGGGACCCACAGAGTCCCACCCTGGGCCCAGGCCCAGCTGGCCACATACCTGGGGTCTTGGCCTTGACTCCTGTTCCAGTGGGAACCCCGGGGAGCACCCCCACACCAGGGAACCGGGCTCCTGAGGGGCAAAGAAGAGCATGACAGTAGGGACAGATGCCATGACAGCCCCCTCCCCGCCCGGCTCCCCCACTGATTTCCTTCAGTGCCTTCAGTGACGGGCGTGACTCATGGGTGGGCAGAGAAGGGACCTATGTGGTGGGGACTTTCCTTTCTTGTCTGGCCCAAGATCTGAGTTTTAATCCTACTTCCCAGCCATGTGAGCTCATGCCTCAGTGGGCCTCATTTGTAATCGGGATGGCCACAAGCCCGTCCTGACTGCCCTCTGGATTGCAGGCAATGAGAGCTACAGCCAGCAGGAAGTGTGTCTATGGAGAAGCCACCTCACTCTGGCCGGAACCCATCTGCCATCTATCCTGCCTGGGGCTGGGCTGCCTCTGCCTGGAGCGAGAACAGGGCTACTCCATCAGCAAATCCCACAGAGCAGCCAAGTCTGGGCTTTTGGGGGATTTCAGGAGGTCACATGTTGGCTGAGGTGGCAGGCTTTGGTAGGGAAAGGATGAGGGGGCAGCTTTTAGGGGTCTTCTGCAGGTTCACACTCACTGGGCGGGTCCCTGGTGACTCACAGCATTTGAGAAACAGCTGGCTATATGGGGGACCCAGTCTGTCTTCAGGGACCTGCCTCAGACTGTGACAGGGTTTGGATCTGGGGTCAGGGCTTGGGTGGGGCCAGGGGAAGCTGATCTTTGGTGCCAAGGATCTGTATCCATTGGCCTGAGCTCTGACACCTAGGGAAACAGCCCCTGGCCAGGACCCAAGGTATCTGGTGGCCTCTTCTTAGGGGGAGGGGTGCAGGGAGGCCCAGAGGGGCTGCTTTCTTCCTAGAAGTATTCACTCCTTTCTCTTGTCCTCACCTGTGCCTGGGAGCACTCCACCTGGATATACACCTGGTAGCCCCACACCTGGAACCAAAGAAGGAGGAGGAACTATGAGTGGCAGGCAGCTCAGCCTGCAGGGACTCCTCCCAGGTCATCCCACCAGGCAGCTCCAGGGGTCCGGGACCAGCACCCCCAATGCCTGTGGGGTGGCTTGACCCTCCTCCGAGGCTCAGAAGTCATCTGCTAACCCTTCCATGCAGGGGTTTATCTCTGTCTCCATCTCCTGGAGCCTGTTTACATGCTGGGCTAGCCCACCTCCAGCTAAGGGCTTCCAGATGTCCCCTCCCTGCTGTGTGGACTCAGGCAGCCTTTTGTTTAACCTGAAGTTACTTCCTAAAGGGCTTGGTGCAGTGGAATGAGCACCAGATGGGGCATCAGGAGAAGTCACCCCAGCTCTGTGGGACCAGCAGCAGGTCCTTCCACTCTGATTCTCCATTATGAGCCTCAGTTTCCTCTTCAGTTACCCCACATGGGGCTCGTCTCTGAGGTATCTTTCTACTCCAAACTTGTAGGAGAGGGTCTGGAAGGCAGCCAGTTCCCTCTGCCCCACTCTGCACACAATTGGTCCCAGGCTGCTGGCCTGGAGATTTCCTCTGGTTCCGCTGTGGCCAGGCACTGCCCCTCCTTCCCCAGTGTGGTGTAGGGGACTCTAGTCCTCCCTGGCCTCTGCCCCTCCCTGACCTCTGCCCTCCAGTCCCAGGGCTTCTGCACTGACCCGGCACTTTCCCAGGCTTCCCTCCAGCTCCGACTCCAACTCCTGCTCCGGCCTGTGGCACCGCCGCACCTGACAGAGAGGACCGTATCAGAGTTGGCTCCACAGGGTCTGCCGGCTTCCCCGAGGGGACTCAGGCGTGGCCAGCATACCTGTAGATACTCCTAAGCCACCGACTCCGCCAATACCACCAACACCGCCAACACCACCAACGCCGCCGACGCCGCCAACACCGCCAACACCGCCGACGCCGCCAACGCCACCAAGTCCGGCACCTGCAGGGTGAGGCAAGGGACCAGTCAAGGAACGGTGGGGAGGCAGGAGGGCCCTGGGTTGCACGTCGAGACTCCACCAGCCCACTCTGAGAATGGGCACACCTAGCTTCCTCCCCAAGCCTCAGCAGTCTGGAGTCAGAGGATCTGGTTCTTTGCAAACTGGAGAGGCCAGGGAAGCCTGAGTTGAGGGCCTGTCCCAAGGAGCCCACTCACCAGCCTTGGCAGCTTTATAGGCTGCAGCAGCGCCAGCTGCTCCTCCTGGCACCAGAGCTCCTGGGTAGGCGCCTGCAGGAAAAGCCCCAAGCCCTGCGGGGAAGGACAGGGGTGAGGTCTGTGAGCCTGACCGATCTGCATGGATCTTTTGGGTTGAACTCCCACCCACCTCCAGAGCTGAGCCCCCTGGTAAATCGATCCTGAGGCCCCAGGGCTCCTTCCAATCAGCCCTCATTGCTACATTAGAACTTTACCCAGCATCCAGTTGGGGTTTCCTCCTGCCCTGCCCAGCAATTTGGGGGCAGTACCCAGGACAATATCTGGCCTGTACTCGGCCTGTCCTTTGTCTAAGACAGATGGCCCGGGTTGGGCTCAGGGATTAGCCCCAGAGAAGCATCTTGCTTGAGTGTCACACTAACCTGCCCCAGGGCCGCCGCCTGCGAGCCCTCCAGGACCTGCAGGGAAGAGATAGGGCAAATGAGGATAGGCTGATGTGCGGGCACCGTCCCTAGGCCCAGGGTGAGAAGGTTCTCGTGGACTAGGGGCAAGACCCTAGCAGTGCTGTCACTAGCATGTGGCCACTCAGGTCCCCAGGCTGGTCCCTAAGCCTTTGATACTGTGGGGAAATCCTGATAAAGTAGTAGCCATTGTTTAGAGGCCAACTACTATGTGCACGTAGACACCATTGTGCAGAAGCCGGGCCTGGCCTGTGCCTCCTAGGAGGCCAGCAGGATGCAGCAGAGGTTTTGGAGACAGATGTAGCTGCGCAGATGGCCTGCACCCCAGGCCTCTCTGCTACTTGTAGGCATCTCTCCCCTCCAGCCAGGTCTGGAATCCCCTCTGTCCCCCATCACCTGCCTGTCCTTACATGCAACCTGCCTCACAGTCCTGGTCCCTCTGAGCTCTCTGTCTCACATCTGGGCCCAATTGCTCCCTGCCGGGTGACATTCCAGGCCTTGGCCAGGACATGGGCAATCAGGTTGGAGTTCACAACCGTCGGGTTTGTTTCCAGTTTCTGGAGGATCTCTTTTGCAAGCACCAAGTCCTGGCTATCAGGGTCCTGAGCCCTAGGGATGAGCCCTCTCTGGGGACCCAAACACAGCCTGCTGAGCCCTGGAGGGGTCTGTCGGCTCTCCTCCATGTGGTCTCTCATCCCTCCCACTCATTTCCTACTGATGTGGCCTGGGCTTTGGAGTCTCAGTCAGCCCCTCTGTGGGGTGGGTCTCTCGCTGCCATGGCATCATTCCCTGCCCCTTCCCGGCTCTGGCAGAGGCTTCTCTGGAGCCAGGCCTATTTCCTGAGCTCCCAGAGGGCAGGGGACACATTCAGACCTTTCCTGTCCAAGAGGGAATGGGAGGAAAAGATGAGATTGGAGAGGAAGTGGGAAGAGGTCGGAGCAGGTGGCGGACGCCCCTCTGTCCTTTCCCACGGTCCCAACCCGATGGCTCTCCTCCCAGGGCTGCTCTCCAGCATCACCAGCCCCACACCAGTTTGTCCCTCTTCCTTCACACTCACCTGCTCCAAATGTCCCCAGGAGCCCAGCACCTGGAGAGGGAGAGAAGGGGAGGAGCTGACCGCCACGGAGAGCCCAGCGCCCTGCCAGTCCAACCCTCTTTCTTTCTGGAGTCAGAAAGTTCTAGACTCAGAACTCTGTGTGTGTATGAGCAAGTCACTGTACCTCTCTGAGCCTCCGTTTTCCAGAGAGTACCTGGTGTGTGCAGCCTGCTGGGATGCCCTGCAGTGCTCCCCAACCCCTGCCTGTCCTGCCCACGCCCCTCATGATGGGCGATGGGCGGCTGGTCTCCATCTGGTGATCCCTTGGGGGTGTGGATTCCGCAGGCTCCCGACTGCCTGATCCCCCGCCGAGAGCGGCAGTAGGGTGGGGCCGGCCAGGCCCGCTGCACCCACGCAGGAGAGCAGTTGCCAGGCCAATGGCCCTCTGTCGCCAAGGGATTAATTGTTCCTAGGCCTGACATGAGCTGCCTGTGACCCATCCTGTCCTGCCTGGGCAGGCCCGGACATCCCTCGGCCCGGATGTGGGGAGCTTCCTCGGGGGAGAGCCACGGTGGCTCTGCCAAGACCTTTGTAGCCCTGAATCCTGAGGATGAAAGATGTCACGGAGTCCGGCCCCTGCCTTTGGACAGTGCCCTCTTCATCCAGAGGCTCTGTCCTGACTTTCCTTTCGGTCTATTCACTTGCCTTGAGCTAGATGTCCTTTTGGAACTCTAACCTAAGTCTTTCACTAACAAAAGCTTCACTTCAGCTCTCATCTACCAGGGGACTCTGTACGCAGTTGTCTCAGGCTTCCCCCCATTATTTAATGGGAACCAGTAATGATTCCACTATTCCACTGCTGCCCGTGGGAAGCTTCTGTCTTTGCAGCCAAGGCCTCCAACCTGGGTCTCTCGTGCTAGGCAGAGCCCCACCTCCAGTATCATTGCTCCTCTAGCTCTTGCTGCATCCTCTCCACCTTCAAAGACCCTGCTAAGAGCCTTATGCCTCCTGGAAGACAGGATGCAAGTTCTGTCGGGGAATAGCAGTGAGCCCCAAGGTCTCCCTACGAACTCCAGATACCCTGCCTCTCTTGCTGGCCCCAGCCCTGGAGTTTCACAGCCCAGATGGGCTTTCAGCGAAGGGGAATCTGGGTCGTGCAGATTCATTTGCACTTGGATCGTGACTGTCAGGATTTCGTAAGAGCTGTTGGACATCCAAACAATGTCCTGGAGCCTGGGGCTTCAGCTCCAGGGCAGCAGGGTGCAGGGTGGGGGCCGAGGCCACATGTGGAGCGTCTCACACCAGTTGGGGGGGCACATTTCTGGACAGACACCATCTCTTCCACCTGCTGCTCATCCATCAGTGTTTCCCGGAGAGCCCCGCCTTCCCTCCGGCCTGGGAGCGGTTCCCTAGAGCTGAGAGTGGCCCCTGGTGGCGGATCTGAGCCCTGTGGGAGAGGCTGGGACAGATCACAACACCTTCTTATTGGGAAACTCCTCGGTGTGGGCACAGTTGGAAGTGGCTGGGATCAGGCAGGGAGCTTTGCTTGAGCACCTGGGTCAGGGTCAGAGATTAAACTCAGGGCTTGGTCTAGGGTCAGAGTTCAGCCTGGGACTAGCTCTCTCTGATTTCCGGATAAGGGCTCAGTCTGGTGCCAAGGTCAGGGTTGTTGGGATCTTGGCCCTGGATTATATAGTCTTGGTCTGGGATTGAGGATCAGAAGGCCACACAGGTGGAGCCTGGGGCTCTGGGTCCCAGAGTGCTGTTTTATAGACTTGGTGGCCACAGGGATCCTCTTTCTTTACTTTGTCTCCAGCACCCGGGCTGTTGCTAAGGCCCTGTGCAGGGGGCAGTCTCTGGGAAGTTGCGTGCGTGGGGACTTGCAGGATTGAGCTGGGCACCCCACAGAGGGAGGACACTGGGGCCTGGCCCTAGCCTGTCCACTCCTCCTTCCCCCCATCCTGCTGTGGCTTCGTTGCCTGGCTCGCTGCTCAGTGGGCCTTCCTTCTCCTACCCCTCTGCCTCCTCTCAGCGCTCGGAGGCCTCCTGGTGTTACCTGGCCAGGCCTCACCTGGTTGAGTCTTACCTGGCTTTGGTGGTTTGCCTCCAGGCCCCAACGCTACAAAGAAAAGAGACAGTGATAAATGGGGAGCCCTGACCCTGGCTCAGGCAAAGTAGGGGTGGTGTGGGGTCTCTCACCCCAGGTACTGTCAGGGCAGGTCCTCCCCCAGGACACAGAGCCGCTGGGAGCCCGATTCTAGCCTGGATTTGTGGTTTACACTCTCTGAGCTCTTTCTGCCAAAGGGAATGAGGATATGTACCCAGAGAGCTTGGCAGTACAAATATACATATTTGTACTGGGTATTGAATCCAGGGGCATTCTAATTCTAAGCTATGTCTTAAGCCCTTTTGATTATTTATTTATTTATTTATTTATTTTTGGCGGTACTGGGGGTGGAACCCAGAGGCTTTCTACCTCCGGGCTATACTCCCAGATCTATTTTTTATTTTATTTGGAAACAGGGTCTCACTGAGTTGCTGAGGGCCTCGCTAAACTGCTAAGGCCTGCCTGGAACCTGCGATCCTCTTGCTCATCTCTCCCGTCCTGGGATTACAGGGGTGTACCACTGTGCCCGGCTTGGCAGGGATAATTTTGAGGATCGTAAGAAATATGAAAGTAGGTAGGGTCATTAAGGGAAAAGGTCAGGGCTCAGGAGGCCCACGGATTCCAGTTCTCAAGCTGTATCGCAAGCTGTAAAACCAGGGACTTTGATGCTTGGGCCTTCTGGGGACCTTAGGTCTGAGGATGTGAGGGGGCCTGCATCACACCCACACCCCTTCAGGGAAACAAATTTGGTTTTTGAGTTTACCTCCTCCTCCCAGGCCTCCCAGACCAGCTCCAGCTCCAAGACCAGCTCCAGCTCCAAGACCAGCCCCAGCACCAAGACCTGCCCCTGTAGATGGAGGAAGGGAGGGAGGAAGGAAGGGAGGATAGATAGAAAGCCATCAGTACCCTTCCAGACAAACCAGCCCTCCATCCATGGTCACATTTAATACTGCCTAGCTCCAGTGTCTTCTACTGTGAGTGTCAGTATCTTCATCTGGCGCACTGAATCATGAACCCTGAGCCAGTTTGTACTTGGGAAAGCACTGGTGGCTCCCCCAGCTTCCACTTATGTCAGTTCCAAACCCTTAAATACATTTTTCTTTTTGGTGGTACTGGGGATGGAACCCAGGGGCATTCTACCTCCAAGCTACACCACCAGCCCTATTTTTTATTCTTTATTTTGAAACAGGGTCTCACTGAGTTGCAAAGGGCCTCACTGAGTAGCTGAGACTCCGATCCTCAAACTCCGATCCTCCGGTCTCAGCCTCCCAAGTACTGGATAATAGGTGTGGGCTACCAGGCCTGCCTCAGTCATTGCTTTTACATTACATTTCCTTCAGTGCTACCCCACTGCATTGCACACACACAACACACTCATACTTTGCTGCTGCTTAATATTTAGAGTTCACTGAGTCACACCCTTCGGTCTCGCTTTACAGTTGTGGCAAGTGACACTCCCATCAGTTTGTTGCAGACTGCTCTTTTTTTTTTTTTTCAATGATTTGCCAAGAGTGGAATTAATGGTTCGAAGACTTCGAACCTTCTAACGGTAGGAATGCATGAAGGCGCCTGTTTCCTGACCACTCGCGGGATTGTGTTTCATCTTTCAGAATGTTTATGCTATTAGTAGCTGTAAAGCAGGGCCACGTTAACTGCATTTTTGAGTGGGCATGACTTGTGGGTCTTCTGTAGGCCTGTGAATGTCCTTACTGTGTGTAGTGTCAAAAAGCACCTCTTCTAGCATATAGCGTCCCCTTTGGCCTCCCACGGGTGGTGGACATTTTGTGTACCTTACCTGGATAAAAGACTCCTCCGGGAACTCCACCAGGAACAGCCCCTGGGACCCCTGAAAGGAAGCAGAGAGAGAGCCCTCATTAATCAGAACTCAGGAGCAAGGCCACAACAGTGATGCCAGAGAGGTCAAGATATGGCCTGTCAGCTGGGCGTGGTGGCACACGCCTATAATTCCAGTACTTGGGAGGCTGAGACAGGAGGATCACAGGTTCGACACCAGCCTCAACAATGTAGGGAGACTCTGAGCAACTGAGTGAGACCTTTAAAATACAAAGGGCTGGGAGTTTCTATTAGTACCACCACCATAATATCTTCAAGTAAGAAGCTATGTCATATATATATATGATTTGTCTATAAAACAGTTTCTACGGACCCAGCTATTTCTGTTTACATTTTCTCATTCCCACTTCTGGAAGGCTGAGAAGGCAGGGATCACCATTGTGATCTTAACAGATGTGAAATGAGGCCCAGAGAGGTGAAGAGATGTGTCCAGGGCCACACAGCTGGCAAGAGATGGAGGCTGGCTTCGACTTGGACCAGTCCTCCTAGAAGGCTGGTTGACACAGCGCTTCTTGGTTCTCCTTGAGGATCAGCCCTGGGTGCTGAGCAGCACGGGTCGGAGCCAGGGTTGTGGGAGGGCAGACCAGGCTGCAAGGCCGGCGAGCAGCGAGGAAGCGCAGCTGCCGCCAGCAAGATCGCAACCATTCCCACACTGATAGGACGGCGTGAGGTCAGCGTCCTCAGCCACTGGGCAACAATACTTGGGTGGGGTTCTGGCCATCTGACTTGGGGCTGTCTTGGGAGGCGCCGGGGCCAGGAGGGGGCCATCATAAATGGGCAAAGAGAACAGTTTCCTAAGGAACAGCTAATTCCCTGGCCAAGGTCACGAGTGCGGTCCCCATGGACCAGCGAGGCTCTCCCTGGAGAATACTGTCATGCTGGCCCCGCACCTCAGCCTGAACCATCGTCATGGCAACCCTGGCTGCACCACAGAATGCCCCCAGCCTTGCCAATGGCCCAGCACCGCCCTGCTAAAGAGAGCTGGGGAGTCTCACGGGGCACGGGAGGGCTTGGGGATGGTGCCACGCAGCTCTGTGGCATGTCCAGAGTGGCTTCACAGCCAGACGTCTGGCCTCTGAGGCCTGGCAACACCTCCCAGTTGGGCCTGCTGGCCCCTGGGCCTTGTCAGCCTCAGCTGCAGCTCAGCACGGTTGGGGATGCCCGGCTGTCATGGCTAGCCCGTGCCAAAGCCCTGGCGCCACCCCTCCCGTGGTCTGTGACCCCCTAGGGACTGCGATCCAGCTCTGGAGTGTGTGAGCAATCTGGTCAGCGCCTGGGGGCTCGGATGGTGGCCCTGAGGAGGCTGGCTTGCTGGGAATGAGTGCTTGGAGCCTGTCATCGGCTGCCAAAGCCACACATGGTTTGCCTTGGGCCTTTGATGCCTTTTCTGGCTCCTGCCTCTGCTCTGAAGGCTGTCTCTTCTGCATCTTTCTCTGCCCAGCCTCTCTGCTTCCAGTGCTTTCTCTGTCTCCTCCCTTGTGGCCGTTTCTCCCGTCCTCTGCTCTCTGGAGAGATGGAGGGGAACAGTGAAGTGGGTAGGGAGGGCAGGGGGCTCTGGACAGAACCCTCTGGTTTCCAAGCCTAGCTCTGCCGCTTCTGTGACTTCAGTCAAGGGACTTAACCTCTCTGAGCTTTTTTCCTTTTTTATGCAACATTGGGCTGGTCCTCACTGCCTTGCAAGGGATTCAAGTAAGAAGCTATGTCTTGTCCACACCTGACATAGAAAAATTGCGCGCTCTCTCTCTCTCTCTCTCTCTCTCTCTCTCTCTCTCTCTCTCTGTGTGTGTGTGTCTCTGTCTTGATCTCTTTGTCTATCTGTCTCTCTCTGTCTCTGTCTCTGTCTCTCTGCTGCATGGTCCAGGGGCAGGTATACAACAGGTGCTCAATAAATAATGAGCGAAGTAGGTGGAGAGGAGGAAGACAGGTTGCCTAGGGATGTGTATCTGACCTGCTTCATCCCTGATCATTCCTGTCCTGGGGGTCTTCCTGTCTTGGGCGTGTCCAGCCCTGGGGCTTGGCTGAACCCCCACTTCTCTCCTAGGGCTCTGCTCCTGGCTGTGGCCAGGCCTTTTCCACAGGAGGAGGACTCTGCTTCCCCTCTCTCCCCAGTTCTCCTCTCCCTAGCAGGAGTTGGTAGAGGGCCTTTGCGGATGTAGCAGGCTCCCAGAGGGACACTCTCATTCCCACCTCAGCTCCTGGACAGGAGCGTTCTCTCTGCCAGGAAGGCCTGCCTGTCCAAGTCTTACCCTGCTTCTAGTGCTGAGCTCAATTTCTCCCTCCTGCCTTCTCTGAGCCTGTGCTGCTCAGCTGGCCCAAGACAGCTGGCCCGGAACACACTTGTCTTGTTTTATGTGGATTTGGCTTGTTCTGCTGACCAGCCCAGGGTGGAACTTGTCTCTAAGAATCATGATCCTAGACTCTCAGGGATCATAACAGTTTTCTGGCCTGGGCTGGAACTCCTGCAAACATCCCTCCTGCTTCTGCTTGCACACCGCCGGCGACAGGAAACTCACTACCTTTCGTTGCTGTTGGCTCTACCTGAAGAGGCCTTCCTCCTATGGAGACAAAATATATTCCTCTGTCTCTCCAATTCTGCCTGCCAGAGCCCTCCAGCTTGAGGCTCACTGACAGTCTCCCACTCACTGACGGCCTCTCAAACATCTACCTTTTTTTCAAGGTCTAACTCAAACGTCCACTGAGAAGCTGTTCTGGATTTCCTGGGGCTTCTCTGGGCCAGCCCTTCCCCCTCTCTGTTCTCTCCATCACTACATCCCATTTATACATTGGCTACCCCCGAGGGAGAGTTAAACCTTAGAAATTAAGCCTAGAAATGAATTACGAGGCTCCATCGGCCTGAGTTAGCCAATTCCGAATAAGAGACTGTGTCGTTTTACAAGTTAACATTCCCTCGTCACACGTAACAGTCCGGTCCTCTACGATGCGTTCTGGGCAGATGCCGAATGGTTGAAGCCTCCTACTGGCCCTAGGAGGTGGCTACCTCGGGCAGGGGTGTTTCTTCCCATTTTGGAGCCAGGGAAACTGAGGGCCAGTAGGATGAAGTGCACAGCCTGGGACCTGCAGTTGACCCCAGTCACTTGCAGGGCTTTTTGCCCAGAGTCTGGGCTCCAGGTTCAAAGATCTGGGAGAAGCCTGTTTGGGAGCAAGCAGCGGGCCAGCGGGCTTTGGCAGAGGCTGTGCCAAGCCAAAGTCCAGGGGGCCGGGATGGGGAGCAGATAAAACCTCACGAAGCTGTTTGTTGTTTGCAGGAGAAGGCTGCCAAGGGTTTTTTCAAAAACAATCTGTCCTCCAGTGGGTGAGGGGGACTCTGTCCCCTCCCACAGGGGGGCATATTTGCACTCCTGCGGAGGGCGCCCCACCCACCCCGCACACAGAGAGGGATCAACCACTAAACTGGAGCTTCTCGGTAGGTCCTGGCGGCTCTTCAGAGGTACCTGGGAAGCTTAAAAAACAAAACAAAACAAAACAAAAAACCCGGTCCAGGCTCCTCCTCAGACCAAACTGAGCAGGAATTCAGGGGTGGGACCCTGGTGTCGGAATTGTTCAGAGTTTCCTTGGGCGATTCTCATACCTGGTCAGGGTTGAAAATCCTGGATCCAAACCAACTTTGGTTTAGAAATTGGGGGCAGGGGGAAGGGAAAAAGCCTAGGAATATTTCTGGGTTGGGGAGAGGATTATTTGGTTAAGGGGGGAGTCTCATGATCCCCTTTTAAATGGCACCGGGACTGAGCACCTTGTTTATTTCACCAAGTACTATTGTTACAGCCAGGAGGCTAGCGCTTCTTGGAGCCGGGAAACTGCAGGAGAAATAGCCCCTTCTTGGGGGGAATCTGGGCTTCCCCAGGCCAGCCAGGCGGGGGCTAGGAGTGTGTGGTGGGGTCTCCCTGGCTCCTTGATCTCTCAGACTTTGGAAGGCTCTGTGCCCAAACCCGGAAGACCTCACAGATTCATACCCCTTGTTTGAACGCAACTGGTCTGGTCACCTGGGACAGAACTAAGACTTATCTCCGCACGGGCTGCCAGTAGCTGAGCAGTTAGCCTCACCAAGACTGAGGACAGACTTGGCCAGGGTGTGCACCTCCCCAGCGATTGCCGGGTACCTTCCCCCTAACTCTTTCATCCTTTGAGTCAGAGCAGAGAACTGGTGGATGCTAGCCCTCAAGGGCCGCTTTAGCCTGTTGGAGCCTCAGTTTCCCCATTTATAAAGTAAAGATAATAATCCTTTGATGATTAACTGTCCTGCTAGAGGTGGCAGCTGGGTTTGGGAAAAACGGGTGGGTAGGTGTTTGGGGCCACACCTGGGGTGGAGGATCAGACAGCCCAGAGGCTCTCAAGTGCTGGCTCATCCACCGCCTCTGCAGGACCCCGTCCACAGGCGTCTACGCTCCTTGGCTTCATCTGGGCTTAGGAATGGACCCTGCACAGGGAGCTCCTGTCACAGCAGCGGGCCCAGGTCAAGCTCATGGAAGCGGCAGCTGTTGCTCCTGCCCAGCCCTGACTCCAGCCCTACTCCGCCCTGCAGCCCCCCGAGCTCCTGTTCTCAAAGTCTACTTAAAATGGCGGGGGTCTTCTATGGAAACCAGCCCCACCCAGGCCACCACCCATGATGGCTCATGAGCTTGCACCTCTCTTCCCCCAAGCTGGAAGCACCTTCTGTGCCCTAGCTGGCCCCCTGGAGCAGCCCCACAGTAACCAGCTGTACTTGGTCCAGGCACAAGCCAGGTGGGCCAGTGATGCCCAGAGGTCCGCTGCAGCCTCTGAAGTTGGCCACATTCCCTCTGCCGGGAGACGGGCAGGAGCCCCAGCTGGCCCTTCCTGGCCTGTGCTCCCCACAGCACACGGTGCACACAGACCCACACACAGGCACACAGGCAGTGACAACCCGCTCCCAGGGACACCCTCTCTCAGCTGTACATGTCTGTCAGGTGGTAGACTTTTGTAGATGCTAATAGGCAGCTTCACATATACCCCTCCGCATACACATACCTGTCCAGGGATGAACTTTGAGCACACATCCACACCTTCCCAGAACCACCCCTATCCAGTGACATATTTGGGCACAGGCACACATACACCTGTGCGCTATAACACAGAATGCACTTGTTCCTGTACACACACACACACACACACACACACACACACACACACACACAGTCAAGGGTCTCAGTTTCTCTCTCCAGGAACAAGCCACAGCAGTAGCTCTCCAACCTGCAACCCCATAATCAACCCTGACCTTCCTCAGAGTGAGGCGTCCTGACTTCCCAGGGGACAAGGAACCTGCAGAGGTCACACAGCTCACTGTGGCTGAATGGTCTCAAACCCAGGTCCCTGGTCCCCAGGGCGGCATGCCTGCCTGGCTGCATCCACAGGTGTGCACGCTTCCAGAGTCCACATGCCAGCGAGGTCCCACTGGCGGAGCCGCGTCCCCAAAGCCCTCTCAGGGCAGCGGAGACCGGCCGCTGGGAAGGGATGCTCCAGGGACGTGGGCGTCTGTTTGACAGGATCCCCCTCAGCGTGGCACTGACTCTTTGGAGGGTCAGTCCCTGGGGCCCCGGGGAAGGACGAGGAGGAGGAGCCGGGGGCAAAGGGCTCCCTCTGGCCCCGTCCATCCGCTAGGTCCCCCTGTCCGTCCAGGGCTGAGGGCAACGTGGGAACGGGCGAGGGGCCCTTACCTCCGGGCTGCGCGGGGTGGAGGAAGGACAGCAGGAGCAGCAGGACTCCGGGCCTCGGGGCTGCTGCCGTCAGACCCGCCATCTCGGGGACGAATGCCCCAGCCTGATCTCTGCGCCTCGTTTTATCCCCAGAGCGTAATTGCTGCCTCCTCGGCTGCGAGAGAAGGAGGGAGGGAGAGAGGGCGGGAGAAGGGGGAGGGCGGGAGAAGGGGGAGGCCGGGGGAGGGGGTGCGGGGAGGGGGCAATTACGAAAGGACAGGCCCCAGAGCCTCCCAGGCTGGGTCTGACTGGACTGTGGGCCTTTTTCCTTCACACACACATGCTCACACACACACGCTCACACACACACACACATGCTCACACACACACACACACACACACACACACACACTCACACACACTGTCCTCCATCTCTTTCCCGCTTTCCCTCTGTGGCGGTTCTCTCCTTGCTGCTGGCCCTGTTCCCGCCAGAGAGTGTGAGGGGCCTCTGCCAGGACAGCCCTCGGGAGAGGAAGCAGGAGGGAGGGCCCAGCAGCCCAGCCAAAAATCCCGGCCCTAGCCAAGGCCTGAGTGGCCAGGCCCCCGCCCCTCCGGCTGGGCCCCAGGCCCAGTGTGGGGACACAGGCCAGCTGTCTCGCGCCTCGGCCCCCACCCCGGCCCTCCAGACACCCTGACACCCCCAGGCTTGGCTAGAGATGGGCCCTCCCCAAAGCTGGGGTGGGGAGGTTGGGCAGGTCTGGGGGTCTGGAAGCCCATGTGTGCAGAGGTTTGGGGGACTTCAGGCAGAAGGGCCTGGTGGGGGGTAGATAAGATATTGTATCGCCCTGTGGAACAGCTAGGGAACAGAATAGGGACCCCGGCATGCTACAAAGGTCCTTTCAGCACGAGTTAAGGACTCCGCTCTCTGGGGAAAGGGTGTTAGGTAGGTCTGTGGTTGGCCTCGGCAGAGGCCAGGGGGCTGCAGTCAGGAGAATGGCCGGGGAGGAACGGCCATGTCCGCTTTGTCCCCTTGAAGCACCTGGGGCATGTAGGGAACTCTGACACATGAGGTTCCGTTCTGCATGGGCCTAGGTCACAGTCTGACACCTGGCCCTGTGCAGACTTCAGGCTCTGGCAAAGTCAGGCTGGTCCTCAGGCTCACTGTGGGAACAGGGAGATGGGAGCCCCATGAATATTACTAGCAGCTCAGTCTCTTCGTTGTCCCTTGGCGGCCACCTGTCACATGACTGAGCACCACCAGCGTCCACATGAGACTTGGGAGCCTCAGCCTTGCTCTCCCTGCCCCTGGGAGAGTGCTCTGGATTGCCATTCTCCCGGTGGCCAGGAGAGGGCAGCCTATGCTGAAACAGCAGGGACATCACCCAGCAGAGCTCAGAGCCCTTCCCACGGGGGACCTGAGCAGGGTGGGCACCCGAAGGGTTTGGGGGGTGTGTGCGTAGTGGATCGGGAGAGGGTCTTGTCCCTCCCAAGCCCTGCTAGTAGGAAAGAAACATGGAAGCCAGAGGATAGAAAAAGCCACTGTGCTCTAGGTCATTGCCAATCAAGGGACAAAGTCGAGGCCACGTGTCTGGGGCTTTCCTGGCACCAGAGGGATGAGTTAAAGGCCCCTCCAGCCAGGAGCATGGTGGCAGTCTGGAGCGCTAGCAGGGGCAGCCAGCAGCAGAGAGGTCAAAGGCGGGCCTCGGCCTCAGGTTTGCCTAGGACTGAGTTCTGGTTCTGGCTCTTTGTAGTGCGGTAACTTCTCTATAGATCTACAGTTTCTTCATTCATCAAGTGGTGATAAACATCCCTGCCTAGGAAGATCATTGCAAAGATAGTTCTGCTTCATACCTTTTGGATCTGAACAATTTCTGAACTATCTTTGAACCAAATGCTCTGAACTCACCTGGTCCCAGGGCCAGCAAGGATTGCTACTGCCACCACCAGGTCTGCAAGAGCTGTTTCTGGTTTCAGTGTTGCTATCAGCTGGGGTCTCTGCTGGGCCACCCTAAGACCCTGGACCCCCCCCCCGCCCCTTTCTCCTGGGTCTCCAACCATGGTGGCTCCAGAATTCTGGAAGGTGGAGACATGCTAGGAGAGGCGTCTTCATGCATACAATCGTTCTTACATATAGTGTGGTTATTTGGGGGGGGGTGAATTGGGGTAGCTGGTGGAGATTAGAAGGGCCTAATGTCCCCCAAGCCAGCTGTTGTTGGCTGGGGTCAGGGCGGCTGGGAGATGGGGTCTGAGACTCCGTGCCTGAGAAGTGCACTGGGAGGGAGGGGAGGTCAGCGGTACATCTGTGTGCCTGCTGCCTTCCCAGGAAGGGGGAAGGAAGGGGGTGCTGGTGGGGAACTGGGCCCCACTCCTCTTGGGGCAGTGACGTGGGCAGGAACCGGCTCTCAGACTTGCAAACCGCAGTCTGCTTGGAGTCTTTATTAATTCCAGGACTGGGAAAGAGGCTGGAGCCAGCAGGAGAAGGCCTGCTGTGGGGGATCCGCGAGAGGTATGGAGGGGCACTCGCTGGGATAGAGACTTGAGGTTGCTGGGCTGGGGCCTGGATCCTGCCTCCAGCTCTAGTCTCCCCTTCTCTCTATCAGGCTGCACTCCTTTCAGTAGTTCCACTAACACATGGTGCGCGAAAGCTTTTGTACATCGCCAAGGGGGCCCCCGTTCAGAGTCAAATCCATCCAGTTCTCGTTCAGCTCAAGTTACCCCCAGAATGCCATGTGTAGTGTAGGGACGAGGGGTACAGCCGTCACCGGCACTCATGCATTCGCTAGTACATTCAAGAAGCCCAACAGTCCTCACTGGTCAGTACCACCTCCCTGTGTAGCTATACAGGTGAAATAAGATTATACTTGTAGAACCACTTGCACAGGGCTGCCAGGTGCCCCTGGCGGTTATTGTTGGCAAGCCTCACCGCCTGCTTGTAGCCTGGGTCTGTGTGGGCACCCAGGTGAGTTGCCTGGACTCCATCACAGTGCATTGTCTAGGAGTCTAAGGAGGATTTTTTTTTTTTTTTTTGATACCAGGAATGGAACCCAGAGGCTTTCTACCTCTGGGCTATGCTCCCTACCTATTTTATACTTTATTCGGAAACAGGGTCTCACTAAGTTGCTGAGAGCCTCACTAAGTATCTGAGGCTAGCTTCGAACCTGTGTGATCCTGCTGTTTCAGCCTCCCGAGCGAGGGGATTACAAGGGTGCGCCACCATGGCTGGCTTAGGGAGGATCTTTTCAGCACTCTGAGAACATCAGGGCTTTGCTCGGAAGCCCTCATTAGCCATTCAGATCACTTCTAGACTCCTGAGTAGGGCCTTCCAGGCCCTTCGCCACACAGCTCACTGGGTCGCTTCCTTCCTTCTGACCGGCTTCCCACCTGGCTTCTGGCGTTGCTCCCTGGCCCCCAGGCTGGTCCTGGGGGTCTGGGTGTTGTGTCTTTGTTGGTGAGGTTTCTGTTCCTCCAGGTCTGCCCCACTTTCAGCATCTCTGTCCCCTGGAACTCTCTGAGGGTCCCTCACACAGGATCCCTCAGGCTGAGCTTGGGTACGTCTTCTTACCCCCCACCGGCTGGCCATCATGGAAGGCAGGTTGAGGATAAACTCATTACCGTCTCCCAAGAGCGTTGAATACAGCATAGAGGACCCCCCAGGAGATGGTGACAGAAACTGCTGGTGTAGAGAGACTCCCTGGGGCGTGCTTTTTGTTTTCTTTTTTGTCTACACATGGTCCCATCATCTGTTAAGTTCAGGGGACGCTGCCATGGAGACCCTGGGCTCATGAGAGGGATGGATGGGCTGCAGGACTAGTCTAGGCAGAGAGGAGTTCAGCCAGATCTGGGACCCCAGTGGCGTTTCCTCCCAGGGCCACCGAAGATGCTACTGGCAGTCATTCACACCCCCGTGTGAGCGAGGGTCCCTCCCGCCAGCCTCAAAGGAAATAGGGTGAGTGGCTGGTAGGGGAGCACAGATTCCCCTCTGCAACAAACTGAGGCTTGGGAAGGAAAATGAATGCTGGCTGGGATAACTCCTCAGTAGCAAGACAGGATGGAGGACGCAGGACACACCTTCCCCACCCTCCTGCCTCGTCCATTAGATCCAGGTGCGGACAGGAAGGCCAGAACCTTCCCCTCCTTTGGATGTAAGTTTTCTCGAAGATACAGAAGCTAAAAGAAACCTTAAAAAAATTAACTTCCTGGCGGGCGTGGTGGCGCACACTTGTAATCCCCGCGCTTGTGAGGCAGAGACAGGAGGATCGCGCAGGTTCGAAGCCAGCCTCGCTGGCTTAAAAGAACCTGTTTCCAAATAAAATATAAAATAGGTCCGGGAGTGTAGCCTGGAGGTAGAAGGGTTTCATCCCAGTACCACCAAAAAGAAAAAAAAATGAACTTTATTTTCTTTTCTAGAACTGGGTATTGAACCCAGGGACACTCTAACACTGAGATACAGCCACAACAACAACAACAACTACTACTACTACTATAATTATTATTATTATTATTATTATTATTTAGATTGAACCCAGGAACATTCTTTTTTTTTTTTTTTCTATTTTGAAACAGAATCTTGCTAAATTGCAGAAGGTCTCATTAAGCTGCTGAGGCTGGCCTCAAACCTACAATCCTTCTGTGTCAGCCTCTCAAGTACTGGAATTACAGGAATGTGTCACTGCATCTGTCTTTTTAAATTTTGAGGCAGGGTCTCCCTAAGCTGCCCAGGCTGGTCTCGAACTTGTGACATTCCGGTCAGCATCTTCCACCACCATGCCTATCAAAGAAAATTTATTATTATTATTATTATTGTGGTACTTGGGATGAAACCCAGGGGCATTCTACCCCCTAGTGACACCCCCAGCCCTAATTTTTAGTTTTTATTTTGAAACAGGGTCTCACTGAGTTGCAAAGAGCCTCACTAAGTAGCTGAGGCTGTCCTTGAACTGAGATCCTCCTGTCTCAGCCTCCCAAATGCTGGGATTACAAGTGTGCGTCACTATTCCCAGCTGAAAATTAATCTTAGTAGTATATTTAACCCAGAATATTTAGCATATTATAATTTCAACAGCTAAGTAATATAAAAATTATTGGCAAAGTATTTTGTTTTCTTTTTTGTAGTTAAGTCTTAAAACTTGTGTGTATTTTACATTTTTAATATATCACTGGTTACTTTTTGTGTGGTGCTGGGGATTGAACTCAGGGGCATTCTACCTCTGAGCTGCACCCCTAACCTTTTTATTTTTTATTTTGAAACAGGATCTCACTAAGTTGCAGACATCCAGCTCAGACTCTTAAAGATGGGCATGGTGGCATACACCTGTAATCCCAGTTCTTGGGAGGCTGAGACAAGAGAATAAAAAGTTTGAGGCCAGTCTCAACAACTTAGAGAGATCTTGTTTCAAAATAAAAAAAATAAGTCAGGAGTGGTGGCGCACGCTTGTAATCCCAGTACTTGGGAGGCTGAGACAGGAGGATAGAGGTTCAAGGACGGCCCTCTGCAACTTAGTGAGACCTGTTTAATAAATAATAATAATAAAAATGGGCTGGGGGTGTAGCTCAGAGGTAGAATGGCCCTGGGTTTAATCCCCAGCACCAAACCAAACCAAACCAAACAAAACAAAACAAAAACAGAAACAAAACCAAAAAACCAAATCTGGTATACAGCAAGTGCTCAAGCAGGGGACTGAGTCCATTGCAGACCCGTGAGGCAGTGATGGAGGTTGGGTGAGAGGCGGGCACAGGGGGAAGCCCCCTCCCCACTGCTGGCCTGGGATGCCCTGCTCCAGAGACGCTGGTTTCTGACCCAGAAACCCCTGGGCCGCCGCTGTGCTTCCCCCTTACCCGGGTGTTTGTGCGTCTGAGTCATTAGCAGTCTGGGTCCTTGGCCCGCGTGAGCTGGGGGGTGGGTGTCCCGGACGGGCTGTTCTGCCCTGGGCTGTTCCCACATCGCCTCGCGGGCCGGGCCGTCGTCTGCTGCCGTGTAGGGGAACATCATGAGCCCAGCTGCCTCGCACCCCTCCCCAGGGGCCCAGGGATGGAGGAGTCCAGAACACGCCTCTCATTTGTTTGACACTTGACAGTTTACAAAGCACATCTTCATTTTTGATCAGGGATATTATTATCCCAGTTTATAAACAGAGGGGTTAGGAGCCCTGTCTAAACTCAGGCCTGCCAGAAAGGGCTTTCTGTATCTCCTTAGATCTACTTCATTTTGACTCTAAGCCCCTGTCATGTGGGCAGCAAGCGGCAGAAAATTCCATCCATAACTGGGTCTCTTTCCCTGCACCCTCTGCCCCCACCCAAATCCTGGCTTCTTATTGGGAGCCTAGAGACAGACGAGCCGACCTCCAGAGCCCCTCGTTGTGAGCCTGTGTGCTCCTGTGTACCCAAGACTGTGGGGTGTCTTGTTGAGGCTGGGGAGCCTTGGGGCTGGCTGCCTCTGGAGACATTTCAAAGGAGTGGCCCCATGCTCCCAGGAAAAGTTCCCTCTGGTCCTCCTGCCTCTCACTCTCAAGGCAAAGGGAAGACTTCACAGAACTTTATGGTGATGCTGTTCTGAGAGGGAGAGGGGTGCATTCAGTTGGACAGACAGGTATTCAGAACTTAATTAATGCACTGTTAGCTGGGCGTGGTGGCACATGCTTGTAATCCCCGTGCTTGGGAGGCCGAGATAGGAGCCATAGGTTCGAAGCCAGCCTCAGCTACTTAGTGAGGCTCTCAGCAACTTAGTGAGACTCTGTTTCCAAATAAAATATAAAATAGGTCCAGGAGTATAGCCCAGAGGTTAGAAAGCCTCTGGGTTCCACCGCAGTACCACCAAAAACAAAACAAAACAAAACAAAAAACACAGTTATGTTGTGCACAAAACAGTACAAGATTAGTCCAGGAGTCACACAAAGTCACTCGGCCTGCAGTATTGCTGGCAGAGGGAGCCCTGGCCCCAGCTGAGGAATGCACTCAGCATGTGGACAGAGGGTCCTCTCTCCCCTGGGCTGGGTACTTAGTAGGGCCTGGGCCTGAGCTGTTGGTCCCCTGGGTTGCTGAGCTGGCTCCAGGAGCTGTGGTCAGGGCGAGAGGCCGCCTGCCTGTCCTTATCTCCCCCTCCCCCGTCTGGCCGTGCCCCGGAGCCCTTCCAAGAGCCTGAGCCGGAACGCTGCGGGGTGGGGAGCTCTCTTCCTCCTGGGTTTTGCCGGTCTCCATCCCCACGCCACGTTTGGCCGCTCCCACCCTGGGCAGAGCCCTCCACCCATGCCCGGAACCCTCAGCTGGCCTGATCCCTGTGGCGCCAGGCGGGTCCCACAGGGCGGCCAGGGCAGCTGCCAGGATGCTGGGTGGGAGGCAGGCGCGGCTGGGCCGGGGTCTCCTGCTGGGCCTGGGGTTACCCACTCCTCTTCCAGTCTAATCTCTGCATTCCCGAGCAGCAGCTCTCGTGGGTATCAGGCTCTGGGAGGGGAGACAGACAGAGAGACCCCAGCATCTGCAGTCTTGGGAGCAAAGCCTCAGAGCCCCCTGGGTGTGTGAAGGCAATCAGGAAGGCTTCCTGGAAGAGCTGACACCAGAGCTCAATCGGATGCTCTTTCCAAAGGAGATGCTTGCCGGGTGGCAAGTGCAGAAGCGGAGAGACTGAGGGCAGCTCTGCCCTAGCTGCTGGCCTTTGCCCTCCAGCCCACCCATGCGCTGCCTGAGCAGAGGCCCCGCTGTCCCGCCCGCTTAAAGCCAGCCAGCTACAACTCTCCGAGGACACAGGCCCTTCCTGCTTGGCCCAGACCACACTTAGGGCTTCTAGAAAGGGGCTTTGGAGTGCTACCAGCGCTTTTCAAACTGTAGTTTGCAACCCATCAGTGGGGCGTGAAATAACGTAGGGGGCCAGGAACAGCATTTTCAGATCAGATGGACTAGAATAGAATAAAATAGGAATAGAGACTGTCCCAATTTGTGACGCCTTGGCTTGACGATTTTTTGACTTCACAGAGGTGCAAAAACCAATATGCACTAGAAACAGCACTTTGAATTTTGAGTCTTGATCTGTACCTAGACCGGTAAGATTTGGTAAGATACCTGCACTGGGCAGCAGCAGTGAATGGCAGCTGTCAGTCAGCTACATAATCAGGATGGGGAACAGCTGACACTGTACAACCTGCTGTTGTGAAGCTTTCTGTAGGTTATGTGCAGTAGGTCAGCTTTTTTTTTTTTTTTTTTTTTTGTACTGGGGATTGTTTATTTTATTTTTTTGTGGTACTGGGGATGGAACCCAGGGGCATTCTACTTCTGAGATACACCCTTTATTTTGAAACAGGGTCTCACTGAGTTGCAGAGGGCCTCGCTAAGTAGCTGAGGCCGTCCTTGAACTGCGATCCTCCTGTCTCAGCCTCCCGAATGCTGGGATTACAAGTGTGCTCCCCCACGCCCGACTGTACTGGGGATTGAACCCAGGGGCATTCTACCTCTGAGCTACAGCCCCGGCCCTGTGAATCTACAATCCTTTTGTCTCAACCTCCCAAGTACTGGGTGAACAGACGTGGGCCAACACGTCTGGCTAGATTCTCTCTCGACTCAGGGCACTTTCAATTTGTGAGGGTTTCTAACATGGTAACTGGAGGAGCATCAGTGGATGTGAGTGTAATTGATACAAATGATCCAGTCCAGCAGAGTGTCTTGTACCTTTTTTTTTTTTTTTTTTTTTTGGTGGGTCTGGGGATGGAACCCAGGGGCATTCGACCTCCGAGATACAGCCCCTGCCCTATTTTTTATTCTTCTTTTTTTTTGGTGGTACTAGGGGTGGAACCCAGAGGTTTTCTACCTCCAGGCTATACTCCCGGATCCATTTTATATTTTATTTGGAAACAGGGTCTCACTAAGTTACTGAGAGCCTCACTAAGTATCTAAGGCTGGCTTCGAACCTACGCGATCCTCCTGTCTCAGCCTCCCAAGCACGGGGATTACAAGCGTGCGCCACCCCGCCCGGCTTATTCTTTATTTTGAAACCGGGTCTCACCGAGCTGCAGAAGGCCTCACTAAGTAGCTGAGGCTGTCCGTGAACCGCGATCCTCCGGTCTCAGCCTCCCGAATGCTGGGATTACAAGCGTGCGCCACCACACCCGGCTGTCTTGTACCTTTTGATTCTGCTCATGTGTTTGCATGTGGGTGCTGGATGGTTCTGAGAGCCATGGTTACAGTGACTGCTGGGTACAAACTCTTTTTTCCCTCTGTCCTGGGGGCTGTTGTCCTGCTGGGGGAGGATGGAGCCCTGCCTGGGGAGGTGTCATGGTGAGACTCAGTGGCTTTGCAAGTGAACAAAACAATGGCAGCCAGGGAGACCCCTCAGCTCCCCAGCTCCCTAAACCCTCATGGCTCCTGCCAAGCCTCTGAGAGCTGGGGAGTGAGATCTGTACCTGTCAGGCACCCAGGGAGTTTCCTAGGCAGTAACTGTAATCACCAAACAGATGGGGAGACACCACTCCCTCCTATTAGTCGCATCCTTTTATTCTATATTTTGGATGCGTTCACCTCTTGGGGGCCTTCCCAATCCCAAAGGGGCCTCCCAGGGCCGCTCATTCCTAGAGATCACGGGCAACTCACCGTTCGTAGGCAGATTCGCACCTCCAACCACCTCCCTCCAGCCCTAACCACGCAGGGCCAGTCCCAGGCCACCAGGGATGGCAGCTAGACACCAGAGCCTGCTGAAATGATTCTGGCTGCTGGATATCAATCCTGCCTGCCCAGTTCCTCTCTACCGTGAAGGCTCTTACCACACTTTCCCCTGTCCCTGGGCCTGGCGACCAACCCTGGGCTTCCTTATGTGGGCCCTGTGGTGTGGCCTGCTCTCTTCTCTCGGGATCTGTGGGTTAACAAGCCAAGTTTTCTTTCTTTCTTTCTTTCTTTCTTTTTTAGTGTGGTATCAGGGATGGAACCTAGGGTATTCTACCTCTGAGCTACACCTCCAGCCCTATTTTTTTTCAAATTTTTTTATTGGTGCATTATATTCATACATCATAATGGGGTAAACACTCGTGTGGCATACATGTACACATCACCCATTTAGGCCCTACCCAACTCCTACCCCATGCCCTCCCCATCCTTCCTTCCCACGACAAGCCAAGTTTTCAATGGCAGTTGTCTGCTGATCTGTGAGTCTCGCTATACCTGAATAATAATAAAGTCTCTCTCTTTACACACATACACACACTGGTAGTGGTTAAATCCAGAGGCATTTTATCTCCAAACTACATCCCAGCCCTATTTTTCTTTTATGATACTAGGGATTGAACCCAGGAACATTATACTGCTGAGCTCTACCCCCAGACCTATTACATTTTTGGGTGTGTGTGGTGCTGGGGATGGAACCCAGAGGCTTTCTACCTTCTGGCTATACTCCCAGACCTATTTTATATTTTATTTGGAAACAGGGTCTCACTAAGTTGCTGAGAGCTTCACTAAGTAGCGGAGGCTGGCTTCGAACCTGCGATCCTCCTGTCTCAGCCTCCCAAGTACTGGGATTACAAGCGTGCGCCACCACGCCCGGCCTATATTTTTTAGTTTTTTGGAGACAGAATCTTGTTGGTTGCTGAGTCTCATTACATTGTTGAGGCTGTCCTCCAACCTGTGATCCTCCTGTCTCAGCCTCCCAAGTATGGGGATTACAGGCAGGTACCACCATACCTGCCTAAAATCTGTATTAACACAAAGTGACTCTCCCCAAGTCGCTCGACCAGGAAATGGCAGAGTTGGGA
Source organism: Muscardinus avellanarius (assembly GCF_963383645.1). Lineage (NCBI taxonomy): Eukaryota > Metazoa > Chordata > Mammalia > Rodentia > Gliridae > Muscardinus > Muscardinus avellanarius. The sequence goes on along the minus strand of NC_137796.1, from coordinate 82,199,466 downwards.
TTTGAAGCTGGGTGTTAGTCCAGGTTGGGCATCCTTCCCTCAGCCTGTGTCTGTAGATAGGCCCAGGACTGGGAAGAGAAGAGGAGGGTGGTGGGGTGTGAGGAGGCCATGGCACATCTCTTGGAGCAGGTGCCTTGCTCTGTGGGTCCCCTACCGACCGACTCCCTTGACCCATCACTTCCTTCCGCTGTCCAGTTCTGTCCTGTCTCTGCGTTCTTGAAAGAGGACATGGGGAAGGGAGGGCTAGGCAGAGAGTCCTCAGGAAGAGGGCAGGCCAACCTGCCTGGAGCCTGGCCCTCCTCCCTCTCCACCTCTTGTTGCTCTGGAGTCTGTATTTCCTGGCAGGAGCTCCTGGGGTACTAGAGCTATCTTGGCCCCTCTGAGTCCTCAGTACCCAGCATAGGGACCATGGCCAAGACATCTGGAGGGTGGAAACTGTGAAAACATAGATGGATGGAGGGACGGATGACTCCCACTCACTGTCCTTCCTCTTCATCCCTCTTCTGTACCCCTGCCTCAGTCCCCCTCCACCTCTGTGTTCCTGTCTGCCTCTCTTTCCAGGCTCAATTCTTGCAGGGCTTGACCGAGGCTCTCAGCACCCCAGGTCTGCATTAAGTTGTGTATCCAAAGAAGACTTGGCTGCCTGAGCTCTCCTTCCAGGCCCCAGAGGAGGAGGCGCCCCCGCCGGGGTGGTCTCCAAGACCTCAGCCCAGGGTTTGGCTTCCATCTCTGGTCAGACACAGCCTCTCTCTGTCTTATGTTCTGCACTCAGGATTACACCCAAACTCAAGTGCACAAAACACAGGTGTGTGCAGCTCACCGATTTTTGCAAGCCTATCTACCCAGGGAGCCATCACCCAGGTCCACAGGTAGAACATCTCCAGCCCTGCAGCCTTCCCGGTCAGTGCCGGCTGGGGTACCACTCACCTGCGTTTCTGTGGATTGGTTTTGCCTGTTCTTGAGCTTTGTGGGAGGTTGAATCATCTCCTTCCAAGAGGTATGTTCAAGTCCCGATCCCTCGTACTTCAAATGTGATGTTATCTGGAAGCAGGGTCTTTGCACATATAATTAAGTTAAAATAAAGTCATTCTGGATTACGGTGGGTCTTAAAGCCAATCACTGGTGTCTCATTAAGAAAAAGGAGAGGGAGATTGGGGCATGGAGATCGAAGGAGGCTCCTAAGGGAAAAGATCCTTTGAAGGCAGAGTTTATTTTAATTGTATTTTTTATTTTTTATGTACTGGGAATGGAACCCAGGAGCATTCTACCTCTGAGCTACACCACCCCCAGCCCTCTTTTTTATTTTTTATTTTGAAACAGGGTCTCACTAAGTCACAGAGGGCCTCACTATGTGGCTGAGGCTGGCTGAGAACCTGCCATCCTCCAGTCTCAGCCTCCCATGTGCTGGGATTACAGGTGTGTCCCGCCAAGGCAGAGGTATCTGCAGGGCAATCTCCAAGTCACTGATGGCCGCAGCCAACAGAGACTGGAAGGCAAGAAGGAGTCTTCCCTAGAGCCTCCAGAGGGAGCGTGGTCCTGCCAGTGCCTCGGTTTTTACTTCTGGCCTCCAGAACTGTGAGAGAATACTTATTTGTTGTCGTAAGCTAGCGCTTTTGTGGTCATTTGTGATGGCGACCCCAGCACACAAATGCGAACTTCATAGAAATGGAATCCTACACTGTATTCCTTTGTGCTTAACTGTATGCTCATATTGTGCCTGTGAGATCTACCCAGGTTGTTGTGTGTAGCTGTTTATTCTTGTTTGTTTGTTTGTTTCTGCATAGAATCTCATTATATAAATATATTGGTCGGGCATCTCTAAACCGACAATACAACCATGAAAATCTGTTGCACGCACAACATTTTTAAAAAAATTATAGATAAAATCCACCCTCTGGCTAGACATATAGGTATATATGAAACATAAATGAATTACACTTGGAGCCGGGCATGGTGGCGCAGGTTTGTAATCCCAGCATTCGGGCCGCTGAGACCGGAGGATCGCGGTTCGCGGACAGCCTCAGCTACTTAGTGAGGACCTTGGCAACTCAGTGAGACCCTGTTTCAAAATAAAGAATAAAAAATAGGGCAGGGGTTGTAGCTCGGAGGTCGAATGCCCCTGGGTTCCATCACCAGACCCATATAAATAAATGAGTTACACTTGGGCTGGAATGTAGCTAGCGGTAGGATGTTTGTACCTTGCTCAAGGCCCTTGGTTTAATCCTTAGTACCACAAAAGCAGCAGCAGCAATGTTAAAAGCAAATATTCCAAAATTTGAAAGAAAGCTGAAATCTAAAACATTACTGTTCCCAAGCATTTCAGATACTCAGCCTATCTTGCAATTTATTGGCCCATTCTAGTGTTGAGGTGCAGGTGCGTTATTTATTTATTGCTCTTATGGATAGCGATGCTAAGGGAAGTTTCTGCCTTTTTATGGACATACTGTATTCATAAAAATGGGCCTACGTCTAGGAGTGTAAGACTGGGTTTTATGGTAAGTATGTGCTTAACTTTTTGAAGAATTGCTAGATTTTTTTAAAAAGCAATTGTATCACACAAATAAGCTGGGCGTGGCGGCGCATGCTTGTAATCCCCGCGCTTGCAAGGCAGAGACAGGAGGATCGCGCAGGTTCGAAGCCAGCCTCAGCTACTTAGTGAGGCTCTCAGCAACGTAGTGAGACCCTGTTTCCAAATAAAATATAAAATGGGTCTGGGAGTATAGCCTGGAGGTAGAAAGCCTCTGGGTTCCACCCTTAGTACCACCAAAAAAAAAAAAAAAAAAAAAAAAAAAGAAGAATAAAAAGACCCTGTTTCCAAATAAAAAATATAAAAAATAGGTCTGGGAGTGTAGCCTGAAGTTTGAAGGGTTTCCAGGAATCCCAATACCACCAAAAAAAATTATATACACAAATAAAATAAGCTGAAAGAATAAACATAAAAATGTTATTATACTTAATTCTCCCAGTATAGTTACGAATACTGATTTCTTTCTTTATACTTTTCTGTATTTTCTTCAATGAACATTTTATAAAGTAAAAAAACATATTTCTAGAAGTACTGTACAATATCCAGATCAAGTAAATGTCTTATTTGTATGATTTAGAAATAAAATTCTAAAGCAGTAAATAAAAAAACGCAATTGTATCATTTTTATCATTATACATTCCCACCAGCAGTGTGTGAAAATTCCACTTGTCCCACATCCTGGCAACACTTATAACTGTCGGTCTTCTGCGTGTTCTGCTGGGTGTGCAGGGGTGTCTCGTTGTGGTTGTAACTTTCATTTCCCTGGTGAGTAATGACAGTGAATCAACTTCTTATGTGCTTTAGGGCATCTGAACATCCTTGTTTTTAAAGTGCTTGTTCAAGTCTTAGGGAAAAGGGGGTTGTTTGACATCCTATTAATTTGTAGGCATTCTTTACATATGAGGATGCAATCCTGTGGTTAGTTATGCTCATTAGAAAGATCCTCTCTCACTCTGTGGGTTGCCTTTCCTTTAGTGTGGTCTTATGTTGAATAGAAGTCCTTAATTTTTAAATATTTTTTGTTTTTTGAAGTCCCAGGGAAAGAACCCAGGGCCTTACCAAGGCTAGGCAAGCACTCTACCATTGAGCTACATCCCCAACTACTGAATTTTATTGACGCACACTATATCAATCTTCTCTCGAGTGCTTAGTGCTCTTTCTGCCCTGTTAAAGAAATCTCTACCTAACCCTGGCGTGGTGGCAATCCCAGCATTCGGGAGGTGGAGAGCGGAGGACCGTGATTCACAGACAGCCTCAGCTACTTAGCGAGGCCCTTCGCAACTCCTTGAGACCCTGTTTCATGGAATTCTATTCAGCTATAAAGAAAAATAAAATAATAGCATTTGCAAGAAGATGGAAGGAACTAGAGAACATTATGTTAAGTGAGATTAGTCAAGCACAGAAAGAGAAGGGACATATGTTTTCTCTAATATGCCCAAGCTAGGGAGTAGTGGTAATACCAGAGGGACTCCAGATGATGGAGGGGGAATCTCAGCAAAGCTTGAACGGAAGGATAGGGGAGGAAGAAAGCTGAGGTTGTTCAATGGAGGAGCTACATACGAATATGTGTAATAGCATGAATACAACATGATTAACCTGGACACTCTCTATTGGGGGGGAGGGAAAGGGAGGGGGAAGGGCATGAAGCACAATGTAAATGTACACCACTCTCAATATGTTCCACTTATAAAATATAAAAATTAAAAATCAAACAAACAAACAAAAAAAGCCAGGTGTGGTGGTGTACGCTTGTAATTCCCGCGCTTGGGAGGCTGAGACAGGAGGATCACACAGGTTCGAAGCCAGCCTTAGCCACTTAGTGAGGCTTTCAGCAACTTAGTGAGACCCTGTTTCCAATATGTGTGTGTGTGTGTGTGTGTGTGTGTGTGTGTGTGTGTGTGTGTGTCTAGGAGTATAACCCGGAGGTAGAAAGCCTCTGGGTTCCACCCCCAGTACCAATAAATAAATAAATAAATAAATAAATAAATAAATAAAAAACAAAAAAGAAATCTCTATCTACCCAGAGGTCATAAAGACATTTTCTATGTTTTATTTTAGGGGCTTTACAGTTTGGCACTTCACATTTAGGCCTGTGATCTACAGGGACCTGTAGCATTTTAAATCTCAGCAGAGTCAGGATTAGCCTGTCTGCCCACACCCTCCCCAAACTTGGTGGCCTTAGCATTTGGAAAGAACCTTTCCCTCCTGGGTCGCCAGCTGCACAGCCTGTTTCAATGGCCCGGCCCTTCCTCCAGGACCTGGGATTAATAAAAGCCTGTGGTTTTCAGGCTCAGAGCTGGCTGTAATGTCTGCCAACATTCAGGCAGCGTGGTGGGGGCCACCATTCCCTCTCTGTGTTTGCTTCTTTTCCCACCCGGTGTGGGACAATCTCCTCCCATTCTGAGGGTCCCCAGACCACAACTAGGACTCTCCAAGGAGCCCCCTTACCTGTCCCTTCCAAGTCCTCCCAAACCTACACCAGGGCCTGGCCTTCCCCAGTCCCTGATTTTGCACTCGTTCATAGATTTAAGAGCTCAACCCATCCCAGGATGGCAAAGAGCTTCTGTTGCCCACCGTGTATAATGGGAGATGTCTTTCGAGGAGTGTTAAGAAAGATTCCGAGTCTTTCAAGGCCCAGCAGGTGAGAAGCACACAGTCAACCTTGATCTAGTCTAGGTCTCTCATGAAGAGTCATCCAAAGCAGGACGTCAATGGCTCATTCAGCCACTCAGCCATTCATTAGTGAGAGGTTGGGGGAGGGAGAGGAGAGAGAGAAGGAGAGAGAGAGAGAGAGAGAAGAAGAAGATGAAGAAGAAGAAGAAGAAGAAGAAGAAGAAGAAGAAGAAGAAGAAGAAGAAGAAGGAGGAGGAGGAGGAGGAGGAAGAAGATGAAGAAGAAGAAGAAGAAGGAAGAGGAGGAGGAGGAGAAGGAGAAGAAGAAAGAAGGAGGAGGAGGAGGAGGAAGAGGAGGGAGGAGAGGAGAAGAGAGGAGAGGAGAGGACGCGCTGTAAGGCTTTTTTGAGATAAAACCTGTGGAAGGGTTCTTGAGGTCTCCAGGAAAGGATGTGGAGCCCATGTTCACTTACATGATGGTTTATATGTAGGTTACTAGGGAGGAAGTTCAAATTCCGTGGGTAGTTTTTAAGGCAGGAAAGCAGAAAGTCCTTAAGGTGGGAAAGGAGTTATCTAAAGGTCCCTTGCAGTTTGTGCCAAGCAAGATATAAGGGAGTTCCAGTAAGCAAGATATGGGGACTTTTCCAGTAAGTGGAAAGCCTTCACAAACTGGGGTTGCTTTTGCTCTGGCCAGCCATCTAACAATGAATAGACTTGGTTTGGAAGGCAAACTGTTGAACAGATAGGCTCCTGTGTCTTATTTATTCAGCAAACATAATTTCGGGCCCTGTGTTGGACATTGAGGATAAAATGGTGGCTAAGACTTAGTGTGATGCGTCTCTAGTTTATCAGGGATGTAGCTCGGTGGTAGAGTGATTTCCTAGCATGTAGGAGGCCCTGAGTTCCATCCCTAGCACCTTCAAAAATAAAGCAAAGGGTGCATGATTTCCTAACATAGAATGAATGAGTCAGTGGTCTCATGGTCATTGACTACCTGGTAAACCTGTTCACGTTCAATCCTTAGTCCGTCCCTGGGGCGGAATTATAGTACAATTTAAAAGAATAGAACATGGTGGGTAACTGCTTGTGTGTGTGTGTGTGTGTGTGTGTGTGTGTGTGTGTGTGTGGTGCTGGGGATTGAACCCAGGGGAATTCTATCTCTGAGCTACACCCCCAGTCATATTTTATCTTAATTTTGAAACAGGGTCTTGCCGAGTTGTGGAGGGCCTCACTAAGTTCCCGAGGCTGGCCGCACACCTGTGATCCTCCTGTCTCAGCCTCCCGAGTCCTGGGATTACAGGCATAAACCCATCACTGTGCCGGGTTGTAACTAGGGTTCTGCACTGAAATGTTTCTTTGTGGGTAATATTCAAGAAAGGGGTCTCCAAAAGAGGCCTGTAAATGAAAGGAGGTAAAAGAGAAAATTGTGACCAGGGATACTCCGGGGTCTCTAAAATGGCCTTCAGAGACGGTTGGGACACCATTCAGTGGCAAATCCCTGGGGCCTGCCCCGCCTTGCCTCCTCTGAGCTGGCCTTGGGCCCTCTAACTTTCCCTGGACTCTGTCTCTTTCTCTCCTCTCCTGTGGTTAAGTCCACGGTTCCAGCTTCGTGTAGCTTCCATTCAAGTCCCCACCATTCCACTGTGAGCTGTGTGCCTTGGGCAGGCAACCCCCACTCCAGTCTCAGTTTCCTCATCTGTTCAGGAGGGTGGTGGTAGGGGGTCCAGGAGCTAATGGTGTCCACGCGCCTGGCCCAGAGCTCAGCACGTGGTGGCTTTGGTTGTCTGTGCAGGCCCCTCAGATTGCTGGCTCAGCGCCATTCCCAGAAACCAGAGCAGGGACAAGGGTGTCTCTAGAATATTCTCCTCTGCACCCCTGCCCAGAGCTCGGCACCCTGCCAGGAACATGGTAGAGAACTAATGAGCTTGTTCTGGGAGGGAGGACTGGGCATCGAGCTCACTTTTTTGGTTCTTTCTCTCTGGGTAAGCCCTGATTGGTTTCAGAGGAGCGAAGCGGCAGGATCTGCCTGTTTTCTTGGCCAGGTAAGCTGGGAGGAGGCCCTGCAGCCTCTGCTGGACAGAGGGTCCTAGGAATGGGCCCAGCCCTGCAGCGAAGCTGCTGACCAGGGCCCAGTTTGGCCCCTGCTGCCTGCCCAGGCCCATGTTCTGTGCTTTAATCATGTCCACCGCCCCGGCTGGGCCCTGGCCAAGCCCTCACTCACCGATGAGAGCCAAGCCCCGGCCGTGCCAGGCTCAGCAGAGGCCCATGGCCAAGAACAGCAGAGCCGTTCTCAGGAAAGCTGGGGGATTAGGCCAGCAGGCCGGTGGGACTCAGGTATCCGCCTCCTGCCCCAGCCGGGGAACGAGGGGCAGTATGACTTAGATGACGCCAGTTACTCAACAGGGATATGGGGAGGGACATGCCCTGGCTTGGACCAGCTTTGGGGATGAGTTGAGACCATGTACCTTCTGACCTTTGCCTTAAATAGGCCCAGGTCTCACCATGCAGAGCACCCTCCATGCCAACCCAGAGTCCTGAGCCCACCCCGGACTGGACACTGAACAACACTGGCCTGGGCTATGATCCTGACCCTGGCGGACCCTGACCTGGGCTCTGGAGCTCCTAGGGGCTGGGCCTCCCCTGGAGGGATGGCTGTGAAAATGTGGATGGCTCAGTGCACATAAATCCCTTCTACTGGGCCCTCTTTGTGCTAGTGTGGGGTTGATGGGCCTGGCATGGCTGCTAGGTTATGGTGTGTGGGGTGGTTCCAGGGAGAGGGCTGTGGCAGGAGCCATCCAGGCTGTCTGCATCTGCCTAGGGGAAGCAGAGGGTCCCCAGCCTGGCTCAGGGATGAGCCCCTGAGCTCCTAGGCTCTCTGTCCCCTCTCCCTGTAAAGAGATCTCTGCGCATTTCCTCCCCCTGTGTGGAGTGTGTCCTGCATTCCCATCCTGTCCAAATCTGACCCATCCTGGGATGCTAGTGTCTGGGAGGCTTTCTCTGACTCTAGGCTGGGCAGAGGGTTCCCTCCAGTCCCAACTCTGTCTTTGAGGGACGCTGGCCACAACCGCCTACGCAGGGCTGTCCTCTCCTCCCTCTGCTCCCCAACCTCCCCGTCTCCACCCTGACCATCTCGTTGCCCTCTGGCCCATGCCAGCCACTGGCTGGGCCCCAACAGAGCAGGTGGCTGCCTGACCTGGCCTGGTCCCCTGTCTGGGCTGCCTCTAGGCCCCTCCCAATGGGCCCCAGAGGGTGGGGGTGTCTGCAGGGACTGACTCAGATGTTATTTTGGGCTCCCCTTGGGTCCAGCAAGCTCTGGGGCCTCAGGCCTGTTTAGACGGCTGGGCCGGATATGACCCATTCCAGGCCCTCGGGCCTCTACAGGCTGGATGAAAGGCAGGCCAAGGCAAACGTAGCTGGGCAGAAGGCGGGCAGGATGGGCAGGCCTGGAGGGTGCAGAGATCGAAAGGGTGGCCCGGCCTCCCTTTTGGACTCCTACTGACCAGAGGCCCTGCCCGCCCCGGGCTTGGCTCTCAGCTCCAGGGGCCCCAGCTGAGGCTCTAAGCTCAGAGAGACTGTTAACACTAGACCCCGAGCAGTCATTTGCTGGAGGACTTAGAATCCCAGCATCCCAAGTCAGAAGGCCACACAGGGAGGGCCAGGGCCTCAGTAAATCCCTCACACAGACCACACCTGTGCCCCCATGGCAGGGGGCTTGAGACTCAGAGGGGAGGGGGATAGGCCCTCCTCAGCCAAGTCTTTGACCCCTAGATGCCCCTCTTCAAAGCTGTCACCTGGGCGGCTGCTCAGCCTGAACCTGTGGGGTGAGTCCTGGGCCTCGGGCGGGCTCCGTCCCCAGGCCCTGGTTTCTGGGCCAGCCTCTTCCCTGGCTCAGGTAAGCCCCAGGCCTGCCCTTCTCACGTGGCCCTCTAGGCGGGTGGTGCAGCTGGTATGGAGGCAGGGGCTGCCCTGTCTGTTCCACTGTTCTCTCTGAAGACATCTGTCTTCTACTCCTGGCCCTGGCCCCAGCCCAGACATGTTTAAGGAAACACACAAATCCTTAAGCTCTGTCCACCATGTCCAAATCAAAAACAGAAGGGGCCAGCGTTCTGTGGTTAACCCCTGCTGGCCAGGCATCCAGCCTGAGGCTCTGCGTCTGGGCCAGGTAACTTAGTCCTGAGGCGTCAGCCCACCGCAGTCCTGAGCACTGCCAGTCCCTAGGGCCTTACCCCTGCGGGCTCCCTCGCTGGTGTGTTCAGGACTGGCTGGCAGGTGGGTGGGTGCAGGATGTTGGCCGACCTCCTACACCAGGCCCCAGGGGCACCCAGACCAAAATCCTGGGCGGAAAGCGTCTCTGAAGAGGGGTGAGGAGGAGGGAGAGAAAGACACTCTCCCCAGCCGCCCTGGTGTCCCCAGGGAAGCTCACTCACCCCAGAAATATTACAGAACGGCTGCAGGGCTGGGCCTGGGTCCCCTCCAGACAGCTCCCCAAAATATACCTTCCTTGTTTTAGTCACCACAGCCCAAGGGACCAACATGAGACCTGGAGGAAGGGGCAGCTGGGGTCAGTGGTCAGAGGAAGCTTTCCAGAGGGGAACCATGACTGCCCTCAGAGTCCAAGAGCGGGGAGGTGGAGGTAGAAGTAGGCGGGGCACCAGCAGGTACAAAGGCTGGGGTGTCCTTGAGGTTGTGGGGCACCCTTTTGTGTCATCTCAGTGTAAACAGCCAAGGCCAACCCAGAATGTCTAACTTCAGAGATGGCAGGGCCTGGAGGTAGCACACTGCACAGAGGGCAAGACCGAGGCTCAGAGACAAGAGTGGCTGGTGGCGTCCAGTCTCTGTCTTCCAGAGTCCCAGGCAGGGCTTGGCTATTAGGGCCTGGTGCTGAGAGGGGGTGGGCATGTCCTGATTTCTTGCAGACTCTCCCTGTTGGATCCAAGCCCCAGGTATTCCCACCTGGTTTTCCGAGCTGGTGGAGGAGAGAGTGTATTGACCAAGGGCAAAGCTGGTATTGTGGCCTGTCAACCCGGGGGTCACCCATGTTTGTGGTGGGCAGCGTGGACGGCTGCACCTGCAGTGTTCCCATGGCACACAGCAAGGAAAGCTGCTTCCTGGGTGACACGGCCTCCACCCACGGTCGTGCACTCCTGTGGAGGGACAGCGAGGCGGGGGGCACAGCCATCTGCAGGGTGGAGGCTGTGCAGTGCACATGCAGTCCCACCTTGTAGAGCCTGCAGACACCCCCAGTCCCTGGGCTGCCACAGCCATGGGAGTCTGTGCCGAGCAGACTTGCGCACCCAGTTGATGCCTTCCTTCCGCTTCCTGTTGGGGCTCTCGTTGGCGCATCTCTCTGCCCCATGGGGACAACTGCCACGACACCTGCCCCCAGGTGGCCTTTGCTTTTTGCAGGCAGCACAGGACCTACTCCCCCGAGCTGGGCATGCCGTGTCACCACGTCCTGCCCAGGCACCAGCTGGAATGTCCCCTGCCCTGTGCTTGGGCGCGTCTGCAGCCTCCTCTCCACACAGGGCCATTTAAGGAGTCAGCTGACTTGGACACGGCCTCTGTTGTTCACTGCGTGGCTTGGATAGATGTGTTCCCCACCTCAGTTTCCCCTCCCTTTTCTCTTCTCTTTGTGATACTAAGGATTGAGCCCGGGGCCTTGCACGTGCTCGGCAAGTGTTCTACCACCAAGCTTCGTCTTCGGCTCTCATTCGTCTTCTTTAACTTGGCCTGGTCACGCCCTCATAGGACCACTGTGATCTAGAGAGGCAGGAGTGACTCTGGAGGGAGGGGGCACCCATGATATAGCAGTGTGTGTGTGTGTGTGTGTGTGTGTGTGTGTGTGTGGTACTGGGGAGTGAACCCAACCCGGGGGCATCTAACCTCTGAGATACACCCCCAGCCCTATCTTTATATTTTAATTTTGAAACAAGGTCTCAGTTGCAGAGGGCCTCACTAAGTAGCTGAGGCTGGCCATGAACCTGTGATCCTCCTCTCTCAGCCTCCCAAGTACTGGGGTTACAGTGGTGCATCACCACGCCTGGTTGAGATGGCTTTTGAAGGTTGGGCAGGACTGTGCCAGGAGACTGGGGCAGGGGAAGGCATCGAGACAAGGCATGTTGTGTGCAAAGGCCCAGAGGCGCCAAGAAGTGAGGGACATAGTCACATCTGGAAGACGGCCATCTAGGTGACGGGGCAGGTGGCCTCTGGTGTAGGCCTTGAGAGGGGGAGTCAAGAGACAGGCAGGGCTCAGGTGATGACATGGAATCTCAGGGTGCAGTGTGGGGAAGAAGGGGGGCTCTGGACCTGCAGCAGGGTGAGAGTCAGGCCTGGAAGTACCTGGGGCCTCTTCCATCCAACATGGCTCCTTCGTGTCTCTGGCTGGTACGGAGGAGCTGGGGTGCCTGCTGCCCGCTGTTTACATCGCTTGCATACCTGGGCTCTTATCTCCCGGGTCTGTCATGCATGCCCACCTTGCCAAGAGGGCCCATCACCGCGTGCATCATAAATCAGACGGCCTCTCCCTGACAGCTCCCTGCTCCTACCGCCCCTCCTTGTGCCGGCCGCCGGTCTCCCCTGGCTGGGGGACGGGAAGGGGACAGGCTGGCCTGGTGCTGCCCAGGAGCTCCAGGCTCTGCAATGGCGGCATCTTGGGCGACCTGATCCTCAAAAAGTGTCTGTATGGGTTCCAGAGACCGCTCTGGAGGCCATCCCCTCCTGGCTTCTGGACCGCCGGCTAGCCTGCTGCTCCTGCAGGGGCCTGACCAGGCTGGGGTGCAGTGGGCTGATCCTGCTCCATTGCTCAGGAGACCCAGACAGCCGCTCTCTTGGAAACTCTCCTAGGAGGCCTGAGCCTGTACTCCTCAGTGGACCCGAGCCACGCCACTGCTCCTCCGGGCTCATGTGCCTCGTTTGTGAAAGGGTGCGTTCACTCATTCACTCAACACACACTGCGGGCCATGCTGCAGCTAGGCCAGGAGCCAAACACAGCCTTGACCTGGAGACCACAGCCAGAGGGGATGATAGCCCAGGACAGAGGAGGGCCCGAAACCATCTCACTGTCTACAATAGAGGGTGACCAGGATGACTGAGGCAGAGCGGCCCAGGCTCTCTGGAGAGAACAGGAACCATATAGAGAGAGTTACTGGCCCAGTAGCTTGAGAGAACAAGTACTGCAGGCAGAGGCAGTGCGGGGGTAACAATTTGGGCACCTGTTGATGGTTTATTCTGATAGAATGAAGGCCGGGGATGGGGGGGGGGTTCAAACATGAAGCTGGAGAAGTCGGAAGACTACGGCACTGTGGAGCCATGAGGGGCTTGAGACAGGGAGTATCCTAGTCACACCTGTGTGTGAACAAGGACCCTCTGGCTGCTGTGCAGAGAGTGGACTGGGCAGGGAGGGAGGCCTGTTGGGGAGGACTGTGGAATCCTGGGGGACAATTGAGAAGCAGAGGAGCCCCAAATCAGAGGTGCTTCCAGGCCCCAAAGTCACAGCCACGTTGACACCTGCCAGGCCGCCTTGGAAGAGAGGATGGCCCGTGCCTGGAGACATTCCTTATTTGGGCTATGTGGCTGGGGCCCCTGATGTTTCCCATGGGTGGATTTATTCAGGGTCCTGGCCAGCCCAGGCCAGGGGGGCTGACGCAAGGGGCTAGGGAGGCTAGGGAAGGCTGATCCTGCCTGGGTAGTTAGAGAAGGCTTCCTGGAGGGAAGGGTCTTTTGGTTGAGTCTTAGAGGAGAAATGTGCTGGCTTGCAGCAGGCAGGGGTTGTGCTGAGGAAGATACAGGTAAAAAAGCATTATCGATGCATAAAATAGCAGTTGGGGGCTTATAGGGAGGGGGTGGGAAGAAACAAAGGCCATGTGAGGAAGGGCAGGGGCCCAAACAGAGGAGTTTGAGTGATTTTGCAGAAGGCACGGGGAGCCATGGGAGGTTCAGAGCAGAGGGTGGCACCCTCAGATCGGCCTCCTGTGTGAGGAAGGCATAGCCGGGCACACCCCCTGGGGGCTCTGGGGAAGGGATGTGGGCGTCCAGGAGGGCCAGGACAGAGGGCTCTGGTGGCTTTCCAGAGGCATTGCTCAATCGGAGCCTGGAGGGAGAAGGGCAGGAAGGACGTCTGGACCATGGTGTGTGGCCCACATCTGTGTTGCTGGCCCTGGCGCAGACCCAGGGCTTGGGGAGAGAGTCTGCATTGTTTGATTGACTTGCACACACACCCTTTCTTGGAGAGAGGTGGAGGCAGCTTAGGTCTCCTGTGACCTGGAGGCGGCGTCTCCATCCACTCCTGCTCTGTTCACCTGGGGCGCTTCCAGCAGGGCAGCAGCTGAGGACGCCCCAACTGGGAAGCACCTGTTCATCCCAGGCTCCTGCTCTGAGCTGTTTTTCCACCCAACAGCCCTCTAGTCCCTCATTCCCTGCTGCCCGGGGTCAGGGTGAGCGCAGAGGGCTTTCTGGGCAGATGACAGCTTGTAGGGAGGGGATAGAGGTGTTTGTTCTCCTGCCAGGGCTCCCCCAGGAGTCTCTCCTCCATGGTGAGCTCCTGAGGACTTGGGGTGGGGCAGAGTCAAGGGGGTGCACAGGCTGCGGGCTGCATCAAACAGAACCCACGGTCAACTGAGTGCCACAGCTCTGATGACTCTCAGACATGAAAGGACACATGCCCTAGGCTCTATTTATATCAAGCTCAAAACCAGGCAAGGGTCATCTCTGGTGACAGCAGTTGGAGTGGTGACAATCCTGGGTGGGAGGCTACAGTGACCCAGAGGGAAGGAGATGGGGCACAGCTCTGAACATGGGTCTGGGTGCCACTGATGCAGAGGAGTTTGGTGCGTGACAATTCCCACCCGATCTGATGGAAACGCACACCCGACACGTGTAATCCTCTACAGAGCCTTGACTAAAAACAATCAGACATTGGCAGAGTAGTTTATTACAGCTCATATGATACATATGTGTGTATGCATGTGCATGTACGTGTGTATGTGTTTGCCTATCTTTCTATCTGGCATCTACCTGCACGCATGTGGAAAGATCTGCCTATTGCGTTTTCTCTGTGCACAGCCAGTCTTTCTGCTGTGATGGGGTGAAGGGGAAGAGATATTAGCTGTCAAATAGCCCCGCCCTCCCGTTCCACCTTGGACGGAGACCTACAGACCTGGCACCCCAGGGAAGTGGGAAAACTCCAGGTTGTACCTTTAACTGCAGAGACATAGGGACACTGGCCAAGGGAGACAACTCTGTTCTCCTTCCCATCCTCTGCAAGCTGGAAAGCAGGCTGGTCAGGCTGGCAGCCCCTCAGCTGCCCCTAAATAAATATTTGCTGACCAGCTGAGTGACCACCTACAATCAGGCTGGAGACCATGCCACCCTGTCTCAGTTACTGGGGAGCTTGTGGAGAAAGATTGGTCGGCATGGTCAGCATAGACATGGGGACAAAGCAAGAGGGGCTGATGCTTGCAGGTTGGTGTCACGCACAGGGATACCTGTGGACATACACGTGTGCATGCACACACACATACACACACACACACACAAGACAGGCACAGAGGAGCCACCAAGCACCGGGGTTCAGGCGCAGCGTCTCCATAGGCTAAGTGCATCAAGGGCAGGCAGAGCTGGTGTTTGGTGACCCTTCCTGGAGGAGCAAACAAATAGACACAGATACCCCCAGAACCCCAGAGCCCCCCGCCGGGTAGACACGCTCTACTTTGACTCTCGGCAGCTCCTCTCTCAGGCTGTGTGTTTTGGCTGTGAGTGACTGGCTCCAGGAGGCCACTGGGGAATGGGAGAAGATTCTGGAGGGGCGGGCATTCCAAACAGAGTCTCAAGTTGGAAACCCTAATCTAGGGCCTTTGCCCCCCTGGCCTCCACCTGTCCCCATCGCCCTCACTCAGCCACCCCCTGATGACATGAACTTTTGCCACCCCCAGCCCCAGAGGCTGGAGGGTCCTTCGAGGGCCCACTTGGCCTCCCTAACCTCAAAAGTGCAGCCTCAGTGTTGCCAGTGACCCCTGACCTCTCCCTGAACCTCCCCTGGCTCTGCCTCCCGCCTTCTCCCGTCCCCGTCCCTGACCTCATGTCTACAGGGCTGTGGGCGAGGGTGAGATAAGGTGGGCCCGGCACGCTGCTGCCTCCTGGGTACAACGGGAAGGGCGGGCCGGGCTGCCAGCTGCAGAACCCATGAGTCACCAGGTGGGCAGGGCCCGGCGTGTCCGGGAGGAAATGCCACTTCCTCTGGATAAGGCGGGAGGCTGGCCGGTTTGTGCACGGGGGTTTTGTTTCAGAAGTCCTTTCCACCCTGTGCTCCAGAGATATTCTCTAACAATATACTCTTCTAGTTGGGGTCCACCTTGAATTCATGGGGAGTGGTCTTTTGATGAGGTCTTAAGTAGGGACCCCATTGGTATTTTTCACCATCTCTTGAGTGTGATTCCTTAACCCTGGACCCGGACCCGTCTGTCTGGTCCCCTTGCGCCTGTAACATGTCGAGCTTACCTTTGACCAGCAGCCCTTGGGGCGGCTCATCCCTAAGACCAAACCGTTCTCCTTCCCAGACTCCAGGTGCTACTGTTGGCTGGGACAAGTTCCTCCTCTCCTTGCTCCTTTTCAAAGTCACCTCACCATCCACACATTCTTATTCTTCTCTACATATTTTAGATGAAGTCTACCGAGGACCTCAAAAGTATCCAGCTAAAGTCTGATGTGGTGGCCCATGCCTGTAATTCCAGCACTTGAGAGTCTAAGGCAGGAGGGCAGCCTCAGCAACTTAGCGAGCCTCTGTTTCAAAAATAAAAAGCAAAAAGGGGTTGGGAGGGCCGGGCGTGGTGGCGCACGCTTGTAATCCCCGCGCTTGGGAGGCAGAGACAGGAGGATCGCGCAGGTTCGAAACTAGCCGCGCGCGCTGGCTTAGGAGACCCTGTTTCCAAATAAAAATGTAAAAAATAGGTCTGGGAGTGTAGCCCGGAGATAGAAGGGCTTCCAGGAACCCCAGTACCACCACCAAAAAAAAAAAAAAAGGGGTTGGGATATGGCTTGGAGGTAGAGTCCCCCCTGGGTTTAATCCTCAGTATCCCCACCCCTAAAAAAAGAAAAAAAGAAAGAAAAATAGTGTGGGGATTTTGCTGACCACCCATCAGGCTGCTGGATGTCAGCAGGCTGAGCACCCTCATGTGCTGTCAGGGATGTGGGGCAAAGGGGGACCCCTCGGAGTGCCATCTAGTAATAGAGATGGCCCCCAATTCATGATGTGTCAACTTATGATTTTTTTTTAACTTTCTGAGGATGCAAAGATGAAGGGCATTCAGTAAAAACTGAGCTTCAAACTTTGAATTTTTTTTTTTTTTTTTTTGCGGGGTTGGGGATGGAACCCAGGGGTATTCAACCTCTGAGCTACACCTCTTGCCCTATTTTATATTCTTTATTTTGAAACCGGGTCTCACTGAGTTGCAGAGGGCCTCACTAAGTAGCCGAGGCTGTCCGCGAACTGCCATCCTCCGGTCTCAGCCTCCCGCATGCTGGGATTACAAGCGTGTGCCACCACACCCGGCTTCAAACTTTGAACTTTAAAAATTAAAAAAAATTTTTTTTTGCGGGTCTGGGGATGGAACCCAGGGGGCATTCGACCTCTGAGCTACACCCCTGCCCTATATTTTATTCTTTATTTTGAAACAGGGTCTCATTAAGTTGTGGAGGGCCTCACTAAGTAGCTGAGGCTGTCCGCGAACCGCGATCCTCCAGACTCAGCCTCCCATGTTCTGGTATTACAAGCGTGCACCACCACACCCAGCTCAGATTTTGAATTTTGATTTTTTTTTTTTTTATCTCAGGGTAGCAATTTGAGGTGGGATATTTTCTGGAGATGCTAGTCAGCAGCCACGAGCCTGTTGTTATGTGATCATGCAAATCAAAGTCCCCCCCTCCAAGGAGGGATGGGGAGGGGATGGGGTGGGAATTGAATAGGGGTTAAATCAGTGATGTGTACATGTATGTACACACACGTTTTTTGCACCAATATGATGTATGAATATAATGCACCAATAAAAAATTTTTAAAAATCCCCCCTCCAAATAGCAATGTACATTTAAAAAAATGAAGTAAAATTTGTATAACATAAGATTAATCCTGAATCATTTTATTTATTTATTTATTTAAATTCATTTATTCATTCTTTATGGTACTGAGGATTGAACCTGGGGTCATTCTACCTCTGAGCTACACCCGCAATCCTATTTTGAAACTGGGTCTCACTAAGTTACTGTACTGGCCTCGAACCTGCAATCATCCTGTCTCACACTCCCAAGTCTCTGGAATTACAGGTATGCACCACTGCACCTTGTTCTGCACCATTTTATTTTATTTTATTTTATTTTATTTTATTTTATTTTATTTTTGGTGGTACTGGGGTTGGAACCCAGGGGCTTTCTACCTCCGGGCTATACTCCCAGACCTATTTTATATTTTATTTGGAAACAGGGTGTCACTAAGTCGCTGAGAGCCTCACTAAGTAGCTGAGGCTGGCTTCGAACCTGTGCAATCCTCCTGTCTCAGCCTCCTAAGTACCGGGATTACAAATCGTGCACCACCACGCCCGGCTGGCTCTGCACTATTTTAAAGTGTACAATACAGTGACGTTTAGCACATTTACAATGTGGGATAAAGGTCAGCTTTATCTAGTTTTGAGACATGTTCATCACCCCAAAAGGAGACCCTGACCCCCGTTAGTTGCCCCTAGTGATCCACATTTTGAACACACATTGGGTGCCTCAGAAAGGTTACCCACAGGGGTAGAAAGTGGGAATAAAAGGGACTAGGTAAATACAATAGTTTCCTCTTACCCACGGCTTCACGTTCTGTGGTTTCAGTCATGGTTAACCACAGTCTGAAAATATTAAATGGAAAATTCCAGAAAAAACCCAATTGATGTTTTAAATTGTGTGCTGTTCTGAGCATAGCGTGATGCAATCTCTCATGCCGTCCCACTTGGTCCTGGCCAGGACATGAGTCATCCCTTGGTCCAGCAGATCCATGTTGTATATGCTGCTTGCACGTTAATTGCTCATTAGCCTTCTTGCTTCTTGGTTATTGGGTCGCCTGTCTCTGTGTTTCAGGGATTCAAGTTCTTTCTCCGTTTTTGTTTTTTTTTGTACTGTGGATTGAACCCAGGGGTCAGAGGTGTTCTACTTGAGTAGCTAGGATTATAGGCACCCATCTCATTTTGTTTTATTTATATTTCATTTTATTTATATATGTATTTTCTTTTTTTTGGTTCTGGCATTGAATCTGGGGTCATTCTACTTTGGAGCTAGAACCTCAGCTGTTTTTTTATGTATGTGGTACTGGGGTTCCTGAAAGCCCTTCTACCTTAGGGCTACGCTCCCAGACCTATTTTATATTTTTTTATTTGAAAACAGGGTCTCTTAAGCCAGCGTGGCTGGCTTCGAACCTGCGCGATCCTCCTGTCTCTGCCTCCCAAGCGCGGGGATTACAAGCGTGCGCCACCAGGCCCGGCAACCTCAGCCCTTTTTAATTTCGAAGGAGGGTCTCGCTAAATTGCTGAGGGCCTCACAAAATTGATGAGGCTGGTCTTGAACCTGAGATCCTTCTGTCTTAGCCTCCCGAGTACTGGGATTATAGGTATGTGTGCCACTGGGCCCAGTTTCCCTTTCCCCTCTTATTCCCCCCACTTAATAAATGGCCAGCAAGTTCACTCACAGTGATGCTGACAATCTGGATATGCTAAAGAGAAGCTGTAAATTGATTATTTTAAGTGAAAAGGAGAAAGTTTATCATAGGCATGTTTATGTAGGGGAAAACATAGCATCTATTAGGATTCAGTGCTATCTGGAGACCCTGGAATATATTTCCTGCAGAGAAGGGGGTATTATTGTAAAATCTTTGCTTATGCTTAAAAGCCCAAAGGAGATTTTTTAAAACATAAAACAGGAGGCTGAGACAGGAGGATCGCAGGTCCAAGGCCAGCCTCAGCTACTTAGTGAGGCCCTCTGCAACTTACTGAGATCCCTGTTTCAAAAACAAAGAATAAAATAGGGCCAGCGGTGTAGCTTGGATGTAGAATGCCCCTGGGTTCAATCCTGGGTACCACAATAAATAAATAAATAAATAAATAAATAAATAAATAAATAAATAATAAGCAGGAGGTTCAGATTCCCTCTGCTCCAGGCATCCAGGGAGACCAGGCTGGAGTCGGTCACTGGGCGCAGGCCTGGGTGGCGGTGGGGAGGAGGCAGGCGGTGTGAGGAGGGCGAGCAGGGCATGGGCAGCAGAGGTGGAGCCCTCTTGGGGGGTGGGCGATGTGGTAATGTTGGAGTGGTCAAGTGGGAGGGGCAGGGATCTGAGGCGTGTCAGGTCTAGCTCTCCGCTGGACTCCAAGCTCCAGGACAGGACAGGGTCTCATTTTCCAAGTAAGAAATCCAGACATGTGGTTTGCCAAAGGCCTTTCTCTGTCTCTCTCTCTCTCTTTAATTTGAGAACTTATTTATATGAGAAGTCTTACCAAGGTATAAACATGCGGGGCCTTTGCACGTGCTGTGGACTTTGCTGGAATGTTCCCCTGGCAAGCCTCCCTCCCCCTGTGCCCGCCTGGTGAACTCCAGTTACCCATCAGGTGTACCGCCTTCAGGACACTTTCTCTGACCACTGTCCTTTCCCTGTCCCTCCGGCAGTCACTACTCTGAGAACCTGCACCCCTCTGGCTCCACGTAACCGGCCCCCTCCCCTTCCCTGACAGCTTGCTCCTGAACTTGGAGGTGGAGATGCCTCTTTTTATTCTGGGTTCTCCGGTGCCTGGCAGAATGGATAACAGTTACCTGGTGGGGGCTCCAGGCTGGGGCAGGGGCTCCAGGCTGGGGCGGGAGCTGTCATTCCAGCGTCAAGTCATCCAGGATTGGACCCTGGCGGGAACTGGAAGCTGCTGCTGGAGACCCAGGGTCTGGGCCTGTGTGAGGGAGCCTGACCCCCAGGCCCGGGCATTCAGCTTGCATGGCAATCAAGGCCTCAGACCCCAGAGGGCAGAGAGCAGACAGGAGGAGACTGGTCTCACCTCAAGGGGCCTCCTTTCACCCCAGCTGCCCTTGGCTGGCGGAGAGCTGGGTGCCCTGAATATCCTGCCCTCCACTTCCCACGGCCCAGTACAGAGTTTGGGGCTCAAAGATGGGGCAGCCGTGCCCACCTCCTTCACAGGCCTGAGTGACCCCGGCAGCCTTACTGGCTCTGTCTTTTCAGACACAGCGCCCACCCAGACCAGGCGGTGGGGGTTGCTTGGGCCCCCATTTGGGAACTCGTGGGTCAGGAGGGATGTGTGACCGCGTGTACTTTGGTGTTCTGTGCACCCAGCTCTCAAGTCCCCGCTCCCCTCCCGCCTTGGCAGCCCTGCCCGCCTCGTGCTGTTGACCTTGGCTGTGGGTTTGCGGGGGCTGGAGCTCTCACACCATAAATTCCTGTCTTCTAGGAATCCAGCCTGGGAAAGAAAGGAAACACGGAGGAGAATATTTGATTAACATTTTTCCAACGTGACCACATCACAGGGACGTGTGGCCGGAATTCTCACCCTGGTCTGGGTGGGGCGGGCCTGGGCTCATGGCCCAGCTGCTGGGGAGGGTGGGCCTGCGCCGGGGGCCCTTTAGGCCTGAGGGAACAGTGGGGACTGGACTGGCATTTCCCCTTGGGGTGGAGGGGTCTTGGCCGGAAGCCAGGCAGGGTCTGATCTACAAAGGGGGAGCAGCCTACGAAAGCCCACCTTTGACCTCCATGGGTCAAGGATGGACCTCAGGGGCAGGGGACTCAGCCATCTGCTCCCTACTCTGCACAAAGCCCTCTCTGACCCCAGACTGAGTCCTGACCTTAACTCCAGCTAGAGACTTGGCTCTGAGTCTATAATGACCTCTGACCCCAGCTCAGGATGGCTCCTGACCAGAGCCCCAGGCAAATTCTGTGCTTTCCTTTGCCCCTGAGGACTCACCCTTCCTGTCCACAGTTTTGGCCCTTTACCCTCAGCCCAAGGTTATGGGACTGTCCTTAAACTGGGATCTGAACACATCCAAGCCTGGGACAACTGCCTGCTCTCTCCTCCTCTCCTCTGTCCATGGGGAGGAGAGGCCACGTCCACCAGAGGTGACCCGCTCGGCCTGGCTCCCCACACACCTGTGCAGACACCTCAGCCCACCTCTGCATGGAGGATACGGCCGCCTCTATCCATCCCTTCTCCTTGACATTTAAACATAACAAGATTCTTAAAACCCCCCTGAATCCCACTCCCGCCCTCTCGCCTCCCTGTCTCAGCTGGACTCCAAGAAGCTGTCTGCACTGTCTCTACCCCTCATCTCCCTCTCTCTCCCGCTTCCCGCCCCGGGCGGCTCGTGCCCACCGTGGTCAGCCGTGACCTCCGGTGATCCCACTGGCCCTGGTCTGGTTTTAAACTCACTCACCATCTCAGCAGATTCTACACCAAGACCCACCCACTCCCCGGGACCCTCCCTCGGGACTCCCATGACCCCAGACCTGCAGTCTCACCCCACCCATCTGGGCCTGGGCACCTTAACCTTAGAGGATCCAAACTTTAGTCTGGAGTAGTAGCACACGCCTGTAACCCTAGTACTTGGGAGGCTGAGACAGGAGGACCGCAGGTTGGAGGCCAGCTTCGGCCGCTGAACAAGGCCCTCTGCAACTTAGTGAGACTGTTTGAAAATCAAAAATAAAGTAGGGCTGGGGTGTAGCTCAAAGGTGGAATACCCCTGGGCTCAGTCCCCGGTAGCAATAAAAGATCAAAATCTTGATCCCTCTTTTCCTCCTCCCTACAGCTGTCCCTCCTACAATGTTCTCCCCGCTGCTGATGGAAGCAACCCTGGGGCTGGAAGCCAGGCTCACACCCAGCAATTCCCTCCTCCACTGGTACCAAATCCCAGCCTGCACTGTGCCGGATCCCACCTCGTGGGCACCTTTCCTGTGCGCCTGCCTACACATCTGTTTTTACCCCACTGCCCCCTCCCGTGCTGTCTGTTGCTTCCCTGCCACTCTAGCCTCCCAGCCCTCCCCGACTGTTCCTTCCCACTGCACCGACCCTCCATCCTCATCCCTTCCTCCGCAGACCCCCATTCCACGCGCTCTCCTTCCTCACCGGCCTCCTGGGATGGCTTTCCCAGTGGCCTGCCCACAAGCATCATGCCAGGGATCCCGCCTGATTATTTACTTACTTTACTTTACTTATTTATTTATCGATTTATTTTTTGGTACCGGGGGTAGAACCCAGGGGTCTTCTACCTTTGGGCTATACCTCCAGCCCGATTCTGTTTTTTGTTGTTTAAAGTTGGAAACGGGCTCTCGCTAAGCTGTTGAGAGACACACTAAGTTGTAAGGCTGACTTCAACTCTTCAATCCTCATCCCCCTGTCTCAGCCTCCCAAGTACTGGGATTACAGGCGTGGCCCACCACACCCGGCTCTCCACTGCGGATCTTGGCATGCCACCTCCCGAAGCCCGCCACCAACTTCCCATGGGCTGCAGGATTACGCAGGATTACACGAAAGACCCTCCTCTCCGTGCCCTCCAGGCGTTGGGCTGTCTGGCCCCAGCTGCTGTGCCAACCTTGCCCTGGGGGCTCTTTCTCCAACTCTCTCCCAGCCATCCTGGAGCTCCTCCTCCTCCTCCTCCTCCTCCTCCTCCTCCTCCTCCTCCTCCTCCTCCTAGGCACCATGGCCACTCAGCCAGGGATCTGGCCACCTCCCCCAGCTACCTCCCCTCCCTTCCCCCATGCTTGCTCCTTTCTGTCTTGGCTTGGACATGGCTTCCTCTAGGAAGCGCTCTCTCATTCCCAAGTCTGGTCTGAGGACTCCCGCTGGCTTCCTTGGGGCCAAAGGAGCAGAGACACATGGGTCACCATTTCCCGTTTCTGTGACCTCAATTTTTTTTTTTTTTTTTTTTGCAGGTCTGGGGATGGAACCCAGGGGCATTCGACCTCCGAGCTACAACCCCTGCCCTATTTTTTATTCTTTATTTTGAAACCGGGTCTCACTGAGTTGCAGAGGGCCTCACTAAGTAGCCGAGGCTGTCTGCAAACCACGATCCTCCGGTCTCAGCCTCCCGAATGCTGGGATTACAAGCGTGCGCCACCATGCCCGGCTTGTGACCTCAAATTTTGAAGCCCTCCTTCCCCCGGGAGCAGAGGCTGGAAGTGTGTGCCCACCACTGTTTTTCCTGTTCCTGGCTCACAACAGCCCCTCCAAAAGATTTCTGGAATAAATGGGCATAAAGAAAGGTTCTGTTCATGGAAGGTCCCCCCTTACGCCTGCGCTCCAGGCGGGTGGGACCCTGGTTTGATTTGCTTGCTTTCTTTGGGGACCAGAGGAGTGTTGAGGACACAGCGACGGGCTCAATTCTTGAATTCTGCAGAGCAGAAGGGAGCCTGATGGACACACAGAGTGGGGAGCAGGGAGGAGAGGATCCCCAAAACCTGTTTCTCTTGTTCAGAGATGGGGAAGATATTAGGGGGCCCAAGTGGAATAAGAGGGTGGAGAAGCCAGTCTTGAGCCATCTGAGAAGAGAAAGGGCAGGTGGAGGGGAGCCAGGGATGCCGCTCAGTCAGAGAAGAGGTGCGGAGTGCATGGCACAGAGAGGTTCCCTTGTCTTGACAAAGGGGGCCTGAGGCTCAGAGAGGGCCAGCAGCTTGCCCAGGGTCACACAGTAGCTGGTGGTAGAGCTGGACACTGGAGCCAGAACCTGGGGACTTGGGCTCAGCCCCTAGGAGACCACACTGCCTGTGGCTTTGGGCTTTGCTTCCTGCACTCTGTGCAGCCCAGCCGGCTCTTGGAGACTCTTTTCTTCTCTGCAACCTGCTTATTCCCCAGGACCCCTTCAGCTCTCCAGAGCCAGCTCCACTGCGGGGCCTCACATTCTCTCAAGCCCATTAATCTTCTCCCTCCCTTTTTTCGCGGCTGTCATCATGCACTTGACTCTTGACCCCTCTGGGGTGTGGGCTCCCATCTTTCTGAGTCTTGCAGGCCATCCTTCCGGTCCCTGCTGCCCAATCCTGGACCAGGATGAGTTCCCAGCTTCCTCCCCCGCCCCGGGGTCACTCACACACTGAGGTGATGGGGGTGGAGTGGGCGGGTGTTGGAGAAAAGTAATTTTTTCTTGAAACCCAACTTTCATTTCATCTGGAAGAATAGGCTGGTGACAACCTCTTTAAATTTCAGGACAGGAAGAGAAACTATACAGAACAAGACCTTGCACATACTGCTAACAAGAGCAGTGCTTACTATGTTCCTACTGTGTGGCCAGGACCAAGCTAAGCACTGCACAGGCGTCATCAGCTTGTGCCCCTATGGTCCCAGATGAGGCTGTCATGGGGGAGTCTCTACCACTCTGACCTCATCTGTCTATGAGATGTGACCTTGGCTACAGGTCCTCTCTCTCCATCTTTGTTTAGTTTTTTTTTTGGTTTTTTTTTTTTGGGTGGTAATGGAGGTGGAACCCAGAGGCTTTCTACCTCCGGGCTATACTCCCAGCCCTATTTTATATTTTATTTTGAAACAGGGTCTCACTAAGTTGCTGAGAGCCTCACTAAGTAGCCGAGGCTGGCTTCGAACCTGCACAATCCTCCTGTCTCAGCCTCCCAAGCGCGGGGATTACAAGCGTGTGTCATCACGCCCGGCTGTTTTTTTTTTTGTTTTTTCCAGGATGCTGGTACTTTCTGCTCCATGGTCACTTTTGGGGTATATTCTGCCTGTTGGGATAGAGAGAAGACCTGGCGCTGCCTATCACTGGTGGTCTGAGTCTGTCTAAGTCAGAATGCCCATTGAGTCTTTGTTTTTGATTTCTCCAATCATCATACCTTTTGTGTTAGTCAGATTTCTGTGGCTATAATGAAATGTCTGAGAGCGTTAACTTAGAAAAGGTTTATTTTGGATCGCCATTTTGGAGATTCCAGACCATGATCAATATGCCTCGTTTTGGGCCTATGCTGGGAGTGTGTGGTGGAGCAAAACTATTCCTCTCGTGGCCATTCTTAGCCATTCCTAGCAAAAGAGCATGAGGAAGGGATTGGGATCCACAATTCCCTTTGGGGACATGCCCCCCGTCACCTCAGGGTTT
Source organism: Muscardinus avellanarius (assembly GCF_963383645.1). Taxonomy (NCBI): domain Eukaryota; kingdom Metazoa; phylum Chordata; class Mammalia; order Rodentia; family Gliridae; genus Muscardinus; species Muscardinus avellanarius. Next base: position 82,174,225 of record NC_137796.1, on the reverse strand, counting down.
CCCATAATGTCCCACCTCCCAAAGGCTCCATCATCTCCCAGTAGAGCCACCCTAGAGACCGAGCCTGTAATGCTCAAGGTCTCAGCTATGCACCTCTCCCTCTTTTTCTTGCCCTATTGCACTGGCTAGCACCACCAGTAAAATACTGAACACAAATGGTGGTAATGGGCAGCCAGCACCTCTAGTCCACAAGAAGGCCAATGTTTTATCTGTCTGACAGATTCCTGCATCTAGCTGTCAGTTTGTTCTGAACTTGTGAGAAAGATATTATTTATAAGCCTCCCAATGCTTTCTTTTATAGAGGAGGAGCTGTGAGGTAACTTGCCCCAGGTCACACATTTATTGAGTGGCAATGTTCTTATGTAAATCTCTGCCGGTTTGACTTCAAAGCCCATCATCTTAATTACTATGCTATAAAGCCTCCAATAAAACATGATCTAGAGGAACAATAATTTAACAGCACGATACTGGAGTAGGAGCAGGGATATGTACCACTAGAACGGGCTAGAAAGCTGCAATTACATCTGAGAACCAATTATATATAAAAACGCACTGCGGGATGAGGCAAGCATTCCACAACCATGGGAAACGAAGGGTGAGAGGAAATTAGCTAACACTTTATATCTAATGTCAAATGATCTCCAGACAGATTATAAAGTTCAAGCATACATAAATAAGTAATAAAGTCTGCACTGGCTAGTTGGAAATAAATTGAATTCTTTTTTACCCTCTGGAAAAGGATTTATACATTTTCTTTAACTTTTCTTCAATTTCCCAAGGAGTATATATGTGTGTATATATATATATATATATATATATATATATATATATATACACACACACACACACACACACACACACACACATACGTGTGTGTGTGTGTGTGTGTTAGAATAGAAGAAATACACAGAAGAAGAGGAAACTATCCAACCTCGTGGTGAGACAGGGACTGCCACTACTGGGGGGCATGTTCAAGAGTGGCCAGCTGTGCAGCAGGAAGCCGCAGTGACCAGCAGGGTAAGTAATCTTCAAAGACTGAGAAGTAGACACCAACACACTTGCATGACCTATACTGCCCATGCCCAAAATCCTTGGCAGTCCCAGGGTGCCCGCGGAAACCACATCTCTAGGCACCTTCATTCCCTTGGGTGTGCAGATCACCCACAAATGTCCCTTCTCTTACTCCATGCAGCCTTTGGTCTCCTGCAGAAGTACCCCTGTGGGGAGTTGTTTTGCAGGACACGTGCACAGGCCCTAGGAAGACGTAGCAGGCAGCCGGGGGCACAGCCAGGGTCCCACGGCCTGGGCTTCCCTGGGTGCCCATCACACTCCAGTGGCCGAGGGCCCTACAATGTCCCTACTAAGCAACAAGGCCTGTGAAGACCCAGCCTGGTCCAGCCGGAGTCTGAGGCCCAGCTCATCCTGCTGCTCTGATCTGGCCCCTGTGGGCCCCTCTGGTCACCCATCCACTCTTGGACCCATCCCAGGCTGAGCCCACCCCACCCAGGATGCTGGATCTGCTCCTGCCCACTAAGTCCCAAAACTTCCAAACTGCCTTTGACCACCCTCCCAAGTCAACCCAGCTCCAGAACCCCTATGCCTGCCCAGGTTACACTCCTATCCCAGAGGTTCCCCAAGAACTGGTCCCTCATTCTATTTCCGGGCTCTCAGGGCCCCTTCTCTGCTAGACTGGTCCCTTTTAGCCTCCGTGCTCAAGGACTCCCCAGCCAGAGTCAACAGGAGGCCCTTGGTAGACATTTGCCAAAAGGGCCTCCTCAGCCATCCCTAAACAGTCCAGTGACCCCACTGATCCATCCCTTTAGCCTTGCCCTCGGGGATGGGCTGCTTTGGGCCAATAGCCCAGGACTTGGCTGATACAGCCCCGCAATAGTGCCCCTGCCCAGCCAGGTCCTCTCCCCACCCCTGCACACATAGTCACCCACTTTGCGTTTTTCTTCCCCAGAGAGAATCTTCTCTAATTCAGGGGCACCTATTCCTGAGTGACAGTGTCACTGCAGTGCCATACCCAGCCCAGGCGCCGGCACTGCAAGGCACCCTGGACATGCCCTGTGTGTTGTGCTGCGGTCTCTGCGGGCCTGGCTTCCCATGGGCTGAAGAGACAGGGCCCTTTGCCAGCCTGGCCCCTTCTGGTCAGGCATCCTCGTGTCCCTTGAAGCATGTTTCTCTCTCAGAGCGTCTGGGGGCTCCTCTGAGGTGGCCCCGCTCACTCACGCAGGGGAGGGACGTCCTCGCTGCCTCCCTTCCCCTCCGCCCTTGCTTCTCTCTGTCTTTGCACCATCTTTGGTTGGAAACACAGAAGGTGAGCTAGAGGCTTAATCTCCTTGTAGGTCAATGTTCCCTGAGATTTTAAAAGGGCTTTGCGGGGGGCATGTCTCCAGATAGACACACCTCCGAGGGCCTCCCCAGACTCACTCTTCTATGACCCCAATAGAAAGCCAGGCGTCCTTGTTTCTGGTCTTAGAGGTCAGTTGTCCCTCACCTAGCACACAGTGCCCTGTCCATCCCTAGGCCCTCAAAAGACCAGAGAGATCTGAGGAACAACCCAGAATTGGGGAGACATGGTTTGCTCATGGACAGCGACCCCCCCATACCTGTCTGGGCTGTGTCCCCAAAGTGGGTAGTTAGCCTCTTCCCTCGCCCAGGAGCTCCTGGCCAGGACAAGCCTTGCATAGAGTTGGGGCTTTTCCTGGGTTTCCATTGCGATGATCTTTCCAGAGACTTCTTGTCCCCAAGACTGACTTGTAGCCAGCCTGGAGCACTAGCCTGAGCTGTGTAACTTAGTCTTAGTGTGGGGGGTGGAGAACATGTTTGTAAAACCCCCAAAGCCCATCCTGTCTAAACCGAACATTTTCTCCTGCTTGTTCAACACCACCATTTACATTCCTGGGCCGGTCGGCAGCTGAGATATTTATAGCCTGGCCCTGGCACTCCATCTTGCCTAATTGGCGTGGCCTGGCGGGGCCCCCATCCGTCATGGTAAGTGGGCCTTTCACCAGCCGCCAGCAGGCCTGCCGCCAGCCCGGACGTTCCCAGGCCTGGGCGGGGAGGCTGCCCTCCACCCTGCTTGCTCCCAAGCCCCTCGCCAGTGGGCTCGGCCATGCCAGGGGAGCCCCCGAGAGTGAGCTGCTGACAAGGGCCATCTGTCACTGTCCAGCCTGAGGGTGACCAGGGATCCTTGGCGGCCTCTGCCCAGACATTCCCAGGCCCCCACGCTGACTCTGGGCTCTCTGTTGCCCGCACTCCATCCTTCTAACTTACAGAGGCAGCCCTGTCACATCGCAGCCTCATGACGACCTCACGGGCCCCCTGCCCCATGGGACGGAGCCCCAGGTTCCTTTGTCGGCCCTGGGAAGACCATCCCCATCGCCCCCCAGCCTGTTTTCTTGCTCCATTCCATTTTCTGACACAGAGGAAGTGAGCACTCCTGCCTCTCTGCTCATCCCTTGGGCTCCATCTTGGCTGCCCGTCCTCCCTGAAGGCTGCCAATGCACCTACCCTTCACCCTCTCCCCCGGAAGGGCTGGGACCCTCCTGTGCCCACCTCGGAAGTCCTGGGCTCCCTCAGCCTTCGCATTCATCGCATAGAATTGTCCTTCCTTGGTTTCCCCCAGGAACCCTGAACTACAAGCTTCCTGGTGCTTCCAAAATAATCCTTGCCACTGAGAAATCAATCCATCTATTATTTTACCTTGTGGGCCCTAAGGATTAAACAAGATTTTGTTCCCTCAATACTGTATTTCATCCATTCTTCTTTTTTTTTGGGGGGGGGGTACAAGAGATTGAACCTGGCTACTATTATTAGTTTGCTTATTTATTTATTTGGCAGCGCTGGGGTCTGAATCCAGGACATAGCACATGCGGGGCAAGCGCTCTATCACTGAGCCGCATCCTCAGTCCCCTTCATAAGTGTGTGTGTGTGTGTGTGTGTGTGTGTGTGTGTGTGTGTGTGTGTGTTGCTGGGGGTTGGACCCAGGGGCATTCAACTTCTGAAGTATATTCATCAATATGTTTTATTTTGAAACAGGGTCTCAGTAAGTTGCTGAAGCTAGTCTCGAATCAGTGATTCTCTTGTCTCAGCCTCCCAAGTATTGGGATTACAGATGTGCACCACCATCCCTAGCATCCCTAGCCCTGTTTATTAGTATTATTTATTTATTTATTTTTGGTGGTACTGGGGTTCCTGGAAACCCTTCTACCTCTGGGCTACACTCCCAGACCCATTTTTATACTTTTTTATTTGGAAACAGGGTCTCTTACGCCAGCCCGGCTGGCTTTGAACCAGTGCGATCCTCCTGTTTCCGCCTCCCAAGCGCAGAGATTACAAGCGTGCACCACCACGCCCGGCTAGCCCTGTTTATTTTTTGTTTTGGAACAGGATCTTGCTAAGTTGCTGAGAATTTCACTAAATTGTTGAGGCTAGTCTTGAACCTGTAATTCTCCTGTCTCAGTCTCCCAAGAACTGCGATTACATGTATGCACCACTGCACCTGGTTCTCCCTTCCTTCCTTCCTTCCTTCCTTCCTTCCTTCCTTCCTTCCTTCTTTTTTTCCTTCCTTCCTTCCTTCCTTCCTTCCTTCTTTTTTTCCTTCCTTCCTTCCTTCCTTCCTTCCTTCCTTCCTTCCTTCTCTTTCTCTCTCTCTCTTCCCTATCTCCCTCCCTCCCTTCCTTCCTTCCTTCCATCCTTTCTTCCTTCTTTCGTACTGGGAATTGAACCAAGGGACAATCCTCTGAATTAAACCTCTAGCCCTATTTTATTTTTTTATTTTGAAACAGAATCTTGCTAAAGTACTGTGTGCTGGCCTTGAATTGTGATCTTCCTGTCTCAGCCTCCCAAGTACTGGGAGTACTGGCTTTTCCAGCTCATCAATTTTTTATTTTTTGTGGTACTAAGGATTGAACCCAAGGTTCATTCTACCTCTGAGCTACACCTCCAGTCCTATTTCTTCTTCTTTATTTGAATCAGGGTCTTACTAAGTTGCAGAGGGCCTCACTAAGTAGCTGAGGTTGGTCACACACGTGGGATCCTCCATCTCAGCCTCCCAAGTACTGTGATTACAAGTTGGTGCCACCACACCCTGCTCATCAATTCTTACTAAGCACTGCTGTTATATTTTTGAGGCTGGGATGGCATGCTCTAGTCTGTGAGAGTTTTTACATATCTGAGTTGCCGACGTGATGAAATATGTAATGGTGTTGGCTCTAGCGAATGATTAGACAGAGAAGCCCAGGCTTCAGACCCGACGGACCCTAAGTCTGGCCCAACCATTCTCTGGCTGTGTGGTACCGGGTGACTCCTCCTAGCTTCCCAGCCTCAGTTTCCTCATCTGAAACATGTGAGGTGCCGGTGAGTGGTTGAGATGATTCCATCCCCAAAGGCTTGGGAGGGCTCGATAAATAATAGCTGCTGTTATCATTTCAGTTGCTAATTTGTGCAACAGATATTTGAGTGCCTGCCAGGACCACAGTGGGGAACAAGATAAATAAGGCTCCGGTCTTCAGGGACCCAGTGGCTGGTGGCAAAGGCAAATGCAAGAGCATAAGTGAAGGCAAAATCTTATGAAGAAGACAAAAAGGGGTTTTGAGGGCTAAGACCAGCTGAGACTGTTTATTTATTTATTTTTTTTGAGAGCGGGGGAGGGGAGCAAATGAGCTGCGAGCTGAGGGACGGGGAGAAGCCAGGCAGGTGAGGAAGGAGGGAGAGGCCTTCCGGGCTCAGGTCAGGGAACAGGTGCAAGCCCTTTGATGCAGAGGAGAGGGTAGCTGGGCAGAGTGGGAGGAGGGGAGGTTAGCATCAGGTCACCATGGACCTCCTGGCCATTGGGGGGGGTCTATTTTGGTCCCAATGCGGTGGGAAGCCACTGAGGGGAGGGATGGCTTAGGCAGGAGGACGATGTGACCTGATTTACCGCTGGCTCATTTAGGGGAGTAGCTGGAGGGGGCAGAGGGGAGGTGGAAGGGGTGTGTTGTCATCCAGGGGAGAGCCGATGGAGGCTGGGACACGGGGGGCGGGGGGGAAGCGGTTTGGATGGAGAGGAGTGGGTTTGGGATTAATTTTGGAGAGAGAGTAGACAGGTCTTGGCCATGGCGGGATGTGGGTGGCGAGAGGCAGGAGGATGGGAGGCTGCCTCCCAGTTTTCTGGCCTGAGCCGCTGGGCGGGTGATGGTGCCATTTCCTGAGATGGGGAAGACACAGGGAGGAGCAGGCTGGGGAGGAAATCAGGAGTTTACTTTTGGACGTGTTAAGTTTGAGCTATTATTTGTCCTGCCTGGCTAGTGGCTGCCAAAGCCCCTTAGGGCCTCAGAACTGCAGAAGGGCCCCACCTGCCCATGTGTAGCTCTACTGGGCATTCAGAGTGCTGAAACTGTTTGAGTATCTCCTCCTTCTCAGAGCTCAGCAACCTTCCCGCTCCCCAGGAGCAGCAGTGACCTGCCCCGACCTCTCTACACCAAAGAAAGACTGCGGCCTCCTCTGTGGTCTTCGTGGGAAAGTGTATGTCTCTCCCGGACCCCTCCCTCGTGGGCTGTGAGCTCCACTTTTAGGGACTTCTCCTGTTCTGTCCCCCGGCCCAGCCCTCTGAAAAACTTTTCAGAGCCACACACACTGCAGTTCAAATTCTACCTCTTCCATCAGCACGTCCTGGTTAGGAGCTGGGTGGCCCGTACAAAGGTCCTGCAACTGTGACATGTGGCGACCACATCGTTGGCCCCTCGGGGCTCGGACGGGCTTCTCACCACGGCTGCTGAAAAGCAAGTGCGAAAGTTGTTGTCATTATTATTTCTTGCTACCTGACCCCTCACCCAAGCCCACCATCATGGAATAGCGGAATCCCCAAGCCAAGGCTCCCCCCCCAAAGCCTTCTCTGCATTCTCTCCCCCACCCCCAGGGGCACCCTGGCAAAGCTGCAGTGATGGGATTGATTCCGGGCAGTGTCACCTATGAGAAGGGAGGGGGCACTGAGTCACCCAAGCTGGCGTGGTCGCCGCCGGGGCCTGTGGGCAGGGCTGGCCTCATGTGGTGACTGGGGTGGGAGCTGACAGGGTTCCAAGGAAGGGGGGACAATAAGCCCTTGTCTTTGCTGAACCTGCCTCTTCCAAGCTGCTGTAGCCCCTAGACAAACATGACCTCATTCCTCCCCAAGGCTCTGGGACTGGAGTTGGACCCACCCTCCCCATTTCATAGACCAGAAAACCAAGTCACAGGCAAAAAGACAGGACCCCCACACTTCACCTGAATTCATGTCCTCCTGGGGCACTGAGCCCAGAGGGGACCCCCAAGAGGAGGATAGGTCTTCTAGGCAGAAAATATCCAGAGAGACAACAAGCTCCAGGAACAGTCCCAGCTTTGCCACTTATGGCTGTGTGACCTCAGCAACTTCAAAACCTTCTCTGGACCCTGGTTGTCACATCAGATGGGGGCCTGGCAGATCCTTCTTTGCAGGACTGTGGTGTCTTTGGAGATTATTGTTAAGTACAAGGGCCCAGACAGGATTGCTTAAAACCACAGTGTTGGGAATGGTGGCCCATGCCTATAATCCCAGTATGCTGAGGCAGGAGGATCACAAGTTTGAGGCTAGCCTGGGAAACTTGGCAAGACTTTGTCTTAAAAAAAAAAAATGTAAAAAGGGCTGAGAAGCTGGGTGTGGTGGCGCACCCTTGTAATCCCAGTACTTGGGAGGCTGAGACAGGAGGGTCACAGGTTTGCGGAAAGCCTCAGCTACTTAGTGAGGCCCTCTGCAACTTAGTGAGACCCTGTTTGAAAATAAAGGATAGCATATAGGGTCAGGGGTGAAGCTTGGAGGTAGAATGCCCCTGGGTTCAATTCCCAGTAACACACACACACACACACACACACACACACACACACACACACACAAAGGAAGAATAGGGCTGGGGGTATAGTACAGAGATAGAATGCCCCTGGATTCAATCCCCAATACTGTAAATATATAAATAAATAAACAGGTAAATAAATAAGTAAATAAACAAACAAATTTAAAAGGGTTGGGGATGTAGCTCAGTGGTAGAGTTTTCATGTGTGAGGCTCTGGGTTCAATCACCGGTACAAAAAAAAAAAAAAAAAAGTCAGGCATGGTGGCACATGCTTGTAAACCCAGTACTTAGGAGGCTGAGATGGGAGGATTGCAGATTCAAGGACAACCTCAGCTCATCAACCTAGCGAGATCCTGTTTCAAAATAAAACTAAAAGATAGGGCTGGAGATGTAGCTTGGAGGTAGACTGCCCCTGGGTTCCATCCCTAGTGCCAAAAAAAAAGGAAAGAGAAGGAGGAGGAGGAGGAGGAGGAGGAGGAGGAGGAAGAGGAGGAGGAGGAAGAAGAAGAAGAAGAAGAAGAAGAAGAAGAAGAAGAAGAAGAAGAAGAAGAAGAAGAGGAGGAGGAAGAGACAATAACAACAATAACAATAACAATAAATTATCTGCATCTTGGAAGACAGGCTTGCTTGGCGGTGGAGGTTAGGGCCCATCAAGGCCCAGTCTGCAGGGTCTGGCAATGCCTCTGTGGGCAGGAGGGATGCAGCCGAGAGCTGGAAGGGTCTGGTCTAGCCTTTGTCCAGTTGTGACTGGCTTTCCCTGCTGGGCTTCTCCCAGCCTGCCCATGGTGGCTCTTATTCCCCATGTGGTGACCCTTAACCTAGCCCACAGGGTCTGCTTCTGTCTGGACTGCACCCCCAGCTCCCCCTGGGACCCCCCTGAAGCCTACCACACTGGAGGAGCCGCACCCTCAGACACCGAAGTTGCCAGGGGCTGCTGCGGGGCTCAGTCCTGCCTCCCATCTCAGCAAGAGGACCCGGGCAATTCACGGAGACCTTTGGTATGAGCCATGAGGAGGAGACTGGGGGCCGGCCCGGGGCTGAGCACGCAGTGGGTGCTTCGGAAAGGGCAGCCTTCTTACTAAGGACAAGGACTATTCTCCAAGGTCCTTTGGAACAAGCCTTCCACACACAGATGAAGAAAGCCAGGCCAGAGGCTCAGTCCTCAGCCGGTTACATGTGGCCGGGTCCACAGGTTGCTTCTGGGTTCCATGTTACTTCCCCGTGTGGCTGGTGCCTTAGTGACTGTCCCCAGGTGCTCTTAGCCCAGGGACCCAGGTAAGGGAGGAGGAGGGGGGCTGGAGCTCGGGAGGCCGCCCAGGCTCCAGCCTTTCCCTTGGCCCCAGCTTCCACCCCGGCGGCTGCATTCCCAGTGAGATAAACAGGAGATCAGTGGGAGCAAAATGAATGAAGTAACGGGGAAGATATGAGCAGCCGCGCCCGCCCGGCCCGGCCCGCCCTGCCCCACCAGGAGGGCTTGGAAAAGCCAGTCCTTCTCCCCAGCCTCAGCCCGTGCCAGGCACCAAGGGAGCTCGGCCCAAGCCAAGCCTTGCCTAGTCCCCTGGGCTCAGGACACAAAGCCCTTGAAGAGCCCCAAGTGGGCCCGGTCCCGAGCTCCACCCTCTTCAGCCCTAGCTGGGATTATTTCAGATCTCCTCTCCCTGAGGCTGGTAGGATGAGGAGGGGAAAGGGGACGTTTTGTTCCCTGTGCAAATTCAGAGCCACCGATCTGTCTACAGCAGAGGTGGGTTTGCCAGCCTGGTTCACCCAGGCCTGGGCTTCAGCCCCACACGGCCCATCCATGTTTCTGCGGCACCCACTGGGCCCCTGCCTGCAACCAGGCTCCCGCTGTTTATCCTGGCCCCCCCCCCCATCTGAGCCTGGTGCCAGCTCCTGGCCCCTGCAGCCCTTGGCCCATTATATGCCATCCTGACCTCACTCGGAGGAGCCCCGGAACCCAGGGGGGGTGTCTCCAGGCCGGATGGGAGGCTGGCGCTGCTGACCAGTCTGGACAGAGACCAAGCTGGACATCAACCCAGGCACTTTCCCCAGCTGAGACCAGACAAAGAGCAAGTGTGTTAGTCGCACGGGCTCCGCCCGCCATCTGGGGGGGCAGACTGCCCGCTGCAGGGATGCCAGGCACCCCAGAGGCTCAGCCCCTGCCCTCCTTGCCTCAGAAGGAAAAAGGCAGAGCTACGTGGGACAGCTGGGAACATCACTGTGCCCGCTGGGACTTCAGGCTAGGACTCTGGCATAGACATGGTGTGAGGCGGGTACCCCAGGGCGTGCCCGTCTATCTCCCTGTGGCCACGGCCACATTCCCAAGCAGCCCCCAAAGTGTCCCAGGCCCTGATCGGTGGAGATGAGGCTGTCTCTCAGGTCTTTCTGCAACAGACTTAGCTGAAAAGATGGAGCTGCAGGCCTCAAAACTTCACAATCTCTTGAGTTGATTCTAGGATGGTTCTGAACATACTTGAAGAGACCCCACTCTGGTTCACACTCTGCTTCTCAGACTCCCCTTCAGATCCAGAGGGAGCTTTGCTGAAGCCTGATGGGTCTCCATTGTCCCAGGTCCCCGGGATCCAAGCGCCCGCTTTTCCAGCTGACTTCCTGGAAGCGCACACTCCGTGCACGTCTCTGCTCTGACCACAGAGGACCACATGTTCCCCAACACGCGCTCACCCTCCTTCTCCACGCGCTGGTTCTTCGGCCTCAAATACTTGCTCATCTAGTACTTTGGAGGCTGAGGCAGGATGATCACAGGTTCAAGGCCAGCGTCAGCAACTTAGCAGGACTTTATTTCAAATTAAAAATAAATAAATAAAATGGGGTTGGAGGTAGAACTTGGAGGTAGAATGTCCCTGGCTTCAATTTCCAGTACAAAAAAAAAAAAAAAAAAAAGCTTGCTCATGGTCTTCTTCCTACCGAAAACATATATTTCTTTCTTTCTTTCTTTCTTTTTTTTTTGGTGGTACTGGGGGTGGAACCCAGGGGCTTTCTACCTCCGGGCTACACTCCCAGACCCATTTTATATTTTATTTGGAAACAGTGTCTTGCTGAGTTGCTGAGAGCCTCACTAAGTAGCTGAGGCTGGCTTCGAACCTGTGCGATCCTCCTGTCTCAGCCTCCCAAGCGTGGGGATTACAAGCGTGCGCCACCACGCCTGGCCAAAAACATATATTTCTACGGGGCCCCAGGCCCAGCTCCACTATTGCCTCTGAAAAGCCTTCTTGATTCCTGCCTCATTCTAATGTTCCTCCCACTGGGCTAAAACTGCCTCCTTCTTGTTGGGAGCTTGCCAAGAGCTCATGTCCGCCCCCCAGGGCCAGCCTTGCCACAACACACATGCTCAGACCTATACATTTTAGGGGACATTGCAAGGTGGAGTACCGGGCCAACGGGCCAGCATTTGCCTAAGACCTCTGCACTCTCTTCTCTCCTTTTCTGTAGTGCTGGGTTTTAAACCCAGGCTCACTCTACCACTAAGTTGCATCTTCAGTCCTCTTTATTGTCTTTTATTTTGAGTCGGGGTCTCACTAAGTTGCTCAGGCTGGCCTCAAAGCTGCAATCCTCCTGCCTCAGCATCCCAAATCACAGGGATTACAGGTGTGTGCCACAGCGCCCTGGCTGGCCACCATTTTTCAAAGCAGAAGAAGACTGAGTCCCAGGGAAGAGAAATGACTTGCTCAGAGGTAGTAGATCTGACCCTGGAAATTTCTTTTCTGTTCCCCTAACTACTGGCCTGTCTGGCCATGAAAGAGCAGTGTCCAGCTGACCTAGGAAGCTCTGGACCTCAGCGGGACATGAAGTTAAAAAAATTTTTGAGATCAAGGCCTTGTCCAGAGCTGAAGCCTAGAGCCACAGGCCTGAATCCAGGGCATGCAGCCTAGAGATAGGACCTGGGGACACAGGAGGGCCCTGCATGTCTTGTACCTAGGGAGCACAATAGGTGGTACTCTTCTGGGAGGGAGAAATTTATCCCCCGTGGTCACTGATTCCCAAAGCCACTGTCTTCCACCCTCTGAGAAACACCAGGCAGGGGCTAGATCTCAGAGTCGACACTAAACACACCCGCGTGCAACAGACAGGCGTGGGAGGTGCCCCCGACGAGGCCAGCGCTGTTTGGAGCAGAGCGGCGATGAGGTGGCCCTTGACTCCCTGCCAGGAAGCCACTTAGCGGCAGCCGGTCAGTGCACCGGAGACACCCGATCTGTCAACGCGGCTGCATGACGTGCAGGGCCGCTGCCCAGCTGTGGCTGTGAGGGGAGCCCCCAGGAGGGCCAGGCAGGCGCAGAGTCCTGGAGGGGACTGAGGTTGCCATCCCTGAGAGAGCCAGTGACCTCATGTTTTGGAGAGCTCAGGGTCCTCATGCCTAGATTTTTTTTTTTTTATACTGGAGATTGAACTCAGGGGCATTCTACCTCTGAGCTACACCCCCAGCCCTTTTTATTTTTTTATTATAAAATAGACTCTCACTAAGATGCTGAGGGGCTCACTAAGTTGCTGAGGCTGGCTGCAAACCTGCGATCCTCCTGTCTCAGTCTCCCAAATACTGGGATGACAGGCGTGCACCACCACGCCCAGCTACAAGGCCAGCTTTATTCATCTGCCTTCCTGGCTGGGGACAGGTAGGAGCAGAGGATGGCCTGGGAGGCTAGGTCTGAGCGCCAAGATTCGAGGTCTCAGGCCGGTCCAGGGCAAGTCCCCTCACTTCTCAGCTTTGATTTCTTTATGTAGAAACTGGACCCAACCCCGCCATCTGGACAGATACAGGAGCGAGGCCTATGACTGCTTGCACTAATTTTCCCACCCCCCTTGCCACCCAGGCACTCTCCACACCTCACCGTTCCTTTTGGCCCGGCCGACCACCCTCTAGGGACTGCCCCTCGCCCTGTGGCTTCCAAGGGGAAGAGTTGGAGGCAGGGGAGAGAGGAGTTGGGGTGCTTCTCCCCATACTCTCTTTGTGTCGGTCTCAGCCGCAGCTGTGTCCCTCTGGGCTCCCAGCTCTGGACGTTGAGGAAGTACCCTTTTATGGCCCCAGTTCTCCCTGACTCTGAGAGCACCCACCTTCCTGTGCCCCTCAGGCCTGGCTCCTCAGGGTTGCTAGTTTGGGGCTCGGTACCCCTTCCTGGTCCTCTCATCCTTCCCCCTTTCTTAGTTGCTCTGTGAATCCCTTTGTATGTGTATTCTGTCACCTGCCGGGACCCTCCTGATTCAGGCCCTAGCAGGATTTGGTATCTCGGAGTTGCAAACTATGCTGTCTTAGCAAAGGGGGGGGGGGTTGCCTTCCCCCCTCCCATTGAGCTTGAGCTGGATCCGTCAGCCCCAAGGCCCTGCCTCAGCTGACTTGTCCCAGGAGCAAGGCTTTGCCTTCTCTTCCCCTCCCCCATAGCCTGGTCTCGGCTTCTGCCTCAGTTTCCCTACCAGGACAAAAAAAAATCCATGCTGTGAACTCCTGTGTCCTTGTTGACACCTCCTCCCCAGGGAAGTCGACAAGTCTCTGAATGAAAGCCAGGGCTCCCCTCCTGGCCTCTAAGTAAACATTGTCTGGCTTCGTGCATCTTTGAGTGGGCCAGATATGGGCCCCTGGAGTCACCCCATTTCCACCCCTGACTGTGTCCAAGCCTTTCCTCATCTGGCACATCCCCCGCTGTGGGCCTTTGGGTGCCCCAAAGTGAGATGAGTGTGCATGCCCATCCCCAAAGGATGGCTGAGTAGTGCTCAGCCCCACGCCCTCCATGTCCCCGCAGGTCCTCTGCTCACACCTGGTCCCCCCCAGAGCTGGACACCTTGAATGCCAAGCCGAGGCACACAACTTTCATCCTGAAGGCAGTAGGTTCCCCCGCATGGTTCCAACAGCGGCTAGGGGGTGGCCCGTGGCGGGCAGAGGCGTGCCGGTGGACAGGAGGCTGGGAAGCAGCGCCCAGCAGAGAGGCACAAGGCTGTGGAGAGAGCCCTGGCCGGCCAGCAGAGGAGCCACGCCCTGGCTGCCCGCTCTGGAAACCAAGGCTCCAGCTGACTGCTCCGCTGCCCCCCAGGCCTGGCTAGGATGGCCAGGGTGGTGTCGCTGGACCTTGGGTGCCCTGGGCTGCTGGGTGGGAGGAAAGATAGGGGAGGATGGAGGGGCATGAGGGCTGTGTGGCCGGGACAGCCCAGGTCTAGCAGTTGCCAGCTCTACCCTGTGGGAAGCTGAGGAACTGGGGGCCCTGCAGCAGAGACAGAAGCACCGTGACCCCTTGCAAACCCCCTTCTCTTCCTGGCACAGGTGGCTGGACTGGTTCCACCCACGTGCACCTGCAAATGCTGAGCCCTTGGCCCACCTGCAGCGGGGCCCCCACATGGAGCCCACCCTGGACCAACCCTGCTCGGGGGCTGCCGCCCGGGCTCCCGGCCCCTCGCACCCCTGCCGGCCCAGGTGTCGGCTCTTGCTGCTGGCCACTCCCCACGCCTGCCCGCATGGAGCCCCGCCTCACCTGCCTGGTGCAGCCCGCTCACCTCGCTCTGTTGATAGGAACTCCAAAATAGAAATAGATAGCCGGGCATGGTGGCGCATGCTTGTAATCCCAGCACTCGGGAGGCTGAGACCGGAGGATCGCGGTTCGCGGACAGCCTCAGCGACGTAGTGAGGCCCTCTGCAACTCAGTGAGACTCTGTTTCAAAATAAAGAATAAAAAATAGGGCTAGGGGAGTAGCTTGGAAGTATAATGCCCCTGGGTTTCATCCCCAGTACCAAAAACAAAAAACAAAACAAAACAAACAACAACAAAAAACTAGAAATAGATGAAATAAGCAAGAGACTTGATTGTCTCTTTTAAAAGAGTGTAGAGGCTGTGCTCACGGTCAAGAGAGGAGGTTCAAGAACCACTGGGGTCCCACGATTTTTCCTTCCTGTCTTTCCTATTCTTCTTCTATTTGTTTTCCTGTGGTACTGGGGGTTTAATCCAGAGGTGATCTATCTCTGAGCTATACCCCAGCCTTATTTTATTTTATTTTATTTTTTATTTTGAAACAGGTTCTCGCTAAGTTGCTGAGGCTGGCCTCAGACCTGCAATCCTCCTGTCTCAGCCTCCCAAGTATTGGGATTACAGGTGTGCACCACCACGCCCAGCTGTTTTCTGCTTCTTATGTTCAGCATCAATATAGACCATTCACCTCCTGTTCCAAAATGGTTGTTTAAGCTCCAGCCATTACATTCTCATTTCAGTTCCTGAGAAGGAGGTAAGGTAAAAAACACATCCCCTTCCATTCCTATCACCATGTTTGTTTTCTGTCTGTTCTGAAACTTCATAAGAAATAGAGCTATACAGCATGTATTCCTTTGTGCTGGGTTTACTTTGCTCAGTAACATGTTTCTGAGATTCATCCATGTTTTTTTTTTTTATGTGAGCAGTTGTTTTTTTTTAAATAATTGTGAGATTTTACTGTTTGGACATACCATGATTTATTTAATTATTCTCTCTTGATAGGCGTTTGGGTTGCTTCCAGGTGGAGGTTTTATGAATGAAGCTGCTGTGAATACTCTTATACAAATCTTCTGGTGAGCCCATGAATTCACTTATCTTGGATATATGCCAAGGGGGAGATTGTTGGGTCGAAGGGAAAGCCTGTGCTTAGCTTTACTGCTACACAGCTCAGCAGGTGCTGGGTGCACGTATGTCCCTATCCCTATGAACGACACTATGATGTGAGATTATAACGCGCCAATACCTGTAGATATAAAAAAAGAAATTCCTAAACAGTTTCCCAACGTGGTTGTGCTGCTTTGAGCTTCCTCCATCAGCATAGAGTATAAAATGTTCCGCATTCCGCCAACACTTGCAATTGCGTCTTTTTTATTTTAGCCGTTCTGGTAGACATGGGAGGGTGCGTCACTGTGGTATTAATTTGCATTTCCCTGTCCAGTTATGTCAAACATCTTCTTGTTTCCTTAGTAACCATCAGAGCATGTTTGTTTATGAAGTGCCTGTTTCAGCCTTCGTCAGCTTTTAAAATGGGGTCTGTTTTTTCGTTTTGACTTGTGGGAGTTCTTTTTATATTCTAGATATAAGTTCTTGAACAGGATTTACACTATCGTTCAGTCTGTGGCTTGCCTTCTTACTTCCCTAATTGCGTGTTTTCCTTCCTTCCTTCCTTCTTTTTTTTTCTATTAAGATATCACTTGTCAACCAAGCAGAGCACACATAGCCACACATGGCGGTGCAGGCCTGTAATTCCCGTACCTGAGAGCTGAGACGGGACGACTGCGGGTTGGAGGCCGCCTCAACAACTTTGTGGGGGCCTATTTCCAATTAAGAAATAAAAAAGCTGGGGTGTAGCTCAGTGTTATGATGCCCCCAGATTCAATCCCTATTACAAAAACAAACAAACAAACAAACAAGAAAAATAACCTCTATTTCTACAGAGATGCATTTTCATCACTCCAGAGTTCCCCGTGTCCGTTCCCGGTCAGTTAGTCACCCATGTTATTTATTTCATGCCTTTAGTGATATCTTTTGAGGAGCAGAAATATTCAATTTTTATAAAGCCCAGTTTATCTTTTTTTCCTTTCAAGTTTACTACTGTGTGTGTGTGTGTGTGTGTGTGTGTGTGTGTGTGTGTGTGTGTGGTGTGTGTGCTGGGGACTGAACCAAGGGGCATTTTACCTCTTGGCTACACCTCCAGCCCTATATTTTATTTTGAAACAGGACCTCACTAAGGTGCAGAGGACCTTGCTAAATTGTTGAGGCCGGCCATGAACCTGGGATCCTCTTGTCTCAGCCTCCCAAGTATGGGAACTGTCGGCATGTGGCATCACGCACAGCATGGTTACTACTTTTTCTGTTCCGTTTACCAGTATACCTTTGCTTACCTAGAGTCGTAAAGATATTCTCGTATGATCTCTTCTACAAACTTTGTGGTTTTAGGTTTCACATTCAGGTATATGATCCATTTTATTTATTTATTTATTTATTTATTTATTTATTTATTTATTTGGTGGTACTGGGGTTCCTGGAAGCCCTTCTACCTCCGGGCTACACTCCCAGACCTAATTTATACTTTTTTATTTGGAAACAGGGTCTCCTAAGCCTGCGCGGCTGGCTTCGAACCTGCGCGATCCTCCTGTCTCCGCCTCCCGAGCGCAGGGATTACAAGCGTGCGCCACCACGCCCGGCTCTATGATCCATTTTAAATTCATTCTTGTGTGTGGTGTGAGGTAGAGATCAAGGTTCATTTTTTTTTTTTCTCCCCAGTACATATATTCAAGCCTTCCAGTGGCATGTATTGAAAAGACCTTTGTGTGTAGCGGGGAGTGTTGAGCTCAGGGACACTCTAGTTCTAAGATATACCCCAGCCCTTTTTTATTTTATTTTATTTTTGTAAACTTTATTTATTTATTAATTTACTTAGTGATACTGGGAGTGGAACCCAGAGGCTTTCAACTGCAGGCTATACTCCCAGACCTATTTTACATTTTTTATTTGGAAACAGAGTCTCACTAAGTAGCTGAGGCTGGCTTCGAACCTGCACGATCCTCCTGTCTCAGCCTCCCAAGCGTGGGGATTACAAGCGTGCGCCACCACACCCAGCTAGACCTTTTTTATTTTGAAACAGGATCTTTCTGAGTTACCATGCACTGGCCTTGAACCTACAATCCTCCTGCCTCAGCCTTCCAAGTCCTGGGCTGACGGGCATGCACCACCACGCCTTGCTGGAAAGACCTTCCTTTTACCATAGCTTCACATCCTGAGCGTTGTCCTCTACGAGTGCCCTCACTGTCAACGTCTGTTTCTAGCCTCTTCCATCTTGGCTCCTATCTGTCAGTGACTAAACATGCCCAACTCACTGTGACTGAAAACCCCTGGCTTCCCTTAATGCTCCCTCTCAATCTGCTGATAGCCAACTCTTCTCTACTTCAAAACAAAGTTATTTTTAAGAAGTCTCCACATTCACCATTTCCACTTCTCATCTTGCACTTCCCTCCACTAACCACAACCCCCTCAAGTCTGGCTCCTGTTGCCCCTTCTCCACCAAAACTGTGGGGGTGTTTTCAGTTTTTAGCTCTTACAATAAAGCTGTTGTATATAGTGTGTGTGTGTGCGTGCGTGCGTGCGTGTGTGTGTTTGGGTAGATGTTTTCATTTCTCTGGGGAAACACCTAGGCGTGCAGTGCCTGGGTCATATGGCGTGTGGACGTCTAGCTGTTATGTGGTGCCAAACTGTTTTCAAAAGTGGTTGTGATATTTTATACCAGCCATGAATAAGAATTCTGGTTTTTGCCCATTTTTAAATTGGGTTGTTTTTCTTCTTGAGTTGTAAACATTCTTAATATATTCTAGACATAGCTCCTTTGTTGGGGATGTGTTTTACAAAAACTCTAGTGTGTGACTCACCTTTATCATTTTCCTTAATAGTGTCTCAAAAGAACCAAAGTTTTCTGTTTGGATGAAGTCTAATTTATTGATTTCTCCTCCTCCTCCTTCTCCTCCTCCTTCTCCTCCTCCTCCTCCTCCCCTCCTCCTCCTCCTCCCCCTCCTCCCCTACTCCTCCTCCACCTCCTCCTCCTCCTCCTGGTACTGGAGTTTGAGCCCCGGAGCATCCTTTCTCTAAGCTGCACCCCAGGCTTTTTCATTATTTTTTTTAATTTTTGTTTTTGAAATGGGGTCTCACTCATCTGCTAAGTATCTCCCTCTGCTGCTGAAGTTGTTCTCCAATTTGTGATCCTTCTGTTTCAACCTCCCACATACTGGGATTACAGGCCTGTGCCACCACACCAGGCTTAATTTTTTCTTTGTATTTTTTGAATTGTGCTTCAGAAATATTTGCCAAACCCAAGGTGTCTAGGATTTTTTTCCCTGTCTTTCCCCTAGAGATATTTTTTAGTTTTTAGCTCTTATAGGTGGGTCTGTGATCCATTTTGAGTTCATTTTTGTCTATGGTGTGAGGTAGGGTTACTTTCTCCAGCCTACTCCTCTTCACTAAACAGTGATTCTGCTAAAATCTGAATTGTACAATGTCTTTCTCCTTCTTACATTGCTACCTACAAGATAAACCTGAGCCTT
>NC_137796.1:82045340-82150340 GCF_963383645.1 Muscardinus avellanarius | reverse complement strand
AAGTGAATTTGTTGGAGGGGTTAGGGAAGGGTTCTAGAAAGGGCCCGAGGTGGGTCCATGAAGGTCCAGTCTGCCGGCAGGGAGAGTGGCGGGGAAGTGTGTGGGGTGCCTCTGCCCTTGAGGGGAGACGTAGTTCCACTTGGAGAAGCCCCCACTCACGGCCTGCCTGGGGGAGTCGGTGGGCTCAGGCCTGGCCATAGGCACCACTTGGCACAAACCTGCATCCAAACTCAGGTGGCTGGTGTCCAGGCAGTGTTGGCCGAGGAGCCAGGCCCTGGGCCAGGCCCAGTGACAGGGTCGGCCCTGCCCTTAGCTGTGGGGCCAGCGCTGCACCCATCTGTGCCTGGCCCAGCTAGGCTGCCCAGGAGTGCAGAGGGCATGGCCTTGCAGGGAGGGATCCCTGCACCCACACTCAGGCAGCCCCTTCTCCCAGAGCAGGAACCTCTGGACCACCCTGTTCCCTCATATTACCACAGGGGGCACATCAGGGTGGCTCCTTCTTCAGGCTGGAGGACTCAGTGCCCTGCTTCTTTGAGTAGGGACCTTCACCAAGCATCCTGCATTGAACCAGAAGCTCCCTGCAGGAGAAGAGATGGTGAATACCCCATGATGTGTCTTGCTAGCACTTCCTGCTTTCTATGCCTGGCTTTCTAGACGAGGAAAGGAAAGCTCAGAGAAGGTAGGCGGCTCTAGCCTCTCTAGAGCACACAGATAGGAAGAGATGAAGCATGAATTCAGGACAGGTGTGGTGGCACACACCTGTAATCCCAGTACTTGGGTGAGACAAGGAGGATCACAGGTTCAAAGCCAGCCTCAGCAACTTAGCAAGGCTCCCAGCAACTTAGTGAGACCCTGTTTCAAAATAAAAAAAGTAAAATAGGGCTGGGGGATGTTGCTTAGAGGTAGAATGCCCCTGGGTTCAATCTCCAGTATCGACAACAACAAAAACTTAAACTCAAGCTGTCCCATGCACTAAGCTGCCTTAGAACCGGTCTCCCTGGGGCCAGGGGCTGGGTCATCCCATCAGACACAGTTACCCCTGCCTCTCCTTGCCTCCCAGATCCCACTGGCTGCCCTAGACTCTGTGGTTTTGAGAGTGCTGCCCAGGCCTGTCCTGTGTTCCCTGCACCCCTTTCCTGGCCCTGACCTGTGTTTCCTGATCCTCAGAGCCTCTGTATCATATGGGATGGGGTGTGTGGGGGAGACAGGCTGAGACCCACATCTGCCCCTAAGTATAACACTCAGCATGTCCCCCAGGATGCCAGGGCAGCCAGGACTAAGCAAATGGCCGGTCCCCAGGCTGGAGGAGAGGAGGGAGGCATGCCCATGGGGGTGGGGTACTGGCTACATCTTGAAGGACAGCCCAGCTTTCCAAAGCGGCGATGTCTCACCTGGAAGATGGTTGAGCTACGGGGGAGATGAGGCCCATTCAGCACCAGCGCCTTGGAGGTCAGGACTCCAGGGGCTGGAGCATCTGGCTAAGGCACTGGAACTTTCTCTGTGGCCAACAGGGAGCCAGGAAAGGCTGTGAGTATTGGGGGACACAATCAGACTTGTTGCTTTTGCAAGGCCAGCTGGACTGTCCATGGGATGGACAGGGAGGGAGAACCTGGGACAGAAGGGCTCTGATGGAGGCATGCGTGGTGACCCCTTAACCACCAGTGAGGGGTGGAGGGGAGGGGTGTATGAGAAAGGAGGGGGGAGAGAGAGAGAGAGAGAGAGAGAGAGAGAGAGAGAGAGAGAGAGAGAGAGAGAGAGAGAGAGAGAGAGGGAGGGGAGGGGAGGGGAGGGGAGGGGAGGGGAGGGGAGGGGAGAGGAGAGGGAATATGAATTTGGGTGAGCTGGCTAGAAAATTGCAGACCAAGTTTAGCAATGGGTGGCGTTGAGAGGCCGGGGTCAGGAGGAACCCAGAGGCCTGCAGGGGCTCAAGTGAGGTTCGCCTGCTCAGACATGACACCGGAGAGCAGGGGGGAGGTGTGCAGGGGTGTGACCAGGGCCTTCTGGGGAAACGAGGTGGTATGTGGGACTTCACTTTCTTTTTTTTCTAATGGCCGCTGACCGGCAGGCTTTGGGTCTTCTCTCTCCCACGTTGATCTCACCTGGCTCCTCTCCCCCTAGGTGGGCAGTGGGCAGCAGGGGAGGGGGCGAGGCCTAACCTGGTTTTCTCATGGTTAAGCCCAGAGGTCAGGCCCGAGTCCAGTCTCAGCCAGGGCGGGCACAGAAGCACTCTGTCCCCTGCTCAGGAGCCCCAGGGTTGGCTATCAGGGGCGAAGGCCTGGGGTGTGCTTACAGATGGAGCTCTGGACATCCAGGTCCTCTGGCATGGGGACCTGCGCCAGGGCAATGGGGAGAGAGGTTGTCGGCCGAGGGACCTGGGCGTTCCAGCCGCCCACAGTGCAGGCGGCGTCGGGCTCTGGCAGCAGTAGGTGGACCGTGGGTGGCAGGGAGCCCGGCCCGCTGGCGGCTGGCTGCGACCAGCAGCTGCTCATCCTGTTTTCCATCTCTTCCCAGAGCCCTGGCCAGCTCGTCGCCTTCCCCCCGGGGCATCAGACAGGTCTCAGACCAAGCCCGGCTCCGGTCTGCACCTTGGGCAAATTACCTGACCTCTCGAGTGGCAGTTTCCAAGTACGATATGAAGGTGGCAGGATGGCCTACTGCCTGGCATCTGGTGGTCAGTTATTGAAGGGCGGCTCCCCGTGAGGGCGATCGGGTAGCATCCTAGGGCCTGAGTACAAGGCCCAGAAAGGAGGCCACTCTGGAGAATCCCGACATTTTACTGTACCCATCATTACCAACTGGGATCCCTAAAGGCCCCTATTGAGAAGGGCTCTGGATGTGGATTCCTGAAACAGGATCACAAGAAGAGAGGAAAGCCCAAGACTCTGGCCTGCCCTTAACCACCATCTTCATAGACCATGGGCCATTTTGCTGATGAGGAGCAAGACAACCCCAGCCCAGAGTGGCAGGAAGGAGGGGAGCCTGGGTACCAGTTCTGCTCTTCTCTGGCATTGGGTCTGCTTGGAATGAATGGACGGGTTGGTGGCCTGTGAGGATGATTTCGGCATGTGACCTTCAGGAACCAGGATTCTTCTTACTTGTGGGCCAGGCGGGGCACGCGTCCTCTTGGACCTCGCACGTGCAGTGCCTGGTCTCAAGTACTTGCTTACTCAGATCCCTTACCTGGGACGCCCTTTTTCCTCCTGCTGGTTTTCCAAGCCCTCCTGGTTTTCTCACCCAGCTCAGCCCTCCCTGGGATCCCTGTCCAGCTCCTGAGTACATCCTGCTGAGCCCAGCTGCCAGGCATGAACTAGCACACCGCCTCCCAGCCCAGCTCTGCTGCCCGGTGCCCAGTCTTCCCCTCTCTGGCTCCCAGGGCGGGGCTGGGCCTCAGTGTCCCTGTGTGCCCCTCGCAGTCTACGTACACATTCCCAAGACAATAGGAGCTCAGAAAAGGCACCGGAGGCTGATGGCCTGGCTCAAAATCATTGCCCTGACATTTCTAACTGGATGACCTCAAGCAATTCTCCCCATTGACCCTCTCTGGAGGGGCTGGACCTGCCCTGCATGCCTGGCTCACAGAGAACTTAAACTAAGTGCTGTGCCTGGCTGAGCTCAGTTAATCCTGCTAGTGTCCTAAGCGGCGAATTCCATCCTTTATCCCCTGTTGATACATGAGGAGGCTGAGGCTTAGCAGACACAGCCAGTGGCCTCTGTACTGCTGAGAGGTGGGGGCTGGAAAGGCACCAGGTGGTCTGAGACAGGAGCCCTGCGGTGCAGTCCACCCTCGGGGTGGACCCTGGGGACCCAAGATATGCTTTGCACCCTGCAGAGCTCTCCATTGGAAGCAAGGAAGTCCCTCTCTTGCTGTTTAGAGGTGAAAAAGGGAGGCTAGGGAGAGGCAGCAACTTCCAGAGGCCACCCTGAGACCGTGCACAGCCAGCGTGCAGACTCCCGCTTCTGGCCCTTCCCCATCCTGGGATCCCCTGATTTCTTGCAGACCAGATGTGAGGAGGACAAGGCTCCTGGCTCCCAGGGCGCATGACGCAGGTGGCCCTGACAGCGCACTGCCCATCTGCAGATGCTCAGGCCCAGGCGCCAAGCCAGTCAGCACAGACGTCCACCATCTGGCTACCATTGCATGCAAGGGAAGAGGCCCAACTCACGGACAGACATGAGCCACGAGGCAGCCGGGGCCCGCAGTCCCGGTCACGCATTCCCGCCCAGGGTCACCTCTCCATTCAGACGCATGCCTGGCTACTTAGAAGTATTTGGCAATGTCAGGGTCCCCACCGGGGTGGGTGGCATCGACTGTGCGGGTGGGGGTAAGGACAGAGGTGCGGGCGGAGGTGAGGCTGCAGAGGTGGACGGGAGTGAGGGTGATGATGCTGGCAGTGGGGATGTTGCTGTGCGCAGTGGGACTAGAGGCCATCCACGGCAACCGTGAAAGCAATAACAAGAAGAAGAGTTTCTTAGCGGAACTCCTGGCCCAGGCCTTCCTCCAACGTGCACCCAGGCATGGTGGGGAACCTGATCGTTCCTCAGGAGCCGCCTCTGGCCAGTTGGTGTTGCTGTTGGGCATTTGGCTCCAGACAAGGCACCAGATGGGAAGGAGACCCAGCTTTCTGCCTGTGTTAGCCAGGGTGACGGAAGCACCAGGCTCGAAGTGGACGGGGCAAGGGGTTGCCAACCCAGGGGCAGGCCTGGTGCCTGGGTGCCAAGAGTCAGGAGTGGGACTTGGGGACAGGCTCTGCTATTCCAGGAGTGAAGCAAGGCCCCGGCCTTGGCCACACAGCTAGCAGAGGCCCTACTGGGTGGGTCAGAGCAGCCCTGTACCACTGGGGGCGTGGAGGCGGGTCCTGGTAGAGGGTCTGCAGGGACGACTCTGGGAGGTGGCCAGGTGCTTGGGTGCCAGCACGGGCCTAAGATCTTGTGAGCAGGGACAATGAGGTTGGCGGAGGCATCCGAGGCC
This sequence comes from Muscardinus avellanarius, assembly GCF_963383645.1. Lineage (NCBI taxonomy): Eukaryota > Metazoa > Chordata > Mammalia > Rodentia > Gliridae > Muscardinus > Muscardinus avellanarius. Next base: position 82,145,371 of record NC_137796.1, on the reverse strand, counting down.
GAGGGGCCTGGGGCTCTTGCTGGCAGCAAGGGTTGAGCAGTGGTGGCAGGAAGACTCCAGACGTGGCCCAAGCAAGCCGGGCGCGGTGGCACACGCTCGTAATCCCAGTACTTGGAGGCTGAGATAGGACGATCACAGGTTCGCGGCCAGCCTCAGCTACTTAGTGAGGCCCCCTGCAGCTTAGTGAGACCCTGCTACAAAATAACGAATTAAAAAAATAGGGCTGGGGGTGTAGCTTGGAGGTAGAATGCCTCCAGGTTCAATCCCCAGTACCACAAAAAAGAAAAAAAAAAAAGTGGTCCAAGCGTGTGTTCTGAAGCAGTTGTGAGAATCCTAGAGCCTCTGGCAAGAACTCACAGCCCCCTCCCCTATTGTTAACATCAACATGCAACATACTGTCAGGCCCGCCATGACCAATCTCTGAGCCTTTCCATTAGCCATGGGCGGTCTGCCACCCGTGGTCCTTGGGGTGTGCCCGCTCTGGCTTCTGCCAGCTCCCCGGCGAGGAATTGGCCTGGACAAGCCTGGCAGGGAGCGTGGCCAGGATCGCCGACTTGCTGCCCAGGCTGTGGGCCTTGCCAGGTGTCAGGTTCAATTTCCTAAGCCTCCTGCTCAGAGAACCACACGTCTTGTCCTTCCACCCAAGCTGGGTCCTCCCAGGCCGCCTCCTTGGCAGCCAGAAGATCCCTGGGGGTTGGAGGGGCAGCCAGACTCACCAGGCAGGGCAGGGTGGGGACGATGCCGTGAGGGTGTTCCTCCAATTTGTCGCCTACCTCTCAGCAGGCTGTGGGCCAAAGGGAGATGTGCTGTGGGCTGGAGCGAGGTGACGGGAGGTGGTACTTGGGTCGCTGCAATGGGATCAAGTCCTGCCTCACCCTGTCTCATGGCAGGTACCAGGCCGGCTCCACTGGCAAAGAAGGCAGTTGAGTAACGAGACTTCTGAGGTCCTTCCCAGTAAAGGCCCCTCCCGCGGCCCACCCCATGATGGCTTGTATAACTTTACACTTAGTGCTTTGGTTAAAAGAAAGGCTGTGCTGTGATCTAAATCACATACCAAGCCGGGCGTGGTGGTGCGCGTCTGTGATCCCAGTACTTGGGAGGCTGAGACAGGAAGATTGCAGGTTCAAGGCTAGCCTCAGTAACTTAGTGAGGCCCCCAGCAACCTTAGTGAGATCCTGCTTCAAATAAACAAACAAACAAAAAAAAAACAAATAAATAAAAGGGCTGGGGCTGTAAAATAAAAGCTTGGAGGTAGAATGCCCCTGGATTTAATCATCAATCAATCACAACCATATCATTCACTAAAGTCTATAATTCAATAATTTTTGATATGATCACAGAATCATAGAATCATCTCCTCAGTCAGTTCTAGAACATTTCCATCACCCCCTCAAAAATAAAATCCATACACTTTTGCTTCCACAGCCCCCCAATTCCCAATCTCTCTACCAGCAGCAGCAATAACTGTCACCCCCAGGTGGCCACTGATCTGCTCTGTCTCTATAGATTTGCCTCTGCAGAACATTGCACAGAATCCTTGCTTCTGTAAACAGGGAGGGCACTGGCTAAATGGGATCTGCCTACTTCTTCCACACCAGCTCTCCCCTATGGCCCTATCCAGTTTCCCAGCTTTGGGGCTCCAAGCTGACATAACGTGGGCCGCCAGCTCTCCCTGCCCTTTCCAACAGCTCCGTCTCTCTCCAGCTCAGTGACTGCTGTCTCTGTCCCACTGCCATCAGCCAGCCCCCTGTTCACAGGTCACGGCAACATCCTCTACTTCTCATTTCTTCCAGCCTTCCCTTCCGCCTCCTCTGGGGACTGCTCTAAAGTAAGAACTGGATGGAATCATCCATTGCACCGGGCACAAAACCTGTCTGCTGGGTCTCAGTTGCCCTTGGGGGGACACTGCACTTGTGCACCAGGTGTTTTAACCGGGAATACAGCTGCTGAGCAAGGGTGAGCCTTTGAGGGTTGATTCTAAGAGACAAGAGAAGGGAAAGGATAAAGGCCACTGAAGGATGCTGGCGAGGTCTGCATCCCGCATCCCATATCAAGAGGCTCCACTCCACTGGGACCTCTGAGAATGGTACAACATGCCATTCAGATTTGTTCACCCCAGTGACAGGCGATGAGCGTCTTCCAGCAGCTCCCGTCCTCCTGGTTAGGGGTTGTTGTCAGGAAAGTTAACCTCCAAAGCCACATCCCTCACATTCTAGTTGTGAGAACCGACAGCTCAGAAGACTGAGACAGAAAAAGATGCTATGTCACTCAGATTTTTGTGGCTATGATAAATACCTGATTAAAACAACTTTAATCAGAGGAAGAAAGGTTTGTTTTGTCCATGGTTTCAGAGGTGACACAAGGTTGGTTGGCTCCATTGCTCTGGCCTGAGGTGAAGCAGAACATCACGGCAGAAGGGAGTAGTGGAGTTCCACTCATGGCAGTGGAGAAACAGAGAGAGACAGAGGGGTTGGACGCAGAAATACCCTTCCAGTGTATGTCTCCAGTGACCTGCTTCCTCCAGCTAGGCCGCACCTCCTAAAACTTCCACTACCTCCCATAATGCCATCAAATTATTAATTCTACGCCGGGCGTGGTGGCGCACGCTTGTAATCCCCACGCTTGGGAGGCGGAGGCAGGAGGATTGTGCAGGTTCGAAGCCAGCCGCGCTGGCTTAAGAGACGCTGTTTCCAAATAAAATATAAAATAGGTCTGGGAGTATAGCCCGGAGGTAGAAGGGCTTCCAGGAACCCCAGTTCCACCAAACACACACACACACACACACACACACACACACACACACACACACACACAACAAATTATTAATTCTATTACACTATCCAGAGGAAAAATCTGAAAGGGTTTTGTGTGTCAAGGGGATACGTGGATATTGGAGACTGAAGTCAGGGTTGTTCTACCACTGAACTGCACTCCCAGTCTTTTTAATGTGTGTGTGTGTGTGTGTGTGTGTGTGTGTGTGTGTGTGTGGTACTGGGGGGTGGAACCCAGAGGCTTTCTACCTCCGGGCTACACTCCCAGACCTATTTTTATATTTTATTTGGAAACAGGGTCTCACTAAGTTGCTGAGAGCCTCACTAAGGAGCTGAGGCTGGCTTTGAATTGGTGCAATCCTACTGTCTCAGCCTCCCAAGTACGGGGATTACAAGCGTGCGCCACCACATCCAGCTTTAATTTTTTATTTTAAAACAAAGTCTTGCTAAGTTGCTGAGGCTGGCCAAAAATTTGTGATCCTCCTGTCTCAGCTTGGGATTACAGGTATGTGCCACTGTGCCCAGCTTGAAAGGGGATTGATTGTGTGTGTGTGTGTGTGTGTGTGTGTGTGTGTTTTACTGGGAATTGAACCTAGAGACATTCTATCTCTGAGCTCCAGCCCTATTTAATTTTTTATTTTATTTATTTTTTATTATTTTATTTTATTTGCGGTATTGGGGATGGAACCCAGGGACATTCTACCTCCAAGATATACCCTCAGCCCTTTTTTTAATTTTTTATTTTTAAACAGGGTCTCGCTGAGTTGCAAAGGGCCTCATGACGTTAGCTGAGGCTGTCCGTGAACCACACTCCTCCTGTCTCAGCCTCCCAAATGCTGGGATTACAAGTGTGCGCCACCACGCCCAGCTTATTTTTTATTTAAAACAGGATCTCACTATGTTGTGAATGCCCTCACTAAATTGCTGAGGCTGGCCACAAACCTGCAATTCTCCTGGTTCAGCCTCCCAAAGTACTAGGATGACAAGAGTGTGTCACCATGCACAGTGAAAGGGGATTTTAAAAGGGAAAGCAATTATGCATTCACACACACACACACACACACACACACACACACACACAGAGAAAGAAAGGGAGAAATTGAAAGAAAATAATATATTTTTTTAATTTATTTTTTTTATTGGTGCACTGTATTCATACATCATAGTAGGATACATACTTTTGTAGACATACATGCACACTTTTCCCAGTCAGCCCCCACCCGATCCCTGTTGGGGCCCACTCGGCAGGACCGAGGTGGCACCCAGGCTTGTTGCCAGCGTGGACTCAAGATGGCGCCTGGGCTTGCAGCCAAGTCACGAGGCTCACGAGGCTGGCGGTGCCCTGAGCCTGCGCAGTGAGCCCTATCAGGCGCCTTATGGATGATTAGTGACGCAGCGCCTCGTGCTACCACCTGCCCGCCCAGGAGAAGGTTAAAAAGCGCGCATGCCCTAGCGGGGAGAAGAGAAGAGGGTTGGTGGACAGGAAGAGCAGTTTCTTGGCGGACTGCTCTGGGCTCCGAGCTGGGACGGACATGTTCACAAAGCCACCACTGTGACCGGTGTGTGCTGCAGCAGAGACGTAGAGTGCCACGGAGGAGGGTTGGTGGAGTGATGAGGGAGGAGATAGAAGACTGATGTTGTTTTTACCTGAGAGGGCGTTGAGAGAGCATTGAAACTGGGGTAATAAAACTGCTTGAGGAAGATCGTGTAAGAGTCGTCACTGCGCACGACAGATCCCCACCCCATTCTCTCCCTATCCCTCCCTCCCATGCTTGGCTTAGTAGTTGACATCTAGTATTATGGCAATTTATCTAAAATTAAAAATGATAATCTCACATACAGTTTCATTTGTCTGATACCAAGCTTTTGATGACTTAAAGATAACATTTCAATATTTCTTTTTGCTTTCTTTCTTACCAGAGAATATTTTTTTCTATTTTTTTAGGTGAAACTATCATATATTTATATATTTATTTTTCAGAAAAAAACTCTATCCTAATATGGAATATGGACTCTAGATACCCAAAACGATCTTGAAAAAGAACAAAGCTAGAAGATATATATTTTCTGGTTTCAAACCATATAAAGCTACAATAATTGAAACAGTGTAGTACTATTCTAAAGGCAGATATATAAACCATTGGAGTTAAATACAAGCCTAGAGCTAAATTCTTCCCTATATTGTCAAGTTATTTTTGACAAGGTTTCCACGAACATTTGGTGGTGGAAATAATAATCTTTTAACTAAATATTGTTGAAACATAATAATTACATGGAAAAGAATAAAGTTGGACCCTTACCTAATCCCATATACAAATATTAACTCAAAATAGATAATAGACCTAAATATAAATCTTAAGACTATAAACTTTTAGGAGAAAATCTGGGTCATTAAACCTCACAACATTGAAATTGGCAGTGATTTCTTGGTTATGATTTCAATGGCACAGGCAACAGAGGAGTATACAAACTCCCTAAAAAATAAAAAAAAATTGTATATCCAAAGACAATGTAAACAGAGTTAACAGTTCCTAATAGAATGGGATAAAATATTTCCAAATGCTATATCTGAAGGTATATTAATATTCCAACTAGAAATCCTAAAAATCAACAACAATAAAGGCAAACAATACCCTTTAGAGATAGGTAAAAGACTAACATAAGTAATGAATCTCCACAGATAACCAATCTTAGTTGTCTGTTGGATGGAAAATCTTGTTTCTCTAGTTCTGGAGTGTGTTACCTATTTCTTCTTTGTAGTTAATCTCTTTGAGTATTTTCTCTAGTGCTGGTTTTGAAGACATAAATTCCTTCAGTTTCTGTTTGTCATGGAAGCTTCTTATTTCTCCATCTAATTTGATAGAAAGTTTTGCTGGGTAGGAAATTTTTGGCTGGAAGTTGTTTTCTTTCAGAGTTTGGAATATGTTACTCCAAGCCCTTCTGGCTCTCATAACTTGGTTTGGGAAGTCTGGAGTGATTCTAATTGGTTTGCCTCTGAATGTCACTTGGCCCTTTGCTTTTGTTGCCTTTAAGATTCTCTGCTTGGCTTCCACATTGGTCATTTTGACAATTATGTGGCATGGGGATCCTCTTCTCCGATCCTGTCTAAAGGGAGTTCTATAAGTTTCCTGGACCTGTGTATCAACCTCTTGCTCTATGTTTGGAAAATTTTCTGCTATTACTTCCTTGAAGAGATTGTTGATCCCTTTGGTTTCACTTTCTTTTCCCTCCTCTATTCCAATTATTCTTAGGTTAGCTCTCTTAAAATGGGCCCATATTTCTTCAATATCAGATTCCTGCTGTCGGATATTTTTTCCTAGATTAGAAACTATGCGTTCATTTTTGGAATGATCATCTTCTAAGAGCGAGATTCTGTTCTCCATGTGGTCTAATCAGTTGTTTGTGCTTTGAATTGAGGCCTTTACTTCATTAATTGCATCCTTTATCTCTTTTTGGCTCTCTCTCAGTTCTTTTCGAAGCACCTCTATTATTTCTACAGTTATTTTCCTGATTTGATCTTCTAGAAATCTCTGATTTTCTGTTTTTTGGGTTCTGATGTTGTGGGGTTGTGGGCATTCATTGCTCCAGTATTATTCCTCTTTCCCATGATTTCGGAAGTTTGTGCCTTCTCTGGGTTCTTCCCTTGGGTCACTATGACTTCACTTAAGGTGTTCTGGATCTCGAGTCAGTAGTATCTCAGACCCCACTACTCCTTTACTGGGTTGTATCACAGAGTCTCTGACCCAGAGAGTCAATAGAGGCTGCTTTAGACTATGGGGGGTGCCAGGTTGCACGTTCTCCTATGGTGTGATATCTCTGCCACTGCCCCTCCCCCACTGGGTCAAGTCCCAGGGAGTACAGTACTGGGATTTCTCCTCTGTGGCCCACAATTTGACTCACTGTTCTTGAGTACGCAGATGTAGCTGTACTGGCCTTGCTGAATTCGGTGCTGCTGCCGCCGGTGGCAATATGGCGCCGCTGCTACGCCCTCAGCTGTGGGGCTGGTGTTTTTCTTCTTGGTTTTGATTTCCACTCTGAATCCCTGCGGCGTGTGCTGAGCTTGGCCACTGGGAGCTTTAGATGCTCTCTGCGTGGAGAAATCCCACCTGGCTGTTCCGCAGTGGCTCACCTCGGCTTGCTGTAGCCGTCCCGTGAATTCGCCGGTGCCGCCGGCAGTATGGCGCTGCTGCCGCGTCTGCCGTGTCCTCGGGCGTGAGGCCGGTGTATCTCCTCTGTGTCTCTGTTCTCAGTCCGCTTTCTCTCTGGAGCCTGGTGATTTTTTGTTTCACTGGTGATGGTGTTTTCTGGCTATGAAAGGCGCTGCTTTTGTGGTAATGGAGATTTGTTGTTAGCGGGGCTCTTAAGCCCTGCTTTTCTCGGTCGCCATCTTCCCGGAAGTCCGAAAATAATATTAAAATGTTCAGAAAACTAGCACTTCAGTAGATTAATCACCCAATATAACCCTCACCATCCAATCGATTCCTAAAAGCCCCACCTCTGAACAGTGCTGCACCAAGGACCCAGCCTTCAACACATGAGCTTTTAGGGGATGTTCCAGATCCAAACCCTAACAGATGCTGTGGTCCCCTTCACTGGACCATGCACCTAGGCCCCAGCTGCTACAGACCCACGGCAGTCACTTCTCCAGAGAATGGCCCCAGCTGATGAGAGTTGATTAGCCAGGAAGTTGAGCAGCTGTTTAGCGACCAACTGAAATGAGGCCTCCTTGCCTCAAGAGGGCGCTAACACCCTGGTGCAGTTAATGCTCCAGGGCCTGCCTTAAGGAACAGATTTTCCCTGTGGTCATACCTTGATTCTCTCCCTCTGAATAACCCATGCGCCTAATCCCTGACTCAGGTTCTGCTTCCAGGAAGTCTAGATTGAGCCGTGTATGTGAGGCCAGACTGTTGGCGTGAGGCTGCCCATCATAGTGGACATTTTGGGTGCCCTCCACTAGATTCAATGCTCCAACCAGAGAGGACTAGCCCACCTATAGTTGTCTCCCATCTTATTCCTGCAGACTCCAGCCCAACATGGTGGTTGATGGAGCCAACAACGACGTGTGGCCTTGGAGAAGCACCACGTCCACCCATGCTATGATTGTCTTGCTTTGGTCTGTGTCACAAGGACCCTGAAGAAAAGCTGCGTGGGGCTGTGAACTAGATGTAGGAGGGCAGCTTGGAGGCCATGATCTTGGGTAGAGTTTGAGTGGAGTGACTGAGTGGCCTGTTCTGGAAGGGTCAAGTTGGGGGGGAGTGTGGAGGGACCGAAAGGCAGGTATCAGCCCGGAAGATGGCTCATAACAGATAGCTGGATGTGTGCACTGGATATTCAGGGTTTGGAATGCATGGACAGGAGGCCCAGGGAGGTCTGGGCCAAAGAGGTGTGATTACGTGGGTTTGCACTTTGAGAAAGGGACTCAGGTCTGTCATTGGAGGTCCAAGTCCCAGAATCAGGGTATGAAGTGAGGTCTACCGTGGGGATAGGGTCAGTACTTAGACACCCAATGTAGTCAGGCACAGGGCTGGGGTGGGTTATGGCTGAGCCCCAGATGCACAATCTGGAACTGCTTATATTTCCCCTAATATCAGGATGGGCTCAGCTGGTCCCAGGGCCTGGAGTTGGCGCTGAGCCCACAGGTGATAGAATAGGAGGCTTCAGGTGCAGAAAGAGTGGGCTGCAGGCAGGAGGCAGGAGGCAGATGGCCAACTCTACACACCAGCAGATGTGAACCAGCACCTGCTGACCAAGGCTCACTCTCTTGACCAGTCCACATCGCTGATGACCAGCCATGAGCAAACCTGCGCTGGGAGCTCCAGGGTCCTGACCCTGCACCTGGCAGCCTTTCTTCATCACCTGGCACCTGCTTCCTGCAGGCAGGTGCAGACTTGTGCCCTGTGCTGGGAAATCCTTCCCCAAAGCTTCAGGTGTCTTGGGTCCCAGGCCCATACCTGCTGGCCTCCTCTGATGGAGGGGCCTGATGAACAGGGGCTGCTCTGAGTGGGGCCACATCTTCCCTGAGGTCATGGCTCCTTAGGAAGCGTCACTGTTGCCCCCTCTGGGGCTTCTCAGAGCAGGGCCTTGGCCCCCTCCCCTCCAGCACTGCCACCACTAGACTTTCCAAAGCGTGGTGAGCCTCTCCCGACAGATGCATTCCTCAGGGAAGGTCCACATCCCTCCCCTCAGACCTTCCCCAAAGCATGGCTGGTCTCCCTCGGGCCAGCTTCTCGGGAGTCCTGGCCTTCTCTCTGAACCTTGCTTTCCTCATTCGTGAGGCAGGGAATTCACATCTGTTTATAAGGTTGTCACGGAAAACAGCATACCACCATAACATTCAATATCCAGCCCCAAATGTCCGCAGCCCTACTACGAAATGTTATTTGGCAATAAAAAGAAAGAAAGTAGCTGGGCGTGGTGGCGCACACCTGCAATCCCAGGATTTGGGAGGCTGACACCGGGGGATTGTAGGTTGGAGGCAGCCCTAGCAGCTTAGCAAGACCCTGTTTCAAAATAAAAAGGGCTGGGAGTGTAGCTTGGAGGTAGAATGCCTCTGGGCTCAATCCCTAGTATTCTCCGGGAAGGAAGGAAGGAGGGAAAGGAAGGAGGGAGTTGAGGGGACATGCTGCAACCTGGACAGATCTGAAAACATGCTAAATCACAAAATATCACATATGTTGGGATTTCATTTATATGAAATGTCCAAAATAGGCAAATGTTTAACGACAGAAAGCAAGTTAGCTATTTCCTAGGTGGAGAGGTGATGGGGGAGCGACTGGGAAATGAGGGCTAAGGGGAGCGGGGCTCCTTTGGGGGTAATGGAAATATTGTAAAAATCGATTGTGGTGATTGATGTATATTACTCTGAATTACTAAAAGCCATTCAATTGTATACTTTAAATATATGGATTGTATGGTATGTTATATCTCAATAAAACTGGGGAAAACTTTGAATAGACAAACAAAAAAAGGAGGCAGAAAATACAATCTCCTAACCAAGAAAAAAATTAATAAGTGAAAAGAATCCAAAAATTACAGAGATGATGAAATTGGCTGATAAATCTTTATATTAACTATTATAAACAGTTTGACATTTTAAAAGGGAACAAAAACATAATAGAAGTATAAAACAAAAAAGAACCAATAGAATTTTTGGAGGTAAAAATACAACATCTGAAGTGATTTTTTTCTCCCTTTCTGTTTCTTTCTTCCTTTTTCCTTTCTTTCTTTCTTTCTTTCGCAGTACTGGGGATGGAACCATTCTACTTCCAAGCTACACCCCCAGACCTATCTTTTATTCTTTATTTTTGAAACAGGGTCTCACTGAGTTGCGGAGAGCCTCACTAAGTAGCTGAGGTTGTCTGCAAACCGCGATGCTCCTATCTCAGCCAAATGCTTGGATTACAAGCATTTCTTTCTTTCTTCCTTTTCTTTTCTTTCTTTCTTTCCCCTTCCTTCCTTCCTTCCTTCCTTCCTTCCTTCCTTCCTTCCTGTGATGAGATTTGAACTCAGGACCTCACACATATCCTACACAAGTGCTCTGCCACTGAGCTACACCCTCAGGCCTTTTTTTTCTTTTTTTTGGTACTGGAGGTTGAACTCAAGGGCATTCTACCTCTAAGCTGTACCCCCCGCCCCAGCCATAGTTTCTTTTTTATTTTGAAACAGGCTCTTGCTAAGTTGCTGAGAGTCTCAGTAAATTGCTGAGGCTGGCCTCAAACCTGCAATCTTCCTGTCTCAGTCTCCCAGGTGCTAGGATTATAGATATGTAGTCCTCTTTAGTTCTTATTTTAGTTTTAGGATAACATCTTTCTAAGTTGCCCAGGCTGGCCTGCAAGCCGTGACCCTCCTGCCTCAGCATACTGAGTGCCTGGGATAGTAGGTGAGCAGCACCACGTCCCATGAGGAATTCTTTAGATAAGCTGCTTAACAGCACATCTAACGCTACAAAGAAGTCAGTGAACCTGAAGGCAGAGCAGTGGGACCTATTCAAACCAAAGCATAAAAGAGAAATAAAAGTCAAGAATACATGTACGATCAATAATATATTAATATATAATCAACATATCAATTATATTATTAAGTGATTATATTACTAATTATGTATATATGGTGTGTGTGTGTGTAGTAATGGCGATTAAACCCAGAGGCTTTCTACCTCTGATCTACACCCTCAGCCCGATTTTTTATTCTTTATTATTAAAATAGGGTATCACTAAACTATAGAGGGTCTCACAAGTTACCGAGGCTGGCCACAAAACTGTGATCTTCCTGTCTCAGCCTCCTAAGTATAAGAATTAGAAGCACGCACCACCACGCCCATCTGACAAAACTATTTTAACAGAGCCTCAGTGACCTGTGAAACTTTTTTTTTTTTGGTACTGGGGATTGAATCCAAGGACATTCTGTCCTGAACTACACCCCCAAACTGATTTTATTTATTTACTTATTTATTTTTTTGGTGGTACTGGGGGTGGAAACCAGAGGCTTTCTACCTCCAGGCTATACTCCCAGACCTATTTTATATTTTATTTGGAAACAGGGTCTCACTAAGTTGCTGAGAGCCTCACTAAGTAGCTGAGGCTGGCTTCAAACCTGTGCGATCCTCCTGTCTCAGCCTCCCAAGCACGGGGATTACAAGCGTGCGCCACCACGTCTGGCTGTCTCCCAGACTGATTTTAAAACAGGGTCTTACTAAATTGCCAAGGCTGTTTTCAAACTTGTGATCCTCCTAACGCAGCCTTCCAAGTACTGGGATTACAAGTGTGTGCCATTGCACCTGGCTGTGTAACATTATTAATCTGCCAAACATACATATATTTTAATCACTAGAGGGGGATGAAGAAATTGTTCACATTCACTCAATTTTCAATTTTTTTTTTTTGTAGTACTGGGGATAGAACCCAGGGGCATTCTACTTCTGAGCTACACCCCCAGGCCTATATTTTATTCTTTATTTTGAAACAGGGTCTCACTGAGTTGTTGAGGCTGGCCGTGAACCTCTTGTCTCAGCTTCCCAAGTACTAGGATTACAAGTATGTACCACTACGCCTGACTTCAATTTTCAAATTTGATGAAAAACATAAACCCAAAGATCCAAGAAGCTCAAAGAACATTAAGAAGATTAAAAAAAAAAAACCAAGAAAACCATGTCAAAGCACACCACAATCAAGTTGCTGAAAACCAAAACTAAAGAGAAAATTCTTTGAAGCATCCAGAGGGTAATGTGACACGTTACACAGAGGGACAGGGTCACTGCTGACTTCTTGTCAGAAACAACAAACCCTCACCTATCTCTCAGCAGATTTCCAGACCCAAGTGACCTCTATTTAAAAAAAGAAATTGGTTGTGAGTGGATCATCCTGTCAAAGTTACTCACCTTCTGGCTTTCAGGTTTTCTGTAAGTGGGAATAAGTGTGGAGAAATAGAAGCTCTAATGCGTTGTTGGTGGGATCGCAAGTTGGTGCAGCCACTTTGGAGAACGGTACAGAAGATCCTCAGAAGAAGGAAAACGAACTCACCATATGATCCAGCAAGACCACCTCTGGGTATCTACCCCAAAGAATGAAAACCAAAATACCAAACTAATGCATGAACAACTATGTTCATAGCTGCACAGTTCATCATTGCCAAACTGTGGAACCAGCCAAGATGTCCTTCAACGAATGGGTGGATTTCAAAACTATGGGATATGCACACAATGGAATTTTGCCCGGCCATAAGGGAGAACAAAATTGTGGCATTCACAGTGAAATGTCACAAAAAATAAGAAATAAGATGCTTTTCTTAATGTGCAAAATATTAGGGAGAAATGGGTAACAGGAGGAACTCTAGATGCAGAAGGGACCCTGTAGAGGAGCAATGAAGGTGACATTTCTGAGGGGATAGATAAGAGGGAGGATAAGGGAAACTCTTTAAAGCACATGATGTACTTAAACATATCAACGTCAATCAGGAAGCCAAGCATGGGTAGGTGGGAGGGGGGGAGGGAGGGGGTTAGAGATTGGCCAGGGGCTGATTGGGTGATGTGTGTGCATGTATATATCCACAAGTTTTTTTTTCCCCGTTGAGATGTATAACTACAATCCATCAATAAAAATTTATTTTTAAAAAAGAAAGAAACAACAAAAGTTGGAGGGCAATGTGTGATGCTTAAGAACAAAGTTGTCAACCTAGAATTCTTTATTCCATTACAATAGCCTTCCCAAAATGAAGACAAAATGAACATATTTTCTTTCTTGCCTTTTTTTTTTTTTTTTTTTTTTTTTTGGTGGTACTAGAGATTGAGCCCAGGGGCATTCTACCTCTGAGATCCACTTTGACCCTATTTTCTTTATTTATTTTTGTTTTGAAACAGAATCTCACTAAGTTGCAGAAGGCCTTGAATTGCTGAGGTTGGCCATGAACCTGTGATCTTGCTGTCTCAGCCTCCCGAGTACTGGGATTACAAATGTGTGCCACCATCAAAATACAAAAGGTGAGAAATTTTATTGTTAGTAGACCTTGCACTAAATTTTTTGTGTATGTGTCTGTGTGTGGTACTGGGAATGAAACCCAGGGGCACTCTACCTCTGAAATCCACCCTATCCCTATTTTATTTTGATACAGTCTCACTACGTTGTGTAGGGCCTCACTAAAATGCTGAGGCTGGCTACAAACCTGTGATCCTTCTGTCTCAGTCTCCCAGATACTGGAGTTACAAGCATGTGCCACCATAAAGATATTTTCTAACATACAAAAAGTGAGAAAACTTATTGTTAGTAGGCCTTTCACTACAAAAATTTTTTTAAGAAAAAATTTTAGGTTTAAGGAAAAAATAAGACAGGTATTATAAAGACAAGGAAGAGTACTGAAAAGCCCAAAATGAAACTAATATGAATACAGTGTTCTCTTATTTTTATTCTTTAAAAGAATTGTCTGTTTAAAGAAAAAAATAGAGCTGGGAGTGGTGGTACATTCCTGTAATCTCAATACTTGGGAGGCTAAGACAGGAGGATCGCAGGTTTGAGGCCTGCCTCAGCAACTTAGCAAGACCCTGTTTCTAAATAAAAAATAAAGAGGGCTGGGGTGGGGTGTAGCTTGCAGGTAGAATGCTCCTGGGTTTAATCCCCAGTGCCTAAAACCAAACAAACAAAAAAGTAAAAACAACAACAACAAAAAACGAGTGAACTAAACACAAAAAATTAAAAACAACAACAAAAAACGAGTGAAATAAACAAATATGTGAAACAGTGATTGAAATAGACAAGAGACAGTGCTGATTGATACGTGATTCCTAAGAGAAAGGAAATACATTTTCCTAAGATCTGGAAAATTCACTAAATATTGTGAAATTAACATATTTCTAAATAACCCATGGGGAAATATAAAATATCTTGAATTAAAATGTCTTGAATTAGCCAGGCATGATGGTGTACGCTTGTAATCCCAGCATTCAGGAGGCTGAGTCCAGAGGATCGAGGTTCACAGACAGCCTCAGCTACTTAGTGAGGCCCTCTGCAACTTGGTGAGACCCTGTCTCAAAATAATGAACAACAACAAAAATAGAGCAGGGGTGTAGCTTGGAGGTTGAATGCCCCTGGGTTCCATCCCCAGACCCGCTCCCCCCAAAAAATATAAAATTAATCAGGGCATGGTAGCATACACCTACAGTCCCTTGGGAGACTAAGACAGGTGGAGTATAGGTTCAGGGTCAGCCTCAGGAATTTAGTGAGACTCAGCAATTTAGAAAGACATTGTTCAAAATAAAAAGTTCTGGGCTGTAGCTCAGAGGTATCAAAAAACAAAAATATCTTGAGTTAAATGGAAGTGAAAAAAATAGCATACCAGTATTTGTGGAATATAAACCCAAGTAGTGCTCAGAGAGTAACTTGTAACCTTAATTGTTATTTCTGTCATTTGAATGTGTCCACCCAAAGCTCATGCGTTGGAACCTTGATTCTCAGTACAGCCGTGTTGAGAGGCGGGGCCTAATGAGAGGCTTGTAGGTGATGGGGAACCCACCTTCATGCCTTTCGCACAGAAGCGAATTCTCACAGGAATGGGTTCATTCTGGTGGTGTTAAAGAGTGATAATCTCTCCTAGAAATAAATATGATAGAGCAGCAACCTCGCTTCCTGAGAGAAAGCTTTCAAACAGAAAATACCAATAGGGGGATAGAAGAGGTTTACTTAGGAAAGTGGGGATACAGCTTAAGAGAAGGCCTTGATAGAGAGGTTACATTCCAGAGAAAGGGTCTGAAATAGTCCAGTTCTGGAGTGGGAAATGGTGGCAAGTTCTCTGCCTGATGGGACTTATTTCGTCTGGAAACCTTCCCCCTCATGTGTCTGTATCTGGGGGAGGACACTCTGTCTGGGCCACAGCTCAGTGCCTGAGTTGTTTCTGCCTTTTGGAAAAACTTTCCCCCAGGTGCCTAAGTGAAACTAGGGGTGAGGTGAGGTCTAAAATGGCCATTGCCAGTGGGTGGTGAGTCTCCTCTATCCTCCTGGGGGCAGGCTGGATCCTCTCTCCCACCCCTCCCCGCCCTGCTTATGTCTAACCTAACTACCTAACAGCTCCAGTGGGTTGTCATAAAAGTGAGTTGGCTCCCCGGGCTCTCTGCCTCTCACTCACACGCTCATTCTGCACAGACAGAGGCCCTCCCTGGAAGCCGAGAAGATGCTCTTGGACGGCCCCACCTTCAGAACCATGAGCAGAAGGACCTTGCTTTATAAATTACCCAGCCTGTGGTGTTCTGTCATAGCAGTAGAAAAGAGACTGAGACAAGACAGGATACCGGTGCAGAGAGTTGAAGCAAGGGGCGCTATAACAATATGGAAATCTGGAAGTGGCTTCAGAAGTGGGTAGTGGCTGAAAAAAAAAAAAAATGGAAAAGTCAGCTAGAAGAATTCTAGAATCAACGGAGTGTTTAGGGCAATTCTGGTGAAAGCTAGAGAAGGACTTGAGGGGACTACTGAAAGTCTGGGACTTCTCGTAGGTTATTGAAGTGATCGTGACCAGCGTGCTGACAGAGGGGTGAACAGTCAAGGCCATTGTGGTGAGGTCTCAGGCAGGAACGAGGACCAAGGTCATGGGAAGTGGAGAAGAAGCATCCTTGCTATGGAGCTGCCAAGGGCCAGGCTGTCCTGTGCTCACGAGGAAGGGCTTGAGGGGATGCAGATCTCGAGGTTGATGAGCCCGGGCATCTGCTGGCAGAAATGTCCGACAGCCAGACCTTCAGGCCGCTGCATGGCTGCTTTTGGGTACTCACGGGGAGAGATGAGAGCAGGAGGATGTTTTTAAAATGGAATTTATAATTAAAAGGGAAGCAGACTAGAGATATGGAAAATTCTCAGCCTGGCCATCTAAAGAGCGAAACCGTGTGTTCGGCGCGTACTAAGGGCATAGCCAAGCAACCATTTGCTAAAGAGATTAACACAGACAGCAGGGAGCTGGGCCAATGGGGAAATGGGCTCAGAGGTGTTTCAGAGACCCTGGAGGTATCTCCTTCCAACACAGGCCCAGAGGCATAGGAAGGCATGATAGTTTTGGGGACTGGCCTGGAGTACCCCTTGTGGGCTTGCTGCCTAAGGCTACCTTAGGTCTCTACTCTGAATCCTGGTGCCTTTCTCCTGGCAGCCCCAGCCAGGGCCCCCACAGCCCTAGGTATGGCTCGGCCTGCTGTTCCAGTCATAAGCCCTGGCAGACTGCATGCAGTGCTATTTCTGCAGGTGTACAGAATGCAAGAGCGGTGGAGGCAGAGCTTCCTCCACCCAGATCGCAAAGGATGTTACAAACAACCTGGGGACCCAGGCAGAGGCTTATCACAGGGGTAAGCCCACCAGAGAGCCCCGGCTAGGCAAAGCTAAATGGTAATGCAGGGTTGGAGCCATCACAGAGCCCCCACCAGGCCAATACCTAATAGAGATATCGGAGAGGAACCACACCAGGACCCAGAACTGTAGGGCCACCAGTGCGCACTGCCCACCCGGGAGGCCAGCAAGCCAGAGAGGTGACCCAGACCCCTGTGTGTTCAGGAGGTGGCACACGGAGGGCAAGCTCATTCTGCAGTCTTAAGACTTAATGTCTGCCCTGTTGGGTTTTGGACTTGCCAGGAGCCTGTTTTTCCTCCTCCTCCTCCTCCTCCTCCTCCTCCTCCTCCTCCTCCTCCTCCTCCTCCTCCTCCTCTTCTTCTTCTTCTTCTTCTTCTTCTTCTTCCCTTTCTCCTTCTACTCCACCTTCTTCTTCCCCTTCTCTTCCTCCTCCTCCTCCTCCTCCTCCTTCTCCTCCTCCTCCTCCTCCTTCCTTCCTTCTTCCTCCTTCCTTCTCTCTCTGTCTCAAGTGGGAGTGTCTATCCTGTCCCTCCTCACCATTGTATTTTGGAAGCAGACATCTTGTTCCAGCCTCACAGCTGGAGAGGCGTTTGCTTTGGGATGAATCAGCCCTGAGTTGCGTCCATATCTGATCCGGATACTTTGGACTCTGAACTTTCGGGTTGATGCTGGAACAAGTTAGGACTCACAGGACACTTGGGATAAAATGAATAAATCTATTTTGCACTTGTGTGTGTGTGTGTGTGTGTGTATGTGTGTGGTACTGGAGATTAAACCCAGGGGAATTCTACCTCGGAGCTATACCTCCAGCTCTATTTTTTATTCTTTATTTTTGAAACAGGGTTTCACTAAGTTGTGGAGGGCCTTGCTAAGTAGCCGAGGCTGGCTGTGAACTTGCGATCCTCCTGTCTCAGCCTCCCAAGTACTTGGGTTACAATCATGTGCCGCCATGCTTGGCATTTATTTTGCACTTTGCAAAGGACATGATTTTTTTTTTTTTTTTTTTGAGCCCGGGGGAGGGCAGGGGCAGAAGGCGGTGGTTTGAAAGTCTCCCCAAAGCCTGATGCGTTGGGTTTAATTCCTAATGAAAACGAAGCAGTCGTGGGGCCTGACGGGAGGTGTGTAAGGGTGAGAAATCCTCCCCTGTGAGTGGATGGACGCAAAACCCAAGGAGTGGCTGAGTTCTTGCAGCAGTGGGTTTCGTCTGGTGAGAAGGGATTGTTGTAAGTGAGCCTGGTCCCCTTGGCG
Organism: Muscardinus avellanarius; assembly: GCF_963383645.1. NCBI lineage: Eukaryota > Metazoa > Chordata > Mammalia > Rodentia > Gliridae > Muscardinus > Muscardinus avellanarius. The sequence continues at coordinate 82,127,544 of NC_137796.1, read as the reverse complement.
TGCTCCTGCTCCTGCCCTCTTGCCCTCTGCCATGCTGGGAAGCAGCACATGGGTCCTTGGCAGAAGCCCAATAGATGCCAGCATCATGCCCTTGGGTTTCTCAGCCTCCGAGCTGTGAGTGAAAGAGGCTTCTTTTCTTTTTAGTAACTGGGGTGAGGTGATATCTAATCCTATTTTTGGCTTGCATTTCCATGATGGCTAATACTGTTGAGTATTTTCTATGGCCATTTGTATTTTTTCTTTTTTGAATAGTCTAGATCATTTGTACATTATTTAGTTGAATTACTCTGTTATTAAGTTTTTTGAGTTTCTAATACATTCTGGATACTAATCCTTTGTCAGATGAATAGTTGGCGATTATTATCTCCCATTCTGTAGGTTATCTCTTAACTTAACTTTCTTAATTATTTTCCTTTGCAGAGGCGTTTATTTTGGTGGGAGGGTTACTGGGGATTGAACCCAGTAAGTGGTGGTAAGGTTACGGGGGATTGAACTCAGGGGCATTCTACCTCTGAGCTACACCCTCAGCCATTTTGTTTTTTTCAGTACTGGAGAAGGAACCTAGGGCATTCTACCTCCGAGCTATACCTCTAGCCCTATTTTTTTTTTTTTTTTTTTTTTTTTGCTGGTACTGGGGTTCCTGGAAGCCCTTCTACCTCCGGGCTTCACTCCCAGACCTATTTTTTATATTTTCTTTATTTGGAAACAGGGTCTCTTAAGCCAGCGAGGCTGGCTCCGAACCAGTGCAATCCTCCTGTCTCTGCCTCCCAAGTGTGGGGATTACAAGTGTGCGCCACCACGCCCGGCCCTATTTTTTAAGTAGCTGAGGCTGTCTGCAAACTGCAAGCATCCTCTCAGCCTCCTGAATGCTGGGATTACAAGCATGCGCCACCATGCCCGGCTCCCCTCAGCCCTTTTTATTTTTATTTTGAAACAGGGTCTCACTAAATTGATGAGAGTCTCGCTAAGTTGCTGAGGCTGACCTCAAACTTGTGATCCTCCCGTCTTAGTCTCCCAAGTACTGGGGTTACAGTGTGCAGCACCATGTCCGGCTTGCAAAAGCTTCTTAATTTAATGTACCAACAAATAAAAAAAAGTCAATAAACTGGAAATAGAAGGAAGTCTATGAAAACCCATAGCTGACATCACATATAAAGATGAAAGACAGAACATTTATCCCAAAGATCAGGAACACGACAGGGGTGCTTGTTCTCCCCATCTGTCGTCTCACCGCTTGCATTTGATGTTCTAGCCAGGACAACCAGGTCAAGCAAGAGGGAGAGAGACACTCAGATTGGAAAGAATGAAGTGTAACTATCTCTATTTCCAGATGATGTGACCTCCCATACAGAAAATCCTAAGACTTACACAAGCCCACGGACACATACATATTATAAACTCCACTATTAGAACTAACACATGAGGTTAGCAAGGTTGTAGAAAACAAGACAAATATTCAAAAATAAACAAAATCAACAGTGTTCTATTTGGGGGAGTAGTGGGGAGAATAAACAATCCAAAAAAGAAACTAAGAAAACAATTTGGTTTATTATGGTATTAAAAGCAAAGTACCTAGAAGTAAATTTAACAAGAAAAGTAAACTGCTTATATTATGAAAGCCATAAAACATTTAAAAGAAATTTAAAAAGACCAAAACAAATGGAAAGACATCCTAAGTATATGGATTGGAAAACTTAACATTGTTAAAATGGCAATAAACCTTAAAATGACCTATAGATTCAATTCAATTTTTATCAAAACCCCAGCTGCCTCTATTGTGAAACTGATAAGTTGATGCGAAGATTCACATGGAAATGTAAAGGGATCAGAGTGTGTGTGTGTGTGTGTGTGTGTGTGTGTGTATGCGTGTGTATGTGCATGCACGCATGTGTGTGTGCATGGTGGTAAGGTTATGGGGGATTGAACTCAGGGGCATTCTATCTCTGAGATACATACCCAGACCAATTTTATATTTTGAAACAGGTCTTGCTAATTTGCTGAGGGCCTCACTACATTCCTGAGGCTGGTCTCGAATGTGCAATCTTCCTGTCTCAGCCTCCCAAGTATTGGGATTACAGGTGTGCACCACCTTGCTGGCAAAACTCAGAATATTAAGAACAATCTTAAGAAAGAAGAAAAAACTGGAGGACTCACAATTCTCTTCAAATTTATTACAAAGCTATAATAATAAAAACATGGTACTGACATAAGGATAGACGTAGAGATTATACAACTGATTTCTAATGAAGATGTTAGTCTTTCCAATAACTAGTTGAAACAACTGTATGTTCCTGTGGAGAAGGAAAGATTCAGACCTACATCACACCAAACACAAAAATTAACTAAAAATGAAAAATAGACCTAAATGTAAGAACTTAACTTATAAAACTCTTAGAAGAAAATATAGATGTAAGTCTTTGTGACTCCAGATTAGGCTTAATTCCTTAGCTATAACACCTCAGGGACAAATAATAAAAGAAGAATAGATAAATAGGAGTTCATGAAAATTAAAAAAGTTTAAAGCATCATCAAGAAAGTAAGCCGGGCATGGTACACATCTGTAATCCCAGTACTTGGGAGACTGAGACAGGAGGATTGCGGGTTTGAGGCCAGCCTCAGCAACTTGGTGAGACCCTGTTTCAAAATAAATAAAAAAAATAATAATTCAATAAACAGTAACCCTCAAAGTGAAAAGACAACCTACATAATGGGAGAAAATATTTTAAAATCATGTATTTGATAAATTTACAACAAAACAATAAAAAGGAAAATAACCAGCCGGGCGTGGTGGCGCACGCTTGTCATCCCAGCATTTGGGAAGCTGAGACCAGAGGATCGCGGTTCGCGGACAGCCTCAGCTACTTAGTGAGGCCCTCGGCAACTCAGTGAGACCTGGCTTCAAAATAAAGAATAAAAAATGGGCAGGGGGTGTAGCTCGGAGGTAGAATGCTCCTGGGTTCCATCCCCAGACCCGCAAAATAAATAAATAAATAAATAAATAAATAAATAACCTATTTTTTTTAATGTGAAAAGAATTTTCAGAGACATTTCTCTAGAGAAGATATGCAGTGGCCAATAAGTGCACGCGCACACACACACACACACACACACACACACTTTTTAACCTCATTATTCACTAAGAACATGAAATTCAAAATCAAGATGAGACACGGTGATGGTTATAATAAAAAGCAGACAAAATCCAGGCATGGTGGCACATGCTTATAATCCCAGTACTTGAGTGGCTGAGGCAGGAGGATCACAGGTTGGAAGGCAGCCTCAGCTACTTAATGAAACCTTGTTTTCAAATTAAAAAAAAAGGGGGGGGGGAGACTTGGGATATAGCTCAGAGGTAGAATGTCTCTGGATTCCATCTCCAGTACGCACGCACGCACGCACGCACGCGCGCGCGCGCAATAACTAGTGTTGACAATATGTAGAGAAATTGTATCCCTCCTACATTACTGATGGAAGCTAAATTGTAGCCACTTCGGTAAAGAGTGTAGTAGTATCTCAAAAAAAAAAAACCCCAAAAAACAGAGTTACCAAGGGAGTAGTTCCACTCCTAGATATATCCAAGAGAACTGAGAACATGTTTATGCCAGGACTTGGACACCAAAAATAGAAAATGTTTTTCCCTTTCCAAATAGTGGAAACAACCACCATGTCACCAACAGATGAAAGGATAAGTATACGATCCACGCAATGGAATAATATTCAGAGGTACTGAGGAATGAAACACTGAGAAGGAAGCCAGCCATGCCATATTACACGATTCTATTTATATAAAATCTCAGACTAGGCCCAGCATGTGTAAGTCTCTGGATTAAGTCATTCCCAGTACCGAAAAACAAACAACAACATCAAACCCCTCTAGAGTAGGCAAATCCATAGAGACAAAGTGGCTGCCTGGGCTGGGAGCAGAGGTGGAGCTGTGCATGGGCAGGAGGATTCTTTTGGAGAGATGAAAATGTTACGGAATTAGACCATGGCGATCTTTGCACAACTCTAGTAATAGATAAATTGCATTGAATTGTACATCTTAAAAAGTATTGTATTGGGGATGTCAGTAAATAGAAATAAAGAAGAAAAAGAACATTTGAATAAGACTGTATTAACTCCAAATTTTATTTTATATTTAAAGCTTTCTGAAAAAAATTTCTATGGCTTGACTGGTACATTCTATCAGATAATTAAGGCTAAAGTAATACCAATCTCAAAAAACTTCTAGAAAACTTGTGAAAAGAATACATCCCAACTAATTTCATGAGGTCAGGGTTGCTCTGATACCAAAACCAGACAAAGATATTACAAGAAGTGGGGTTCTGGGGATCAACAAACATAGACTGAGGGTCCACAAACTGGACTGTGGGTCAAAACTAGCTTGCAATCAGTTTCTATGAATGAAGGTTTATAAAAACACAACCATAAGCAGGCATAGTGGCACACAGCTGCAATTCTAGTACTGGGCAGACTGAGAGGAGGATCATAGATTCGAGGCCAGCCCCAGCAACTTAGCAACCCCTGTTTGAAAATAAAAGACTGTGGTGACACATGCTTGTAATACTAATACCGGGGAGGCTGAGACAAGAGGATGGCAGGTTCACGGCCAGCCTCATTTGTTTAGTGAGGCCCTCCCCAACTTAGGGAAGACCCTGTTTCAAAATGAAGAATAAAAAAATAGGGCTGAGGGTGTAGAGGGGAGGTAGAATGCCCCTGAGTTCCATCCCCAGTACCGGGGAAAAAAACGAAAAAGAAAAAGAAAAGGTAGAGCTACCCAAACTTACAGCCGATGTCGTACTTAATGGTGAGAGATGGAATACCTTCTGCCTGAGATGGGAAGCGAGGCAAGGATGTCCACTCTCATGGCCTGTTTCAATAGGATGCTGGCGTTTCTAGCTTATTCAAAAATAAGCAATAAAAGAAAAAATGTAAAAAGCATACATGTTGTAAAAGAAGACATAAAACTGTTTTTATTGTAGGCAACATGACTATCTACATAGAAAACCCTAGGGGATGGTGGCTTTGGTGGTGCATGCCTATCATTCTAGGACTTAGGAGGCTAAGACAGCAGGTTCCAGACCAGCCTCAGTAATTTAGTGAGACCCCCAGCCACTTAGTGAGACCTTTTTTTCAAAATAAAGAAATAAAAAAGGGGAGAGGAGTATGTAGCTCAGAAGTAGAATGCCCCTGGGTTCAATCCCTAGTGCTCCCTCTTAAAAAAGGTAAAAAATTAAAAACCAAGAGTGACATCTAATTGAATAATGAATGAGATAAAGTGGAATCATAAAATTTTAATTAACTCAAAAGGAAGCAAAAATAGAGGAAAAAAGAATCAAAGCATAAGTGGGTTAAATATCAAGATGGTAGATTTAAATCCCACATCAATAATTACATAAAATGTAAATGTTTAAAACTGGGCATGGCAGAGCACACCTGTAATCCCATTACTTGGGAGGCTGAGACAGGAAACCACATGGGGTCAGCCTCAGCAAGTAGTGAGACTCTCATCAACCTAGCAACTCTCACCAACTTAGTGAGACCCTTTTTAAAAAAAATAAAGATAAGCCGGGCGTGGTGGCGCACGCTTGCAATCCCAGCATTCGGGAGGCCGAGACTGGAGGATCGCGGTTCGCAGACAGTCTCAGCTTCTTAGCGAGGCCCTCTGCAACTCAGTGAGACCCTGTTTCAAAAAAAAGAATAAAAAAATAGGGCCGGGGGTATAGCTCGGAGGTCAAATGCCACGGGGTTCCATCCTTAGACCCGCTAATAATAATAATAATAATAATAATAATAATAACAATAATAATAATAATAATAAAATAGGGCTGAGGGTGTAGCTCGGAGGTAGAATGCCCCTCCTTGGTTCAATTCCTAGTCTCTCTCTCTCTCTCTCTCTCTCTCTCTCTCTCTCTCACACACACACACACACACACACACACACACACACACAGCCTGTAGCTCAAACCAGTCCAGCGGCATATTTTTACCTGACCCTTGAGCTAAGAATGGTTTGGACATTGGTAAAGTGTTTAGAAAGAAAAGGAGACAAGAATGTAGCAAAGACCAGATGTGGCCCACAAGTCTAAAACAAGTCTACTTGCCCTTTGCAGAGTAAGTTTTTTCAACTGCTAGTCTAAATGTCCCCATTAAAAGAGAGATTGTCGGTTTGGATAAAAGAATAAAACCCAAATATGCTGCCTACAGGGAACCAACTATTTCTCTGAAGACACAAATAAATTACAAGTCAAAGAATAAGAATACATGTCACATCAGCACCAATCCAAGCAAAGCAGAAATGGCTAGATTAATTATAAAAAAGTCAATTTCAGGACAAAGAATATTCCCAGAGATGAGAAAGGTCAGCTCATCATCACAGAAGGGTCAATTCATCAAAAGGATCTAACTGTCCTGAATGTTTATGTTTCTAACAAGAGCCATCCAAAACACATGAAACATAGACTCCAAACAGAAACAGATGTGTCAGCTATCAATAGAACTTTCAGCACCACTTATCCAGCGACTGTTAGAAAGTAGACAGATAATCGGGAGGATGTCGAAGAAGATTTGAACAGGTCTATGGAGCAACCTAAATGATGTTTATAGAGCTCTCCACCCAACGACAGAGAAAAATCGTTTTTTTTTCCCGTGTGATAGTGAACTAGTTACCATAGGAACATAACAATATTCTGGGTCATAAAACAAGTCCCTATAAACTTAGGAGAATTCAAATCTTGCAAAAATATGTTCTCTGACCACAATGAAGTGAAAATAGAAATAATAAGAAAAAGATATCTGGAAAATCTCCCCAAATATTTGTAATCAAAGTAATACACTTCCCAAAAGTCCACAAGTCAAAGAAGAAATTACTTGGAAAATTGGATTGTATTTGAAGTGAATGACAATGGACACACAACAGATCACAATTTATTTTTAAACAGGATCACAGCAGTATTTAGAAGAAATTTCGTAGTATTAGTTGCTTATATTAGAAAGGAAGAAGCCAGGCATGGTAGCACAGGTCTATCAGTACTTGGGAGGCTGAGACAGGAGGACTGCAGGTTCAAAGACAGCCTCAGTAAGTAGCAAGACTCGTACCAACCTAGCATGGCTTTTTCTCAAAACAAAAAATAAAATCAGGCTGAGGATGTAGCTCAGAAGTAGAATGACTCTGGGTTCAATTCTCAGTGCTACAAAAAAAAAAAAAAAACAAGAAAAAAGAGGGAGGAGAGAAAGAGGAAGAAGGAGTAGGAGGAGAAGAGGAGGAGGAAGTTGAGGAGGAGGAGGAGGAGGAGGAGGAGGAGGAGGAGAAGGAGGAGGAGGAGAAGGAGGAGGAGGAGAAGAGGAGGAGGAAGTTGAGGAGGAGGAAGAGGAGGGGGAGGGGGGAGGGGAGGGGGAGAGGGAGAAGGAGAAGAAGAGAAGGAAGGAAAGAGGGAAGGAAGGAAGGAAGGAAGGAAGGAAGGAAGGAAGGAAGGGTTCAATGTTGCATGCCTGTAATCCCAGTTCTTGGGAGGCTGAGACAGGAAGATTGCAGGTTCAAGGCCAGCCTCATCAACATAGTAAGATCCTTAGCAACTTAGTGAAACCCTGTTTCAAAAAAAAAGGGGGGGGTCTGGAGGTATAGCTCAGAGGTAGAATGCCCCAGGGTTCCATTCCCAGTTACACACACACACACACACACACACACACACACACACACACAGAAAGATCTCACTCCATTGTTTTAGATTTACACACTGAGAAACAAAACCTAAATATTTTAATTAAGGTAGGAATACTACCAAATTTACACAAACTCTTTCAAAATATTGAAGAGGAGAGGTAAATACTTTCCAACTCATTCCCCAAAGCCGGGATCACCATAATACTAAAAGTGTGCAGAAAATACATTTAGAAGATTCAGTGTTCATTCTGGATAAAATTTTCATCAAAGTAGGAATAAAAAGGAACTCCCTCAACCTGAGAAAGGCACTTACAGAAAGATGAGGGCCGCCATCACACTTGGTAGTAAAGACTGACTGAGCGCTTTTCCCCTTAAGTTCAGTAACAGGGATTACTCTCATCACTTCTTGTTTTTATTTTTATTTCTCTTATTTGAGAAGGATGAGGAGTGGCCTTGCTCTACTGCTCAGACTAGTCTTGGAATTCTAGGCTTAAGGGATCCATCCTCCTACCTCAGCCTCTGAAGCAGCTGGGACTACAGACGCTCGCCACTGCTTCTAGTCAACACTGAATTAGAAGACCAGGCCAATGCAATAAGGCAAGAAAAGAAACAGTATCAGGTTAGAAAAGAAGAATGAAAACCATCAGTATTCACAGAACACATGATTGTCTCTACAGAAAATCCTAAGAAACCTACAGCAGAATAACTTCCAGAACTATAAATAAGTTTATCATCATTGCAATATGCAATCACAAATCTATGTATTAGCCAAACAATTGACACTCATTTTTTTTTTGCAGTGAGGGAACTCAAGGCCTTGAATATACTAGGTGAGCACTTTACCGCTGAGCTACACATTGCAGCCCGCTGAAACATTTTAAATGCCATTTTATAATAGCACAAAAGAATGATAAAATACTTAGTTACAAAACTAAGAGAGCCAGGTGTGGTGGCACACACTTGTAATCCCAGTACTTGGGAGGCTGAGACAAGAGGATCATGAGTTTACATCCAGCCACAGCTACTTAGTGAGACCCTGTTTCAAAATAAATAATAAAAAAATAGGGCTGAGAGTGTAGCTTAGAGGTAGAATGCCCCTGGGTTTAATCCCCATTACTGAAAAAATAATTAAAACTAACTAAATATATGCAGGATATTTAAGATAGGAATGGAAAAACACTCTAACAAGAAATCTAGATCAAGATAAATGAAGAGGCAGGTATACCATGTTCACAAATCAAGACTCATCACAGAAAATAAGAAATTGGATGCTTTCCCTAATATGCGAATGCTAGGGAGAAATGGGTAACAGGAAGAACTCTAGATGAAGAAGGAGATCCTATAGAGAAGCAAATAAGGTGACCTAACTGAGGGGATGGGAGGGGGGAAGAGGGAAACTCTCTAAAGCACATGATGTGCTTAAACATATCGAAGTCAACCACTAAGCCAAGCATGGGTGGGAGGGATGGGGAGGGGATGGGATGGGGAGCGGGTAAGGGCTAACTGGGTGATGTGTGCATGTATGTCTACACAAGTCTTTTATCCCATTAAGATGTATGACTAAGCCGGGCGTGGTGGCGCTTGTAATCCCGGCGTTTGGGAGGCGGAGACAGGAGGATCGGCAGGTTCAAAGCCAGCCTCAGCTGACTTAAGAGACCCTGTTTCCAAATAAAATATAAAATGGGTCTGGGAGTGTAGCCCATAAGTAGAAGGGTTCCATCCCCAGTACCACCAAAAAAAAAAAAAAAAAAAAGACGTATGACTACAACACACCAATTTAAAAGAAATTAAGATTCATTATACATAGAATGCCAGTAGTCCCCAAACTGGTCTGTAGAGTCAGCACAACACCAGTCAGAGTCCTAGTGGGAGCTTTGTATATATATACAAACTGATTCTATTTCTTTTTATTTTATTTATTTATTTTGCAGTACTAGGGATGGAACCCAGAGGCATTTTACCTCCAAACTACACCCCCAGCCCTATATTTTACTCTTTTTTGGGTGTGTGGTACTGGAGGTGGAACACGGGGGCTGTCTACCTCCGGGCTATACTCCCAGCCCTATTTTATATTTTATTTGGAAACAGGGTCTCACTAAGTTGCTGAGAGCCTCACTAAAGAGCTGAGGCTGGCTTCGAACCTGTGCAATCCTCCTGTCTCAGCCTCCCAGGGGCTGGGATTACAAGCACAAGCATGTGTCACCACGCCCGGCTCTTTTTTTTTTTTTTTTTTTCGGGTTTGGGGATGGAACCCAGGGGCATTGACCTCCAAGTTACATCCCTTGCCCTATTTTTTTTTTTTTTATTCTTTATTTTGAAACCGGGTCTCACTAAGTTGCAGAGGGCCTCACTAAGTAGCTGAGGCTGTCTGCAAACCGCGATCCTCCGGTCTCATCCTCCCAAATACTGGGATTACAAGCGTGCACTACCACGCCCAGCTCTATTTTGTTTTTTGAAACAGGTTCTCACTGAGTTGCAAAGGGCCTAACTATGTAGCTGAGGCTGTTCACAAACTGGGATCCTCCTGTCTCAGCCTCCCAACTGCTGGGATTACAAGCGTGTGCCACCACACCTGGCTGATTCTAAAATTTAAATGTAAAGGAACTAGAAAATTAAAAATTTATTTGAAAAAGAGCAATAAAGTTGGAGGACTCACGCTGTATAGCTATTGCAGTAATACCGTGTGATATTGGCAATAAGATAGACACATAGATCATTGTTTCAACAAAAGTACAAAGACATCTTAGTGGAATAAAGATAACCTTTCTGACAAATAGTACCAGAACACTGACTATTCACACATAGGAACTTTATCCTAACCTCAAATTACACAAAAAAGAAATTATCTCAAAAAGATCATACATAGCTGGGCATGGTGGTGCACATGTTTGTAATCCCAGTACTTGGGAGGCTGATACAGGAGGATTGCAGGTTCGCAGCCAGCCTCAGCCACTTAGTGAGATCCTGTTTCAAAATAAAGAATAAAATATAGGTCTGGAGGTGTAGCTCAGAGGTCGAATGCCCCTGGGTTTAATCCCCAGTTCTGCAAAAAAAAAAAAAAGTAAATAAATAAATTAAAAAACATAGATCTAAAGAGACAACTAAAACTTTTAGAAGAAAATGTAGGAGAAAATCATTGTGTAATTAGGCTAGGCAAATAGTTCTTAGATATAGCACTAAATTCACAATTTGCAACATAAAATATCAACTAATTGGACTGCATCAAAATTATAAATTTTTACTTGGTGAAAGATACTATTAAATAGGAAGAAAAGCGAGAGAAAAGGAGAAAATCTTCACAAAATATACATCCGACAAAACACTGGTATCTCAAATATGTAAAGAGCTCTTCAAACTTGGTGATAAGTCGATCGAACTCTCCCCCTTCCCGGGGAAAAAGAAGCAAGATATTTGAATAGACATTTCTCCAAAGAAGACAAAACAGGAATCAGGGGGGAAAAAAAGCTCAATCTCTTTTGTTATGAAGGAAATGCTATTTAAAACCACCATGAAGCCGGGCGTCGTGGCGCACGCTTGTAATCCCCGCGCTTGGGAGGCGGAGACAGGAGGATCGCGCAGGTTCGAAGCCAGCCGCGCTGGCTTAAGAGACCCTGTTTCCAAATAAAAAAGTATAAAAAAATAGGTCTGGGAGTGAAGCCCGGAAGTAGAAGGGCTTCCAGGAACCCCAGTACCACCAAAAAACAAAACAAAACAAAAAAACAAAAAAAAAACAAAAACAAAACCCCACCATGAGACATGCCTCCATACACTACCACGTTCTAAGGGAATGGATAACATTAAAAAGGCTTGTCATACAATCATCATACAAAGTACTGACAAAGATGTAGAACAACTTGAGCTCTCATACTCTGGAATACAAAATGATACCACTTTGGGAAAGAGTTTGGCAGCTTTTTAAAAAGGCTAAGTGTATACCTATCAGATGATGCAGTCACAGCACTATTAGGTTGTGGGTTTTTTTTTTTTTTTTTTTTTGTGTGTGTGTGTGTGTGTGTGTGTGTGTGTTACTGGGGTTCCTGGAAGCCCTTCTACCTCCCAGACCTATTTTATATTTTTGAAACAGGGTCTCTTACGCCAGCGCGGCTGGCTTCGAACCTGCGTGATCCTCCTGTCTCCGCCTCCCCAGCACAGGGATTACAAGCGTGCACCACCACGCCCGGCCACTATTAGGTATTTATTCAAGAAAAAAATGAAAGCATATGCTCACATAAAGACGATTATCCAAATGCTCAGAGCATCTTTATTTGTGATAGCCCAAAATTAGGAACAACCTAAAAATTCATCAACAGGTTAAAAGGAAACCAGACGTGGTATATCCACACACTGAGTACTACGTAGAAATGAGAAGGAATGAAACATTGATATACATAAAATGTGTACATCTTAAATAATTCTTCCAAGTAAAGGATTCCGGAAAAAAAGAGCAATACTAAATAATTTCACTTATATGAAATTCCAGAGCTACACTGCCCAATATAGCAGCTTCTAGCCATGTGTGGCTATTGAGTACTTGATACGTAGCTACTGTGACAGAACTAACTTTAAATTTTACTTAATTTAGCCAGGTACGGAGGTGCACGCCCGTAACTCCAGTACTTGGGAGGCTGAGACAGGAGTTTGAGGACAGCCTTGGCCATTTAGCAAGGCTCTCCGCAACTTAGTGAGACCTTGTTTCAAAACAAAAAGTTAAATAGAGCCGGGGGTGTAGCTCAAGTAGAATGTGCCTCAGAGTCTGGGGATGTAGCTCAGTGGTAGAATCCCCAGTACCACAAAAATATTAAATAAATGCATTTAATACCTCTAATTTGCTATGCATCTGAGCCCAGCAGCACGGCTCACCGCAGTGTATCGATTGCTTGTCTGTGAACATGTGTGTGACTGGGTTCCCTAGTGCCTTGCTGACACTGCTCGGCTTTGGGGGTGAGTGTAGTGCTATATACTGCTGACCCAAGAGAGGATCTAAATTGAAAACTTGAACTGTGATTTCTACTAAATGCATATTGCTTTCCCACCAGAGTAAAGTTGGAAAAAAATCATAAGCCAAACCATTATTAAGTCAAGAACCATCTGTACTACATGCCATTAACACACAACACATCTAGTCCAAGTCAACAAATACATTCAATTTCAACGATATTTTTCTATGTACCCTAGTAGCACTGTAATGTGTGTATCTAAATATTCTGTGCAGGTAGCACTAGTTAATAGTGATATGTAGGCAAATTGTGATTGGTAAGAAAATTGAAATACTCTTATTTTCCTTAGGTTTTCATTGATTTTTTTTTTCCAGTTTAAAAATTACTACAGAGCCGGACGTGGTGGCGCACGCTTGTAATCCCCGCGCTTGGGAGGCGGAGACAGGAGGATTGCGCAGGTTCGAAGCCAGCCTCAGCTGGTTTAAGAGACCCCGTTTCCAAATAAAATATAAAATAGGTCTGGGAGTGTAGCCCGGAGGTAGAAGGCCCCTGGGTTCCATCCCCAGTACCACCAAAAAAATAAAATAAATAAATAAAATAAAATATAAATTACTACAGACAATTTTAAATTTTTAAACAAAGGTATATTACTAATGGAGAATTGAGTAGAGGTATAGTTGGTGCCATGACTATAATAGGAAAGAAAAATTATTCTTTAAAGACTAGAAGAAGGAGCCAGGCACAGCAACACACACCTGTAATTTCAGCACTGGGGAGGCTGAGACAGAAGGATCAAGGCCAGTCTCAGTGACTTAGTGAAACCCTCAGCAACTTAGCAAGATCCTATTTTAAATTACAAAAAAATAGCCGGGCGTGGAGGCGCACGCTTGTAACCCCGCGCTTGGGAGGCAGAGACGGGAGGATCGCGCAGGTTCGAAGCCAGCCGCGCGCGCTGGCTTAGGAGACCCTGTTTCCAAATAAAAATGTAAAAATAGGTCTGGGAGTGTAGCCCGGAGGTAGAAGGGCTTCCAGGAACCCCAGTACCAACAACAACAACAAAAAAAAAATTACAAAAAAATAGAGTTAAGCATTTATCTCTTTTTAAAAAAAAAAAAAAAAAAATATGGGCCAGGCGTGGTGCGCACGCTTGTAATCCCCGTGCTTGGGAGGCAGACACAGGAGGATCGCGCAGGTTCGAAGCCAGCCGCGCGCTGGCTTAGGAGACCCTGTTTCCAAAAATAAAATAGGTCTGGGAGTGTAGCCCGGAGATAGACGGGCTTCCAGGAACCCCAGTACCACCAAAATAAAATAAATAAATAAATAAATAAATAAATAAATAAATAAATAAATAAATAAAAATATGGAACGCTTCACAAATTTGTGTGTCATCCTTGCGCAGGGGCCATGCTAATCTCTGTATCGTTCCAATTTTAGTATATGTGCTGCCAAAGCGAGCACAAGCATGTATCTCAAAGATAGGGTGCCCCAGATTCAATCCCCAGTACCAAAAAAAAAAAAAAAAATTAAAGACTGGAAGAAAATATATTGGAAATTTCATGATGAATCATAATGTGTCTGTAAGAGAGCAAAACAAATGAAAGCAAAATCTATTTTTGTATAAAATATTTTTAAAGCAATAAACTGGGCAACCTTAAGAGATATTTCTGGCAAATACATAATATGTTTTATTAAAAGTTTCCTCTCAATAGTCAAAATAGAAATGACAAAATTAGCCAACTGAGCTGGGAGTGGTGGTGCACGCTTGTAATCCCGGCATTTTAGAGGCTGAGACGGGAGGAACATGGTTCGTGGACAGCCTCAGCTACTTAGTGAGGCCCTTTGCAACTCAGTGAGACCTTGTTTCAAAATAAAGAATAAAAAAATAGAGCAGGGGGTGTAGCTTGGAGGTAGAATGCCCCTGGGTTCCATCCCCAGTACCGCAAAAAAAAAAAGAAAGAAAGAAAGAAAGAAAGAAAGAAAGAAAGAAAGAAAGAAAGAAAGAGAAAGAAAGGCAGACAGAAAGAGGAAGGAAGGAAGGAAGGAAAGAAGGAAGGAAGGATGGATTAGCCAACTGATCATAATTTAAAAAAAATTCTGTAAATCTTTTTTACAAGGAATGAACTTGAACTTTTAACTTTGGACAACTGTAAAATAGCTTAAATTCTTACACAAAAAAGAAAATTGGTTTTAGGTAGATAATAAATGAACTAGTTATTTCAGTAATGGAAATTTTGTTTTAATAAGATGAGTAAATGACTAAAAACATTTTTTACTAAAAGAAAAAATCTTTAATTTAGCCACCAAAAAAATTCACCAATAGAAAATATTACCTAAAAGTATTAAGGAGCTATTAATGCGCAACTTCAGCCTTGTTTAGCTCCTAATGATCTTTAGAGGAGCAATTAATTAACTAATAAGTTGGCATCTTTCTTATAACAGCTTGAAACTGGACAGAACCCACACATCTATCAAAAAGTGAATGGAAAATATGGTATATCCATATAGTGGAATACTAGTTGCCAATAGAAAGGAACAAATCACTGATCTGTGTAGTTGCACGAACGACTCTCAAAAGTACTATGCTACTGGAAGAGTGACATCAGTAAAGATGAGAATAGGGAACTCCAAAATTCTACCTCTCTAAAAGCAACAAAAACAAACAAAAAAACTGGCAAAAACTGTCAGAAGGTTTTTGTTGCTGTTGTTTGCAATACTAAATTAGCCAAAGGTTTGCAGAAACCCAAGAACACTTATTTAAGGAACATATCTGACTGACAGTAGGAACAGTAAGCTCTTATGGGGTTTTAGCTTACCCCAGTTCCACCTCTTTTCCTCAGATCAATGACAACTCTAAAAATGAGTACCGATACTCCTGGTGCCAGCGGGAGCAGAATAAACCTTATTCACCAAAAAATGTAATTATTTGTGTTGGTTAATCTGGTGGTTCCCTTAAATATCAGATCAGAAAACATCTTTATTTTGCCTAATTCAGAATTGGTCTCGTGCCAGAGCCACTACCTGAGTGCAGAGGGTAAAGTTGTTTATATAACATATTAAGTAATAGTCTAACAAAAAATCTTGGTAAAAATGGTTGGGGAAAGAGAAATACAGACAATATCTGAAAACTCTTACATATTCCTGGGAATTCAGAAGATATTACACATGCTGGGGGCTATGCGCAAAAGACCTGAGAAGGCCCTGGACACTTACTTCTGACTGACCTCCAGTCTCTGTACAAGCAGGAAGTGAAGGCTAGTGCAGAGTTACAAACACCAGGTTGGTGAGTAAAGATGTGCCCAGCATGCACAGAGTCCCTAAGCAAAGACTGGGAGACTCTTGCTTTCAGGAAGGCTCAAGAATACCTCTGTTCAATCATAAGTTTGTCCACCTAAGCTGGTGGAATAGAGACAACAGGAACCACACATGACAAAAAATACAGAATCGAAAGAATTAGTTTGGAAAAGTCATTGGACAAACAACAGTGATTACAATAAATAGAAACAATAGCAAAAATCCAGGAATGGGAAAAGAATCTGATTTCCAGGGTTGTCCCTTATAATATTAAAAGATATGCAATTTTCAACAAAAATCAAGAGAACGATAAAGATATAAGAAAGTGTGGCACATACATGACTGGGGAAGAGGGGGGTTCAATCAGTAGACATTTTCCCTGAGAAAGCCCAGACATTGGGTTTTCTAGATAGACTTTAAGTCAGGTACTTTAAATATATTCAAAGAGGTAAAAGAAACCATGTCTAAAGAATGAGAGAAAAATATGAAAACGGTACCTTATCAAGTTGAGAGTATTAATAAAGAGACTAAATTCATTACAGAAAAAAAGAAATTATAAAATTGAAAGCTCAATGACTGAAATGAAAATTTCACTAGAAGGGTTCCATGGATTCAAGCAAGGAAATTAAAAGAAAAATATCAAACTCGATCGTCAATCAAATGAAACGATCAAATCAGAAGGACACAAAAAATATCAGGAACGAAGAAAAGTGAACATCAGTGCTGTAAAACATACTAAAAAATGCACAAGGGGACTCTCAGAAGAAGAAAGTTAGAGAGAAAGGAAAAGAACATTTGGAGAAATGATGGCCCAAAGCTCAAATTTGATTTAAAAAAAAAACACCCATAATCTACATATCCAAGAATCTCAACAAACTCCAGCTAGAATCCATTCAAAGAAATCCACACCTCAGTGCATAATACTCAGCCTGTCAAAACACATCACATTACAAAGGCATACTTAATAAGGTCAGTGGCTGGTTTCTCATCAGAAACCTTAGAGGCCAGAGGAAGTGGTAGGATATAGTTGAAGAGTTGAAAGGAAGAAAAAAAAAAATCAATCAAGAATCCTACGAGGCCAGGCGTGGTGGCACACACTTGTCATCCCAGCATTTGGGAGGCTGAGAAAGGAGGATCGAGGTTCACAGTCAGCCTCAGCTATTTAGTGAGGACCTCTGCCACTCAGTGAGACCCTGTTTCAAAATAAAGAATAAAAAATAGAGCTGGGAGTGTAGCTCAGAGGTAGAATGCCCCTGGGTTCCATCCCCAGTACCAAAAAAAAAAAAAAAGAATGCTATGCTAAAACCATCCTCTAAAACTAACAGAGAAACTCTGACATTACCAGATTAATAAAAAGAGTCTGTTGCTGCCGGACTTCGCTAAGATGTTCATTGTTATCCCCTGGGTAACCACAAATAATGAGTAAAAATTAGTAAAATATAAATTATAAATCAAAATATAATAAAAGTAACAATAAGGAATTACAATGGTGCACTAGAAAATATTTACAAAACATACTTTAAAAGGCTGTATTGGAATGACTGAGGAATGGAAAGACACATGATATATAGAAAAGAAATAGCTAATTGCAAAAAGTAAGTCATTCTTTACTGGTAAATGCACTGAATTTAAATAGGTAAAGCTCTTCAATTAAAGGATATATATTAGCAGGATAAACTTAAAAAGCACAAATAGGTTAAAAGTAAAAGAATGGGGAAATATTCTAAGCAAATGGTAGTCAAATGAGAGCTGGTATGGCTATACTATTTTAAGAGAAAATAGACTTTATTTTTTATTTTTTTATATTATTATTATTATTATTATTATTATTATTATTATTATTATTATTGGTGGTGGTACTGGGGTTCCTGGAAGCACTTCTACCTCTGGGCTACACTCCCATGGGCTACACTCCCAGACCTATTTTTTAACATTTTTTATGTGGAAACAGGGTCTCTTCAGCCAGCGAGGCTGGCTCCCAACCAGCGCCATCCTCCTGTCTCCGCCTCCCAAGCGCGGGGATTACAAGCATGCGCCACCACGCCCAGCTATTTTTATTTCTTTAACTAGAGCCAGGAATGGTGGCTCACCTTTATAATCCCGGGAGGCTGAGACAGGAGGACTGCAGATTCAAGACCAGCCTCAGTAACTTAGATAGGACCTCAGGAGTTTAGTGAGGCCCTGTTTTAAAATAAAAAAGAAGGGCCGGGGATGTAACTTGGAGGTAGAATGCCCCTGAGTTAATCCTTACTTCCAATAATAATAAAAAAAAAAAAAGCTACTAGGGACAAAAGAGGATACTATAGAAATAAAAGGGTCAATCCTTCAAGAAGATATAATAATCATAAGTATATATGTGCCTAAAAAAATAGAGTCTCAAAATGCATGAAGCAAAAACTGAAGGAATTGGATGGAAAAACAATCTAACAATAATATTTTCTTTTCTTTAAAAAAACTTCTATTGCCGGGCGTGGCAGCCACGCTTGTAATCCCCGTGCTTGGGAGGCGGAGACAGGAGGATCGCGCTGGATCGGAGCCAGCCTCGCTGGCTTAAGAGACCCTGTTTTCAAATAAAAATATATAAAATAGGTCTGGGAATGTAGTCCGGAGGTAGAAGGGCTTCCAGGAACCCCAGTACCACCCTAAATAAATAAAAATAAATAAATAAATAAACTTCTACTGGTGCATTGTAAATGTACACAATCGCGAGCTTCATAGTGACACAGTCATACATGCCAATAACATTATTTCACTGGCTTCCTTCTCTGTACCTCCCTACCCCTCCCAACAACAATATAGAGACATCAGTACTCAGCTTCTAGTAACAAAGAGAACAGCTACATACAACATCAGTGATGAAACAAGCCCTACACCGACTGGACCTAACAAACATCTGCAGGACAGTCTACCCAACAACAGCAGGTCATAGCTTTTTCTTAAATACACATGGAGCATTCCCGGGTGTAAATTATATGGTGAAGGGGACCATAAAATGAGTCCCAGTAAATTTAAAAAGACTGAACTCATACAAAATATGTTTTCTGACAACAGTGGAATGAAATTAGAAATTGAGAACAGAAGGATATTTGGAAAATTCACAAATATGTGGAAATTAAACAACAAGCCCCTAAATAACCACTCCTAAAAGAAGAAATCACGAGGCAAATTAGAAACTATTGGGAGATGAATGAAAACAAGAGCACAACAGAGCAAATTCTATGGGATAGCACGGAAGCCGGGTCCACAGGGAAGGTATAGCCCCGATTGCCTGCGCTTAAGAAGAAAGCTCTCGCATCTAAAAGGGAAAAAAAACGTCTCGGGTGTCTCAAATCTGTCACCTAATATCACCTGATATTCCACCACAAGGAACTAGAAAAGAAAACAGGGCAAAATAAACCCAAAGGAAGCAGAAAGGAGGAAATAATAAAGATAAGAATGAAAATAAATAAAACAAAAGATGGAAAAATTAGTGAAAATCAAGAAAGCCAAAAGTTGTTTTTTAAAAGATCAATGATATTGAAGAATCAACAAAATCAACAAACCTCTAGCTACGCCGACGTCAAAAGAAATGCTCAAATTACTGGAATCAGACATGAAAGAAGAGACAGTAATACGGAGTTTACAGAAATAAAATGGATGGAGTAGAATCCTGAGGGGGGAAAAGCCTATTACAGGTCAAGAAACTGAGTTGGTATGAATAAGAGGTCCCAACAAACAAAAGTCCAGTGAGCTTGGTAGCAATTGTGAAAGGCTGGAATCTTTCTTCCTTTAGATAGTGAACTAGACAAGGATGTCTGCCTAGTCGACGCTGTGTTGGAGGCTGGAGCCAGGCAGTGAGGCCGTTGTAATCCCAGCACTGGGAGACGGAGACAGAAGGATCCCAGGTTTGAGTCCAGCCTATTAATATTAATTAATTAATTAGCGGGGCGTGGTGGCACATGCTTGTAATCCCTGCGCTTGGGAGGCGGATACAGGAGGATCGCATAGGTTTGAAGCCAGCCTCAGCTACTTAGTGAGACCCTGTTTCCAAATAAAGTATAAAAAACAGGTCTGGGAGTATAGCCCGGAGGTAGAAAATCCTCTGGGTTCCACCCTTAGTACCACAAAAAAATTTAATTTTTAAAAATTTAAAAATTAATTAATTAATACATAAATAAATAATAAGGCTGGGGGGTGTAGCCTGGAAATAGTTTGCCCCTGGGTTCAATTCCCCGTACCACAAACAAACACAAGACAACAAAAGTTCAAGATAAGATGGCTATACAATGAGATATATTTATTTATTTATTTTTGTGGTATTGGGAATGGAACCCAGGGGCCTTCTACCTCCATGCTACACCTCCAGACCTACTTTATATTTTATTTGGAAACAGGATCTCACTAAGTTGCTGAGGCTGGCTTCGAACCTGCGATCCTCCTGTCTCAGCCTCCCAAGTACCGGGATTACAAGCGTGCGCCACCACACCCAGCCAAGTGAGATCTATTTAAAGAAGTAAACCAGGTGTGGGTATGCATGGCTTTAACCCCAGAATTTGGGATGCTGAAACAGGAGAGTTGCAGGTTCGTGACCAGCTTCAGCAACATGGTGAGATGCCCAGCAACTTAGGGAGACCTTGTTTCAAAAAGAAGAAGGGCTGTGAGTGTAGCTCAGAGGTAGAATCTCCTGGGTTCGATTCCCAAAACCAAAAAATAAAATTAAAATAATAAAGAAGTAATATCAATTGTTCTCTTTTCCCCAAAATATATAGTAGAGAGAACATTTCCTAATGTATTCTGCAAAGCCTGCATTACCCTGATACCAAAACCAGGCAAAAATATTACAAAGAAGGAAAAGTTCAGTCCAACATTCCTATGAATATAGATGTAAAATCTTCAATAAAATGGTACTCAGCAGCATATAAAACTGATTATACACATGACTAAGGAGGATTTACCCCAGGAATGCAAGCATGATTCAACATATGAAAATCCATCAATTTAATGACCATGTTAACAGAATAAAGGCAAATAACATACAATCTCAACAGATGCAGAAAATGCATTTAACAAAATCAGACACTCTTTCCTGATAAAAATCCAGAAATAGAGCTTCACTGACCTGTTGAAGGCTATCTACAAAGAAGACATGGGCTTTCCTATTTAATTGTGAAAAGCTGAAACTTTCTCCCTTTAGATCATGAACTAGACAAGGGTGCCTGCCTAGTCAACATTGTGTTGGAGGCTGGAGCCAGGCAGGCAAGAAAAAGGTAATACAAAGGTATCCATATTGGAAAAGAAGAATTAAAATTCTTATCTGCTTGCAGATGATATTACATCAAAAAGAACAGGGGGAAGAAGCAGGAAAAAGCAGTTCAAAGTTACAGAAAAGAAAATCCACAATCAAAAATCAGTTGTTTTCCATTGTTAGCAATGAACAAACTACAATTTAATTTTTAAAAATTTCAAGTCAGGTGTGTTAGCGCACCACTGTAATCCCACTACTTGGGAACTGAGACAGGAGGTTTACAGGTTCAAGGCCAGCCTCAGCAAGTAGCGAGACTCTATCAACCTAGTAAGACCCTGTTTCAAAACAAAAATAAAATAGGGTTGAGATGTAGCTCGGAGGTAGAATGCCTCTGGGTTTAATCCCCAGGGTCATACACACAAAAAAATGCATAGACAAAGCAAGTGTGGTGTTGCATGCCTAAGAGGCTTGGACTCTTAGCAACTTAGCAAGACCCTGTTTCAAACACACAGAAAATATATTAAAAAGGGCTGGAGGAGAGCATAGCTTGGAAGTAGAATGTCCCTGGGTTCAATCCCCAGTAACCAAAAAGCAAATACAAAAAAAGTACTATGAAGCTGCAGTAGAAGAGTACTTTGTGGTCCTGCCATTAGGATAAATATATAGACTAAAGGAATAGAACCACAGTCCAGTAATAAACATAGTCATGTGTGATTAACTGATCTTTTTATTTTTTGCAACTTTTAAATTTTTTTTAAGTTTTCTTATTTTGATTGACAGGTAATTGTATATACTACAAAACGTAATGTTGTAATATGTGGATATACTGTGGAATGATTGAATCGGGGTCATTAGCACCACTTAAAGTATTTACCAGCTCTTTAGCCAGATACGGTGGTAAACGCTCAGAATCCCAGGACTTGGGAGGCTGAGACAGGAGGATGGCAGGTTCACGGCCGGCCTCAGCTACTTAGTAAGGCCTTCCACAACTTACTGAGGTCCTGTTTCAAAATAAAATATGAAATAGGGCTGAGGGTATAGCTCATAGGTAAAATACCTGGGTTTAATCCCTAGTCACACACACACACACACACACACACACACACACACACACACACACAGTACTTATCATCTCTGTGGTGAGAACATTTAAAATCTTTTCTTCTAGCTGTTTTGACATATACATTTTTGCCAACTACAATCATCTTGTGTTATAGTATGCAAGAACAGATGCCGTGTGTGTGTGTGTGTGTGTGTGTGTGTGTGTGTGTGTGTGTGTTACTAGGAATGAAACCCAAGGGCTATTCTACCTCCAGGCTACACTCCCAGACCTATTTTTTATTTTATTTGGAAACAGGGTCTCACTAAGTTGTTGAGGGCCTCACTGAGTAGCTGGGACTGGCTTCGAACCTGCACAATCCTCTTGTCTCAGCCTCCCAAGTGCGGGGTTACAAACGTGCGCCACCATGCCGGGCTCAGATTCCTCTTTTCTGACTATAACTTGTACACACTGACACACATCTCCTTTTTTCCCACCCACACCCACTCCAGCCTCTGGCACTGCCAACCTCCTCTCTGCCTTTTTAGATTCTTCGTCTAAGTGAGATCCTGTGGTCTTTTCTCCCTGTGCCTGGCTCCTCACACTGGTAACATCTTCTGCATGCATCCATGTTGCTCCAGATTGTGGGGTGTGTGTGTGTGTGTGTGTGTGTGTGTGTGTGTGTGTGTGTGTGATGTCCTAGAGATGGAACCCAGAGGCATTCTACCTCCAAGCTACATTCCCAGTTTGATTTTATTGAAACAGGCTCCCACTGAGTTGGGGGCCTTGTTAAGTAGCTGAAGCTGGCTCTGAACCTGTAATCCTCCTGTCTCAGCCTCCCAAGGACTGGGATAACAGGCTCACGCCACCATGCCCAGCTCCTAAAATACATTTTTAACAACTCGGGGATCTAAGAAGAAATAAATGAATATTTATAATGAGAATAAGTATATGATAAAAAAAATAAAATGAATGATAAAAATGAAATATACCTAAAATATAAGATGTAGCTAAAGTGGTATATATATTTTGTTTTTTTGTTTTTTGCGGTTTTGGGGATGGAACCCAGAGATAAAAATGAAATATACCTAATATATAAGATGTAGCTAAAGTGGTATATATATTTTTTTGTTTTTTTGTCTTTTGCAGGTTTGGGGATGGAACCCAGAGGTATTTGACCTCCGAGCTACACCCCCTGCCCAATTTTTTATTCTTTATTTTGAAGCAGGGTCTCACTGAGTTGCGGAGGGCCTCGCTAAGTAGCTGAGGCTGTCCACGAACCGTGATCCTCTGGTCTCAGCCTCCCAAATGCTGGGATTATAAGCGTGCGCCACCACGCCCAGCTAAAAGTGGTATATATTGATCATCTTAAAGGCTTAAATATTTAGATATTTTTTAAAACAGAAAATACAATTCTTAAAAAGCAAATTATTACCAGCATAAAAATAGACCTATGGGACCTAAGGGACAGAGAGCCCAGAGATAAACCCATGTATGGAAGGTCAACTGCGGTGCTGGGACAACTGGGTATTTATATTATTAACATGCAAAAAAGCCAAGTTGGGGCTTCATCCACCTCATATGATGGAGCTTTTCCTCATGCATAATTCAAGATAGATCAAAGAGCTACATTGGAAAGCTGGGACTGTAAACCTGTTAGGAATCAGAAGGGGTAGACTTAAGCCAGGCATGGTGGCACGCGCATGCAATCCCAGTACTTGGAAGGCTGAGACAGGAGGATTGCAGGTTTGCGGCCAGCCTCAGCAACTTAGTGAGATTCTCAGCACCCAAGCGAGATCTTGTTCTTGTTTCAAAACAAAACATAAGAAAGGCTGAAAGTGTAGCTCAGAGGTAGAATGCCCCGGGTTCAATCTCCATAACCCTCACAACATAACACACACACACACACACACACACACACACACACACACACACGTGAAAGAGGGGATAAACTGGGCGTGGTGACACACACTTGTAATCACAGCACATGGGAGGCTGAGATAGGAGGATCATAGGTTCAAGACCAGCCTCAGGAATTTATCCAGCATTTCAGCAACTACTGATACTCTGTTTCCAAAAAAAAAAAAAAAAAAAGGCTAGGATGCCACATGGATGTAGAATGCCTCTGGGTTCCATCTTCAGTACCAAAGAGGGGGTGGGGAGTAAACTCATATAACCTAGAATTGGGCAGTGGTTTCTTAGATATGATACCTAAAACTCAAACACCCAAGTAAAAACAGATAAATTGGACTTAATTCAAACTGAAACTTTTTTTTTTTTTTTGGTATTGGGAATTTAACACAGGGGCAGTCTATCTCCAAGCTACACCCCCAGCCCTTTTTACTTTTTTATGTTGAAAAATGGTCTTGCCAAGTTGCTAAGGCTGGCCTCAAACTCACGATCCTCTTGCTCAGCCTCCCAAGTACCGGGATTACAGGCGTGTGCCAGTACTCCCGGCTCACACGGAAAACTTTCAGCCTCAAAGGACAATATGGAGAGAACAAAGAAACAAGCCACAGGATGGAAGAAAATACTTGCAAATTGTATATTCAGTAAGAACCTCGTATCCAGAATACATACTTCTGTATAAAACAACAGCACCACCAAATAACCCAATTTTTTTAAGTAGGCAAATAACGTGAATAAATATTCTCCAAAGAAGATACACACGTGGCCAATAAGCACATAAGAAGACACTCAGCATCATTAATCATTCGAGCCATGCAAATCAAAACCACAAGGAAATGCCACTTCATACCAGTGAAGATGCGCTCGCTAAAAAATGAAAGACAATAACAACTGTTGCTTAAGATGTGAGGAACTTGGAAGCCTCGTGCATCGCTGGTGGGGATAAACAACAACAACAACAACAACAAAGCATCCCACTTGGACATTTCCTCCAAAAGCTAAACAGAGCGTCTCTCCGTGACCCAGCCATTCCACAACCCAAGAGAGGAACCGAAAACGTATATTCACTAAAAATGTGTACGCAAATGTTCATAGCAGCGTTATTCATCATGGCCAAGAAGTAAAACAAAACCAAACCAACCCCATTGTAGTCTATTCCGTGTTGTTATAACGGAATGCCACAGGCTGGGTAATTTATAACAAAGAGAGATTTATCTGGCTCGCAGTTGTAGAGGCGGAGAAGTCCAAGAGCAGGCCCTGAGCATCTGCTCCACATCTGGGTCAGGCCGTTGTGCTACTTTATCCCATGCAAGAAGGCAGAGGGGAAGGGTGAGGGCAGGCGTGAGAGAGAGGAGCTGGCCTGGTGCATGCTCCTGGAATCCCAGGACTTGGGAGACTGGGGCAGGAGGATCAAAGGTTTGAGGACAGCCTCAGCAATGTAGCAAGACCCTCAACAGCCTAGTGAGATGCGGGTTTATTTATTCGTTGGTGGTACTGGGGTTCCTGGAAGTCCTTCTACCTCTGGGCTACACTCCCAGACCTATGTTTATACTTTTTATTTGGAAACAGGGTCTCTTAAGCCATCGCGGCTGGCTCCGAACCAGCGCGATCCTCCTGTCTCCGCCTCCCAAGAGCGGGGATTACAAGCGTGCGTGCGCCACCACACCTGGCTTGAGATGCGGTTTTAAAACAAAAACAAAATAAAAAGGGCTAGCCGGGCGTGGTGGGGCACGCTTGTAATCTCCCCAGTAGTTGAGAAGCTGAGACGGGAGGATCGAAGTTTCGGGACCAGCCTCAGTCACTTAGTGAGGCCCTCTGCAACTTAGTGAGATCCTGTTTTAAAATAAAGAATAAAAGCCGGGCGTGGAGGCGCACGCTTGTAATCCCCACGCTTGGGAGGCAGAGACAGGAGGATCGCGCTGGTTCGGAGCCAGCTGCACTGGCTTAAGAGACCTTGTTTCCAAATAAAAAATATAAAATAGGTCTGGGAGTGTAGCCTGGAGGTAGAGGGGTTTCCAGGAACTCCAGTACCACCAAGATAAGAAGGAAAGAAAGGAAGGAAGGAAGGAAGGAAGGAAGGAAGGAAGGAAGGAAGGAAGGAAGGAAGGAAGGGGAAAGAAAGAAAGAAAGAAAGAAAGAAAGAAAGAAAGAAAGAAAGAAAGAAAGAAAGAAAGAAAGAAAGAAAGAAAGAAAATAGGGCTGGGGTATAATTCAGAAGTAGAATACTCCTGGGTCCCACCCCCAATAAAACCAAAAAAGGGGGGCTCGAGGTAGAGCTCAGAGGTAGAATGCCCCTGGGCTCATTCTCCAGGATGAGAATTCACCTGAAGTCCTTTTAGAGTTGGCATTAATTTAGTCCTGTCTCAGCCTCCCACGTGCTGGGATTACAAGCACGCGCCACCACACCTGACCAGGTTAAGTGTACTGAATGTCTTTTTTTTTTTTTTTTTTTTTTGGTATTGGAGATTGAACCCGGATTGGGGGGGGGGGTCTATCTCTGAGCTACACCCACCCCACCCCACTCTATTTTATTTTTTTAATTTTGAAACAGGGTCTCCCCTAGTTACTGAGAGTCTTGCTAAATTTCTGAGACTGGCCTCAAACTTGTGATCCTCTTGTCTCAGCTTACGAAGTACTAGGATTATAGGCACATGCTACCAACCCTGGATTTAAATGATTTTTTACTTATACTATTTTTTATTTGTGATAGATTTGTTTGGATATAACCCCATCATAAGTTGAGTGGCATCTGTATATTAAAAGAATTTCCCAGGAAAATGGGAAAAATAGAGAAAAAAATCTATGGAATGGAAGAAAATAAATGCAAATAATTATGAGTTATCATCAGTCATTTTGATAAGGAGCTAGTATACAGATTATGTAAGAACTTTCAACCCAACAACAACAAAATAAGTAACTCGATTAAAATATTGACAAAGGACTTGAATAGACATTTCTCTAATGAAAACCTACAAATGGCCAAAAAGCACATAAAAAAAAAAAAACCTCAACACCATTAATCAGTAGGTAAATGTACATCAAAACCGCAATGAGATACCACTTCTCACCCACAAGGGCAGCAATAATAATAAAAATGGCAAGTAAGTTTTGTTCAGGATGTAAAAAAAAAAAGTAAAGCACCTATAAATTGCTGGTGGGAATACAAAATAGTACAGCCTCTGTGGAAAAGAGCTTGGCAGTTCCTCAAAGAGCTAAACACAGAATTTCCCATGACCCAGCAATTCCACTTTTAGGTAGATACCCAAGAGAACTGAAAACAAATGTCCACACAAAAGTTTGTATGTGTGTGCAGTGCCACATGTAAGAACAGGAGGAGGAGGAGGAAGGAGATGGAAACAGTCCAAATGTCCAACAACTAATCAATGGGTAAAGAAACTGTGGTATATCCATACAATGGAATATTGTGCAGCCATAAAAAATGAGAGGCTGAGACAGGAGGATCACAGGTTCCTTGGCCAGCCGCAGCAACTTAGCAAGGCTCTCCACAACTTAGTGAGACCCTGTTTCAAAAAATAATAATAATAAGCCAGGCATGGGATGCATGCTTGTGATGAGACTGAGACAGGAAGATCTCAGGTTCACAGCCAGCCTCAGCTACTTTGTGAGGCCCTTTGCAACTTAGTAAGACCCTGTTTCAAAAAAGTAAAGAAGAAAAAATAGAGCTGGGCATGTAGCTCAGAGGTAGAATGCCTTTGTTTTCACTCCCCAGAAATAAATAGATTAATGAATTAAATTAAATAGGGAAGGAGGTGTAACTTAGAGGTAGGATGCCCCTGGGTTCAATTCTCAGTATAAATAAATACATAAATACATAAGTACATAACCGGGCGTGGTGGCACACACTTGTAATTTCAGTACTTGGGAGGATGAGACAGGAGGATTGCAGGTTTGAGAACAGCCTTAGCAAGTACTGAGATTTTTATCTACTGAATGATATCCTGTTTCCAAATAAAAATAAAATACCTCTGGGGATATAGTTTTAGAGGTAGAATGCTCTGGGTTAAAACCATAGTACCACAAAAATAAAATAATAACAATAAATAAATAAATGAAATTCTGATACAGTCTAAACTAGGGGTAACTCTGAAAACATTATGCTGAGTGAAAAAAAGCCAGGCATGCAAAGCCATGCAGTGTATGATTCTATTAATATGAAGTATCCAGCCCAGACCAGTCCCTGGGGACAGAAAGTGGGATAGTGGTTGCCAGGGCTGAACGTGAGTGGCGCGAGAGCTGCTTCGTGGGTATTAGATTTTCCTTTGAAGTGATGAGGACATTTTGAAATGAGACAGGGGTGATGGATTTAGTACATTGTGAATGTATTAATATCACTGCATTTTACATTTTTAAATGGTTAGAATAGAGCTGGCCATGGTGTACTGTAATCCCAGCACTTGGGAGGCTGAACCAGGAGGATCATAGGTTCGAGGCCAACATGCATGGTATTCTGGCAAAAATCTGTTTCAAAATAAAAAATAAAATAGAGGTAAGAGTGTAGCTCAGAGGTAGAATGCCTCTGGGTTCAACTCTCCAGGATGAATGAAAAGAAAAGAAAGAAAAAGAGTTAATTTCATGATTTGTGTATCTTACCACAGTAAAGTCATCAATGAGAAAATGAAAAGACAAACCACAGACCTTGAAGACGATATTCACAAAGAGATATCTGATAAAGGACTTATAACAAAATATATAGATAACTCCTACAAATAACAGAAATGAACAACCTAATTTAAAAAAAAAAAAAGCAAAACATCCGAACACGACACTTCTCAAATGGAAACAAACGCAACATAATTCAACAACAGAAAAGTGCAAATTAAAGCCACAATGAGCTACTCCCACATATCTAATAGAGGAGTCAGACTTAAAGCCCAAACACGGGGCTGGGGGTGTGGCTTGGTGGTAGAGCATACCCCGAGCCTGTGTGAGGCCCTGGGCTTGATCCCAGATCCGCAAAAAAGGGAAAAAAATATAACTAAATACTGTATGTTTCTACTCTAAAGGGCGAAATTTAGAAGACTATCAGCATGGAATGTTGGTGAGAATATGGGGTAACAATCTCATCCATTTTGGGTAGGAATGTAAAATAATATAAACTGGAATTTTGGTGGCTTCTTGCTTAAACACACACTTTCCTTACCATGCGGCTATTCCACTCCTAATTTGTGACTCTGGAGAATATTCGGACATGATAGAAATGTTCTCTACCCCCCCCCTTTTTTTTCTCTTGGTACTGGGGATGGAACCCATCACACATGCTAGGCAAGTGCTCTGCCACGGAGCTGCGCTGGCCCAGAAGTGTTCTCCACCTTGGTCGGTGTTGTGGACCGCATGTCTGTGTCCTCCTGGAATTTATTCTTGAAGTCCTAATTTCCAAGGTGATAGAATATTTAGAGGTGAGTATTTGGGAGGTAATTAAATGTAGATGAATTCATGAGAGAGGGACCCCCACGATGGGATTAAGTATCCTTATAAAAAGATAAAGAAGCCGGGCGTGGTGGTGCACGCTTATAATCCCAGCATTTGGGAGGCTGAGACGGGAGGATCGCGGTTTGCAGCCAGATTCAGCTACTTAGTGAGACCCTCTGCAATTTAGCGAGAACCTGTTTCAAAATAAAGAATCAAAAATAGGGCTAGAATAATATTTTTTATTGGTGCACTGTATTCATACATCATAGTGGGATACAAACTTTTGTAGACATACATGCACACATTGCCCAGTCAGCCCCCACCCGATCCCCACCCCATTCTCTCCCCATCCCTCCTTCCCATGCTTGGCTTAGTGGTTGACATCTAGTATTATAGCAATTTATCTAAAATTAAAAATGATAATCTCACATAACAGTTTCATTTGTCTGATACCAAGCTTTTGATGACTTAAAGATAACATTTCAATATTTCTTTTTACTTTCTTTCTTACCAGAGAATTTTTTTTCTATTTTTTTAGGTGAAACTATCATATATTTATATATTTATTTTTCAGAAAAAAAACTCTATCCTAATATGGAATATGGACTCTAGATACCCAAAACGATCTTGAAATAGAACAAAGCTAGAAGATATATATTTTCTGATTTCAAACCATATAAAGCTACAATAATTGAAACAGTGTAGTACTATTCTAAAGGCAGATATATAAACCATTGGAGTTAAATAAAAGCCTAGAGCTAAATTCTTCCCTATATTGTCAAGTTATTTTTGACAAGGTTTCCACGAACATTTGGTGGTGGAAATAATAATCTTTTAACTAAATATTGTTGAAACATAATAATTACATGGAAAAGAATAAAGTTGGACCCTTACCTAATCCCATATACAAATATTAACTCAAAATAGATAAAAGACCTAAATATAAATCTTAAGACTATAAACTTTTAGGAGAAAATCTGGGTCATAAAACCTCACAACACTGAAATTGGCAGTGATTTCTTGGATATGATTTCAATGGCACAGGCAACAGAAGAGTATACAAACTCCCTAAAAAAAAAAAATATATATATATATATATATATATATTGTATATCCAAAGACAATGTAAACAGAGTTAACAGTTACTAATAGAATGGGATAAAATATTTCCAAATGCTATATCTGAAGGTATATTAATATTCCAACTAGAAATCCTAAAAATTAACAACAATAAAGGCAAACAATACCCTTTAGAGATAGGTAAAAGACTAACATAAGTAATGAATCTCCACAGATAACCAATCTTAGTTGACTGTTGGACGGAAACTCTTGTTTCTCTGGTTCTGGTGTGTGTTACCTATTTCTTCTTTGTAGTTCATCTCTTTGAGTATTTTCTCTAGTGCTGGTTTTGAAGACAAAAATTCCTTCAGTTTCTGTTTGTCATGGAAGCTTCTTATTTCTCCATCTAATTTGATAGAAAGTTTTGCTGGGTAGGAAATTTTTGGCTGGAAGTTGTTTTCTTTCAGAGTTTGGAATATGTTACTCCAAGCCCTTCTGGCTCTAATAACTTGGTTTGGGAAGTCTGGAGTGATTCTAATTGGTTTGCCTCTGAATGTCACTTGGCCCTTTGCTTTTGTTGCCTTTAAGATTCTCTGCCTGGCTTCCACATTGGTCATTTTGACAATTATGTGGCGTGGGGATCCTCTTCTCCGATCCTGTCTAAAGGGAGTTCTATAAGTTTCCTGGACCTGTGTATCGACCTCTTGCTCTATGTCTGGAAAATTTTCTGCTATTACTTCCTTGAAGAGATTGTTGATCCCTTTGGTTTCACTTTCTTTTCCCTCCTCTATTCCAATTATTCTTAGGTTAGCTCTCTTAAAATGGGCCCATATTTCTTCAATATCAGATTCCTGCTGTCGGATATTTTTTCCTAGATTAGAAACTATGCGTTCATTTTTGGAATGATCATCTTCTAAGAGCAAGATTCTGTTCTCCATGTGGTCTAATCAGTTGTTTGTGCTTTGAATTGAGGCCTTAATTGCATTCATTAATTGCATCCTTTATCTCTTTTTGGCTCTCTCTCAGTTCTTTTCGAAGCACCTCTATTATTTCTACAGTTATTTTCCTGATTTGATCTTCTAGAAATCTCTGATTTTCTGTTTTATCGGGTTCTGATGTTGTGGGGTTGTGAGCATTCATTGCTCCAGTATTATTCCTCTTTCCCATGATTTCGGAAGTTTGTGCCTTCTCTGGGTTCTTCCCTTGGGTCACTATGACTTCACTTAAGGTGTTCTGGATCTCGAGTCAGTAGTATCTCAGACCCCACTACTCCTTTACTGGGTTGTATCACAGAGTCTCCGAGCCAGAGAGTTGATAGAGGCTGCTTTAGACTGTGGGGGGTGCCAGGTTGCACGTTCTCCTATGGTGTGATATCTCTGCCACCGCCCCTCCCCCACTGGGTCAAGTCCCAGGGAGTACAGTACTGGGATTTCTCCTCTGTGGCCCGCAATTTGACTCACTGTTCTTGAGTACGCAGATGTAGCTGTACTGGATTCGGTGAATTCTCTGCTGCTGCCGCCGGTGGCAATATGGCGCCGCTGCCACACCCTCGGCTGTGAGGCTGGCGTATTTCTTCTTGGTTTTGATTTCCACTCTGAATCCCTGTGGCGTGTGCTGAGCTCAGCCACTGGGAGCTTTAGATTTTACCTGCGGCGAGAAATCCCGCCTGGCTGTTCCGCAGCGGTTCACCTCGGCTTGCTGTAGCCGCCTGGTGAATTTGCCGCTGCCACCGGCAGTATGGCGCTGCTGCCGCGTCCTCGGGCGTGAGGCCGGTTATCTCCTCTGTGGCTCTGAGCTCTATCCTCAGTCCGCTTTCTCTCTGGAGCCTGGTGATTTTTTTGTTTCTCTGGTGATGGTGTTTTCTGGCTATGAAAGGCGCTGATTTTGTGGTAATGGAGATTGGTTGTTAGCGGGGCTCTTAAGCCCCGCTTTTCTCAGTCGCCATCTTCCCGGAAGTCCTCTAGAATAATATTTAATACTGTGCTTCGTGGAGATAAAAGGTATATACATTTTTTAAAAAAAAAATAGGGCTGGGGGTATAGCTTGGAGGTAGAATGCCCCTAGGTTCCATCCCCAATACCACAAAAAGAAGAAGAAGGAGGAGAAGGAGGAGAAGGAGGAGAAGGAGGAGAAGGAGAAGGAGAAGGAGAAGAAGAAGAAGAAGAAGAAGAAGAAGAAGAGGAAAAGGAGGAGGAGGAGGAGGAGGAGGAGGAGGAGGAAGAAGAAGAAGAAGAAGAAGAAGAAGAAGAAGAAGAAGAAGAAGAGGAAAAGGAGGAGGAGGAGGAGGAAGAAGAAGAAGAAGAAGAAGAAGAAGAAGAAGAAGAAGAAGAAGAGGAGGAGGAGGAGGAGGAGAAAAGGAGGAGGAGGAGGAGGAGGAGGAAGAAGAAGAAGAAGAAGAAGAAGAAGAAGAAGAAGAAGAAGAAGAAGAAGGGGGGGGAGGAGGAGGAGGAGAAGGAGAAACTCAAGAGTTGGCTCTCCTCCACATCTTGCATGCAGACACTCCAAGATGACAGCCACCTGTACACCAGGAAGAGGTCCCCACCAGGAACCAAATTAGACAGCACGTTGAGCTTGGACTTCTTAGCCTCCAAGACTGTGGGGAATAAAAGTCTATTGTTAAGCCCCTGCAGTCTGTGGAATATTGTTATGGCTTTAAATTACAAGGATTGCCAGGGTGGTGGTGCACACCTGTAATCCCAGTACTTGGGAGGCTGAGACAGGAGGATCGCGGGTTCAACACCAGACTCAGCAACATAGTGAGACTCTTAACAACTAGTGAGACCCTGTTTCAAATTTTAAAATAAAAAAAATTGAAATGGAGGTGTAGCACAGAAGTAGAATGCCCCTGAATTCAATCCCCAGTATCAGGAAAAAATTTTTTTTACTTTAAAGAACTATAGAGAAATATTAAACTCTAGTTGTAGGTTACCCTGTTACACTGGTATAGGTTACCAATTCTGAAACTGTTTTTGTTTTATTCTAAGATTGAGCAAATAGTGAAAAAATGGGAGTCAAATGCTCTCTTGTTGGAGAAAAGAATCATAAACGTTGAAAGAGGAGGTCTAGCCAGGCGTGGTGGCTCACGCTTGTAATCCCGGCATTTGGGAGGCTGAGAGCGGAGGACCGCAGTTCACGGACAGCCTCAGCTACTTAGTGAAGCCCTTTGCAATTCAGTGAGACCATTTCAAAATAAAGAAAAAAAATAGAGAAGGGGTGTAGCTCAGAGGTCAAATGCCCCTGTGTTCCATCCCCAGACCCGCAAAAAAAGAAAAAAAGAAAAAGAGAGAGAGAGAGAAAGTCTAGAAGGATACTAGGTTATTGGGTTGGAATCAGTGTGAACTCTGTGTGTGTGTGTGTGTGTGTGTGTGTGTGTGTGTTTGTGTGTGTGTGTGTGTGTGTATGAATGTTTAGAGAGAGAGAATACAATAGGGGGCAAAATTTAAACTAGTGATGAATCTAGGTTAAAAAAAATGCCAGAGGAACTCCTCATACTAGTCTTGCAACCTGACTTGTAAGTTCAGAATTATTTTTGAAATAAGATGTTTCCCCAAAACTTCAAAGAATAAAATGAAGTGAATGCACAAAGCCGGGGACGCAGAGAGCAGCGTGCCACCCAAGGGTGATCCAGAGGGGAACCCGCCCAACACACGTGGGCGTGCACACGCACAGGCGCACGCACCACCATCCCCTCCAGAGCCCAGGAGGAACACCACGTGGCTTCCTCATTTGGAAGAGGCCGCGGCGGCCTGGCAGACGGAGAAGAGGCCAGGCCAGGAGCCAGGATACCTGGGCCCCGTCCTCTGGACCCCGCCGTCCTGTCCACACCGCAAGGTGGCCAGAATCTCCAGCCATTCTGTTTTCACCACTCTGGACGGCGCCAAAGCCAGAGCGGTGCTTGCCAACGGCTCAAAGACCCGCGGCGGCCCCCGGGGGGTTTCCACTTTCCAAGAATTACTCTCTCCGCCGCCGGCACTGGCCGCCTCTTGGCCCGTCAGCCTCTCAGCACTCGGCCGGCCTTGTCCTGCGCCAGCCGCAAGCTCGTGATGTGATTTTCCAGCCTGAGGCATCTCCTTACCTTCGGAGGGAGCCTCGGGCTCCCGCTCTTCCCTGCCACAGTCTGAGTGTGCAGTCTGAGTCTGCAGCCACTGCCCCCAGCCTGCAAAGGACAGCAGCACCCTCCCTGCTGGCCCAAGGCACAGGTCGGGAAAGAGGTGGGAACCCAGGGCCCCAGACTCCCTCGGCTACCAGTCAGCTGCCAAAAGTCACCTGCCGGCCTGTCTGACTGTCCACACAGGAGTCTTGGAGAGTCTTCTGCTGCGGGCTCCATCCTCCACAGGGCAGAGAGAACATTCTTTCATTTAAAACCTTGTTGTTGGGTGTTCTTAGCTGGGATAAGCATGCCAGCCCCTGGAGAGTTTATATTCCAGAGTCGGGAATGTGTAACTGGAGAGAAGTCCTCTGCAAGAGAGGAAATAGGAGACACTAGCATTTCTGAGGTCAAAAGAAAGGGGAATAGAGGTTTGGTCAAAGGGTACTAAAAGTGCAGAGGCCCCGAGGCCATGCCAACTGAGGCGCAGCTGGCCAGCGGGGCCAAATGTGCGAGGCCTCCTTGGCCAAAGCAAGGGTGTTTTTTTTTCCTCCTAGAAAGGTTTAAGCCTTGGGGTCACAGGTAAACACTTGCATTTGCAAAGATGCCCTGATTAGAGCAGAGGGAGGGGTGCACAGGGGAAAGCGGATCTTCTACCTGGAGCCAGGTGATACCCCAGGAGCCATCTGAGTCATGGCTGCCTCTACCCCACTAGTGGGCTCACCCCAGAGGTGAGGCCTATGCCTCAGTCTCCCTGCCAAGCACTCCTGTCCTAGGACCTGTCCCCAGTAGCACACATTTTTTTTTTAAGTGCTTTGTTAAGACAAAATTCACACACATAAAACCCACATGCTTAAGGTGTCCAATTCTATGGTTTGGGGCGCTCACAGATAGGTGTAAGTATTGGCACAGTCTGTTTTTTTTTTTTTTTTTTTTTTTTTTTTTTAGTGGTACTGGGGTTTCTGGAAGCCCTTCTACCTCTGGGCTACATTCCCAGACCTATTTTTACATTTTAATTTGGAAACAGGGTCTCCTAAGCCAGCGCGCGCGGCTGGCTTCGAACCTGCGCGATCCTCCTGTCTCTGCCTCCCAAGCGCGGGGATTACAGGCGTGCACCACCACGCCCGGCATGGCACAGTCTGTTTTTAAAACATTAAAACATTCTTATCACCTCAAAAAAGAAACGCTCTCACCCTCCCACTCCCTCCTCGCACCCCCCTCCTAGCTCTAAGCAACCACTAATCCACCTTCAACATCCATTCAAGTGTGGTGGCACATGCCTGTAATTCCAGTACTTGGGAGGCTGAAATGGAAGGATTACAAGTTTGAGGCCAGTCCCAGCAATTTAGCAAGGCCCTCAACAACTTAGCAAGACTCTGCTTAAAAAAAAAAAAAAAAAAAAAAAAAGGCGGGGCGTGGTGGCGAACGCTTGTAATCCCCATGCTTGGGAGGCGGAGACAGGAGGATCGCGCAGATTCAAAGCCAGGCTCGCTGGCTTAAGAGACTGTGTTTCCAAATAAAAATATAAAATAGGTCTGGGAGTGTAGCCCGGAGGTAGAAGGGTTTCCAGGAACCCCAGTACCACCAGATATAAAAAAAGAAAAGAAAAGAAAAGAAAAGAAAAGAAAAGAAAGAAAGAAAGAAAGGCAAAAAGCCTCTGAGTTCAATTTCCAGTACCAAAAAAAAAAAAGTGGCCTGCTCCCCCTCCCTACACCTGGGGGTGACTCCTGTCCCAATGCTTGGGTGTTGACTGGGTCTGTGGTGCCCACTCTCAGGGTTGGAGCTCCCAGGACCACCTGAGGATGCCCTGGGATGCCAGCTTGGTCCTCCTTCCTGGCTGTTGGGATGAGCTCTGCCACCTGCAGCCCCTCCTGCCAGCTGGGAAAGCAGAGCACCACTCCTTCACCTGCACAGGAGCCCAGTTTCCTCGAAGCACAAGGCCAGAGCTCTTGGGCTTCAATTCAAGAGCCGCTTCTGCCCTGTCTCAGCATTCAGAGATACTTTAGCCAGCCAGTCAATGCTTGCCTCCATCTCCCTGTCTCTCCCAGCATCCCAGGCCCTTCCCCCGTTCCCAAGATCCCTTGGGGTGGGGCACCCCCCTTCTCAGAAGCACAGGGGAGGCCAGGTGCACAGCAGCCGGTGGGAAAGATGCCTCTCGCTGCCAGGAGAGGCATCTCCCCTATTCCCTCCAGCAGCTTAACTCCTCCGGTACAGAATCTATTCCATCTGGTTTGGAGGGGCCAACCCTTCCCTGTCCCCCACCCCACGTGGTCCTGTGACTTGGGTCTGAGTGAAATACTCAGAGAGGCAAAGGGAGGGGAGAGGAGAACGACTACCCAGGGACAGAGACCCAGGAAGAGGAAGATGCCACGGGGCAGGGTGTTCCTAACGCGGTTCCTTTGGGGACAAACAGCACCATGATTGGCCCAGGGCACATGGCCCCAGGGGAGACAATTGTTCTCCTCTAAGATTTTATAACTGACAGCTGGAAGGAAAAGGATCTTTCTTGATTTTCTATTAGGCTTTTTAAGGATAGCACCCAGGGCTGCCTCCAGCCAATCTTCCCAACTCACAGAGTTTGAGACAACACACACTGGGGTGGGAGTTAGTGGGGCTGAAAGTTGGAGAGAAAGGATCCTAGTGACATAATTTCTGCCTCAGGACCCAGTCACACCCTTGGACTTCCCAGCTACCCAGGCCAATAAATTCCCTTTTGTTGTTGTTCAAGTCAGACAGAGTGGAATGCAGTCCCTTGCAACCCAACACTCGCTGAAAGGAGCAGGGGACGGGACCCGGCATCGGATGGGGAGTTGGATCAGGTGGACCTTAGGGCCCCTGGACTGGCAGTGTCCCCAGGATCACCCTCGCCCTCTCCTCTCCTCACTGCTCTCGCCCCAGCCAGCCCGCCTTGCCCTTCGTTAAAGACCAAGACACAGTGGGAGGGAGCAGAGGCCTCTCTTCCACCTCACAAGGCTCCTGATGACATTTGTGTTCTGGTTTTCATAACTTTCCTTCCCAACCACCTGCATAGCGGCTCTTGTTTTGGAGACTGCCCTTGGGCTACTGGGCCCTGCTACCTACCCCTACCTGGGGTGGTCCTGAACCATCAACTCACACCTGCAGCTGTGGGGAAGTCCATGGAGCTCTTTATTTTTATTAGTGTGTGTGTGTGTGTGTGTGTGTGTGTGTGTGTTACTGGGGATTGAACCCAGGGGCATTCTACCTTTAAGCTACACCCCCAGGGTCTCACTAAGTTGCTGAGGCTGGCCCTCACTTGTGATCCTCCTGTCTCAGCCTCCAAGTCCAGCTTGGAATATATATATATATATATATATATATAAAATAATAAATATATTTTAATAAATAAAATAAAAAATATACATAAAAAAAATAAAAAATATAAAAAATAAATGTAAAAAAAAATGTAAAAAATGTAAAAAAAATAAATGTAAAAAAATAAAAAATATACATACATATATATATATATATATATATATATGTATGTATATTTTTTATTTTTTTTATTTTATTTTGGTGCTAGGCTTTTGAGACCAGGGCTTTAAGCACATGCTCTATCACTGAGCTGCAGTCCAGCCCAGGGAATCTATCTCTCTGGCCTCAGCTCAGGAAGCACGAGGTCCACTCCATAGCCCAGGTGGAATCAGTCCCACAGGACTTTGTGGGAGCTCACACCTTTTCTTGACTTCTTGCCCTTTCTCTGTCCTCCGTCTCCTGCACCCTGTCTAGTCTTGCCTGGGAGCACTCCTTTTATAAACCATTTGCACAAAAATGTGCATCTTAGGGTCTACTTTTGTGAAACCCAACCCACAACAAGCTCTCAAGACTGAGCCTCTGGTCTAGACTCCACTCTGAATTTCACCTGTATATAACCAGCTTCCTCCAGACATGCCCACCTGGCTGGCCCACCTCAAACCCGGTAAGATCCAAATTGAGATTTTTCTTTTTTTGGTCTGGGGCTTTACCCTTCCTAGTCTGCTATTCACCCCATCTCCTGATCCCAAAATGTGAGGGTCATTCAGCTATGTTTTGAGTGTATCCCCCAGGGGATCATGTGTTGGAGACTTGGTCCTTGGAGTGGTGTTGTTGAGAGGTGGTGGGGCCTTTAAGAGGTGGAGCCTAGTGAGAGGCCTGTAGGTCACTGGGGGTGTTGCCTTTGGGAGGGGTTAATGCAGTTCCCATAGGGCCCCATGTTCTCCAAAGAAGATTTGTTTCAATCCACATTCTCACCACTGTGATCTAACCTCTAACACACACACACACACACACACACACACACACACACACACAACTTAGAGAAAGAAAGAGAAAGTTAGAGAAAGAGATTTCCTCCGAATTCTGGAGATGTCAGTCCATATTAGACCAGCGTTCAAACAGGAGCCAGGGCTGCAGGTCCTCAGGGCACAATGGCAGGGAGCAGAGAGGAGGAGCCTATTATCGGCTCACAGTAGCGAGGGAGAGAGAAGAGCAGAAAACAGCAGCAGCCTGCCCTGACCACACACTCACACACCCCAGGACCCCTCCCCAGCAACAAAATCTCACCTTTTTTTTTTTTTTTTTTGCAGTACTGGGGACGGAACCCAGTGCCTTTTCTACCTCTGGGCTTTACTCTCAGACCTATTTTATACTTTATTTGGAAACAGGGTCTCATTAACTTGCTGAGAGCCTCACTCAGTAGCTGAGGCTGACTTCAAACCTGCGCGATCCTCCTGTCTCAGCCTCCCAAGAGCAGGGATTACAAGCGTGCGCCACCATGCCCGGCTTTATTCTTTATTTTGAAGCAGGGTCTCACTGAGTTGCAAAAGGCTTCACTAAGTAGTAGCTGAAGCTGTCTGCAAACCGCGATCCTCCTGTTTCGGTGCTAGGATTGCAAGTGGGAGCCACCACACCCAGCAAAATCTCACCTTTGACACAGCTGCCTTGTCTACCACATGAGGCCTGTGGGACATTTTAAACCCAAACTTAACAGGATTGTTATAAAAGAATATGACTGGCTCCTTCCTGTGCTTTCTGGCTTCCAGTCTCACCGTGGACTCCTTCTCTGTCACATGAACTCCTGCTGCTGTGATGCCCCCACCACGATATGATGCAGCCAGGGAAGCCCTTACCAGAGGCTGAATCAATAAGCTACCTGGCCTTAGACTTCCTGACTCCAAAACTGTAATCAAAATAAACCTCTTTAGGCCGGGGGTGGTGGCACACACTTGTAATCCCAGCGCTTGGGAGGCTGAGACAGGAGGATCACACAGGTCCAAAGCCAGCCTCAGCTACTCAGTGAGGCTCTCAGCAACTTAGTGAGACCCTGTTTCCAAATGAAATATAAAATAGGTCTGGGAGTATAGCCTGGAGGCAGAAAAGCCCCTGGATTCCACCCCCAGTACCACATAAATATATATATATATTTCATAAAGTATCCAGTCTCAGGTATTTTGCCATAGCAACAAAAAACAATAGACACTCCACCAACATCTTCCACCTACAATATCCACCCGACCAGTCACAGCGCTCGTGGAGTCTGTCTCCTCACTGTCTCATGGTGTTCCCTCTTAGGTACCTACTCTATGGAGTCCCCATAATCTCTTCTTCACGACAGCTCATATCCAAATACCTGGCCGCAGAAGCTCCCTGCTTAACCTTCCTGCATGGCTCCCCCGTATCTTCAAGATAACAGGGTCCTTGGCTCGCCATGTGAAGTGCTCCAGACGCTAACAGACGCCTGCTTCCACTGAGCTTCTGGCTGGCACAGGGACAGAGGAGACGCAGACCCAGCGCATGCCATTTGGGAAGACATCGTACCCAAGCCCCGTCCTCTCCCTTCTACCCCACGGCACCAAGCAACCTTTCCCCTTCATCTTCAAATATAAATTTTCATAATGCAATTATTCAGAATCTTCTGGTCCTCAGTCCCCCCCAGCCGGTGGCTGCGCTCTGTTTACCGGTGGGTGTTTATATTTTGACGGTTTCTAGCTGGGCTTTGGGCAATCCAGTTTTTTGATTGTTTTCCTGCTTCTGCGATCAGATGTGTCCTCTCGTGTCCTCTGGCTACGTCTCCTTGGACCTGCTCTTGGAGCCCTCATGTCTGGCAGCCGGCTTCCTGGGTAACTTCGTCAAGAGACCATCTGGATGTCTTTAGACTGGGAGCGGGACTGGAAACCACTCTGCAGGTTCACGCTGCCACTGCGGGCCATCTGGGTGGGGACCAGCACCCACTGAGACACACACAGGCCTCCCCCACTATGAGGCCCAGCGGGGCTGCTCACCGGGCATCTGCCTGGGTCCATGCCCACCCGACTCAACTGCGTGCCCACCACAGGAAGAAGCCGCCTCCCCAGAGGAGACTGACGTCGAACTAGACACAGAAAGCAGCAGCGTGACCCTGGACTTTTTATAACTTGCAATCCCATTTGCACCCCCTGAGCATTCTGGGAGGTGAGTGTGACTGCAGTCATCACTGAACGAGGGGCTTGGGGCTTGGAGGGAGCACGCCGGCTGTCTCCCGTGTCCCAGTGTCCAGCAGGGCGGTGGGGTAGGGGTGCTAACACAGGCTTTGGCCTCCAGTGCTGCGCTTTCCGGAAACAGTCATAGGTATAACCAGGTGTGTGTGGCAAACGCTGAATGGTACAGGGTCAACACAGCATCCATGAGATCCTGGGGGTCCATGGAGGTTGACTGGGGGTTGGCCATGAATGGCAAGGACCATCTTGAATGTGTACCTTCCCATCGTCCTCTCATTTGTGCCTCTTCTCTCTATCCTAAGGGGCTACTCTCACCACCTCCCTGTTACCAATCAGGAAACTGAGGCTCAGAAATATAAGGATTTTGAGCCGGGCATGGTAGTGCACACCTGTAAGCCCGGTACTCAGGAGGCTGAGACAGGAGGTTCACAGGTCTGAGGCCAGCCTTAGCAACTCAGTGAGACCCTCGGCAACTTTGTAAGACCCTATTTGAAATGAAAAATGAAAAGGGCTGAGGGTATAGTTTGGAGGTAAAATGTTCCTGGGTTCAACCCCCAGTACCAAAAAAAAAAAAAAATGTAATGAATTTGGCAAATGTCACCAGGTCCCTGGTGTCCCTTGGAGATCATCTGGGGAGCAGAGAGGCCCAGGTCAAAGCCAGGGCAGAAGGCAGAGCCCCCCACACCAGGCCTCAGGGCACGGACTCCACAGATGCGGGCAGCCAGCCAGCAGTCGCCATGCAGAATGAGGATGTGGCTCCGGCTGTTCCGTGATCCTCTGACCAGTCTTGTCTGTAGCCTCCCAGATTAACCAAAAGGATAGACAGATGGGCAGGAAGCGTGGCTTGGGAGCATCATCAGATGTGTTCAGCAGAGGTCCAGAGACCAGCTCGCGCCCACCCAAGAGGCTCGGCTCCTGCGGGGCACGGGGTCTCGAGCCCCTTGGCTGACCGGGTTCTGCCGTGCTCTGCTCTGTTTCTGGCCGGCACGGATGTTGGGGGAAGGGCAGGGAGGGAAGGTTTGTTTCCAATTGGTTGCAGCAGGCTGGAGTGAGACGTCTGTTTTTCTGAACGCAGGCAGAGACGGTCCACATTAGGGCTGAGGCATGAAATCCACCCTAAGAGGTTCCGCGTGTCTCCAGGATGTGGCTGGGCCTCGCCATTCACCATCCCTGGACCAGAGAGAAGACTTATAGTCGGCCAAGCTTCCCTGGCCCCAAAGTGGCAGCAGAATGGCCCGGGGCCGACCACGGGGCACCGGCTGCCTAAACCACAGCACTTGACATTAGAGGCGGCTGGAGCCAGCTAAGGGCTTGTCACACCCGCTCCACACCGCACCTGCCACGTTTTAGGATTTGACCTCTGTCCTCTGCTAGTATATGTTTTCTGATCAGACATCACCAATTTCTGCAGTTACTCAGCAGACAGTTAGTAAGTGGTTATTTGGGGCACGGGTCTGCAGGAATGAGGAAACCGTTTATGCGCCACTGTACCCCAACATGCTCCCAGGTGGGCAAGGACGCCAGGCAGGGGAACAGACGTTAGAATTAAAAGGAGCACGTGGAGCCGGGCATGATGACTCAGGCTTGTAATCCCAGCTTTGGGGAGGCTGAGACAGGAGGATCCGGGTTCGCGGGCAGCCTCAGCTTCTTAGTGAGGCCCTTTGGAACTCAGTGAGACCCTGTTTCAAAATAAAGAATAAAAAAAAATAGAGTAGCCTGCCTCTGGGTTCCATCCCCAGTACCAAAATAAAAATAAAAATAAAAATAAGCCGGGCGTGGTGGCGCACGCTTGTAATCCCCACACTTGGGAGGCGGAGACAGGAGAATCGCGCCGGTTCAGAGCCAGCCTTGCTGGCTTAAGAGACCCTGTTTCCAAAATATAAAATAGGTCTGGGAGTGTAGCCCGGAAGTAGAAGGGCTTCCAGGAACCCCAGTACCACCAAAAATAAATAAATAAATAAAAATAAAAAAATAAAATAGGAGCAAGTGTTGCTGCAAAGAGAAGGAACCCAGGGGGCGAGGAAGGCCTCCTAGAAGAGGTCTTCCCTCTTTGTGTGTGTGAGTGGTGCTGGGGATTGAACCCAGAGGCATTCTACCTCCAAGCTACGCCCCCAGACCTATTTTATTTCTTATTTGGAAACAGGGCCTCCCTAGGTTGCTGAGAGCCTCACTAAATTGCCGAGGCTGTCCTTGAACCTATGATTCTCCAGTCTCAGCTTCCCAAGTACTAAGATTACAAGCGTGCGCCATCACGCCTGGTTTAGGAAGACCACTTTTAAAGCTGGGTCTGAAGGAAGAATGGGTTCTCCGAGAAGGACAAGAGAGCAGAAAGTGCTGCAGCAGGGCCAGAGTGCCTGAGGCGTGCTGAGGAGTGCCAGGAGAGGGACACATAATAATAACAAGGTAAGCATTTATTGAGTATCTACTGTATACCAGGTGCTGTCTAGATTTTTCTATCATATTAATATACTTAATGATCACAAATATATGATTAGACTTATTTATTCGTTTGTTTTGGTACTGGGGATTGCACCCAAGAACATTTCACCTCTGAGCTACACCTTCAGTTCTTTTTATTTATTTATATTTTGAAATAGGGTCTCACCATGTTGCTGAGGGTATTGTTATTATTAA
This sequence comes from Muscardinus avellanarius, assembly GCF_963383645.1. Taxonomy (NCBI): domain Eukaryota; kingdom Metazoa; phylum Chordata; class Mammalia; order Rodentia; family Gliridae; genus Muscardinus; species Muscardinus avellanarius. The sequence continues at coordinate 82,083,799 of NC_137796.1, read as the reverse complement.
CAATTTATTTGGTACTGGAGATTGAACGCCAGGGGCCTTCTACCTCTGGGTTATACCCTCAAACCTATTTTATTTTTTATTTGAAAACAGGGTCTCTCTAAGTTGCTGAGAACTTTACTAAGTTTCTGAGGCTGGCTTCAAACCTGTAATCCTCCTGTCTCAGTCTCCCAAATACTAGAATTATAGAAATGTACCACCATGCCCAGCCAGCCCTTTCTATTTTTTTATTTGGAAACAGAGTTGCTATGGGTATTATCGTTATTATTATTATGTTATTGTTACTGATTGCCATTTTAGGGATGGGAAGATAGAGACACAGAGAAGTTAAGCAACTCGCCTAAGGCCACGCAGCTAAGCAGCTTCAGACAGTCTGGCTCAGAGATGCTTCTTAGACATGATAAGGTACTGCCTGTCTTGGATATGTTACTGCCTTTCTTCCAAAGAACTGTTTGGAAGACACGTTTCGGCACAAAAATGTAATGTCTCCAACTCAAGTAATCAACACCACCATTCCCCCCCAAAAGAAGTCCTGCCAATCTTGTTCTCTCCGTGTTTCCTTGTAAGTCTCCTTTCTCCAACAAGAGCACGAGCCCTCCCTCATAGAGTCTGCCTCTCGGGGTCCTCCAGGGACCTCCTTGTTTGTGACCCATCTGGAGACGGCCCCAGCCCCGGCGATCCTTGCTGAAGAGTTGACCGACAGAGGCCCTGCCACAAGTTACCTGGGCTGCCAAACACCCAAAGGCTGGCCAAATGGCGAGCCCACACGTGACATTTGCCAACTCATCTTGGAGCCCAGCCGTCCCGGGAAAGATGAGCTCACCCAAGGTCTCTCCTGTGTCTCATAGGCTCTGAACTAAAACCAGCGCTGGAGCCACTTCCAAATCCCTAACTCGAAAAACCTGTCTGTGAGCCCCGGCCACGGAGCGTGTCCGCCACGCACGGTCGGTGCTAAGGAATGGCACCCGAGGCAGGCTCGGCTGCAGCCCAGGCTGACTGCAGGGCCTCAGGCGTGGCCTCTCCAAGAAGGACGGCCAGGGCTGGCTCTGGGGACCGTGTCTGGAGCCACAGGCTAAGTTGATTAGCGAAGGTAAGCACGGAGGGCCAGAGCCCAGCAAGGGGAGGGAAGTGTGCTGAGATGGCGGAAGCCACTACGGGCTGGAGAGGAGGGAAGCTTCCCGAGACATCAGAGAGGTCCTATAGACAGGGCTTGGGGTCCCCATCCAGCCTGGCTGCTGGAAGTGAGAAAAATGGATGGAGTGGAGGAAATGGGGGACCCAGGCCTGTGTAGTAGGAGAAGTCCTTGACATAGGCACAGCAGAGAGGGCATCCGAGGAACAATGGAGAGGACAGTTGGGTTAAGTGTGGACCATGAGGGGACTCAGACCGCCCAAGTAGAGATATCTATTAAGCAGCTGACCATTGGCCCACTCTGGAAGAGAAGGCAGGGCTGGAAGTAGAGCCTTGGGCACCATCTTCCCTAGGCTCAGGGACTAAGCCTTAGAAGAATAAAATGGCAAGGGCAACAACCCAGACTCAATGGAGATGATGCCCAGAAAGCTCCAGGGGGGGAGGTTCATCTGGGGCCTTGGAAGAGTCAGAAGAATGATGAATGAGGATTCAGGGGGCAGAGAACCCAGCGGGGCAAGGTCACGAGATTCTGGGAACACGTGGAGTTCAAGAAGCTATAGCCTGGCTGGGTATGGTGGAACACACCTGTAATCCCAGTACTTGGGAGGCTGAGATGGGAGAATCACAGGTTCAAGGCCAGCCTCAGCAACTTAGCAAACCCTCAGCAACCTAAGGAGGTCCTGTTTCAAAATTAAAATAAGGCCAGAGGTCTATCTCAGAGGTAGAACCCCCCTGGGTTCAATCCCTAGTAAGGAGAAGGAGGAGGAGGAAGAGGAAGAGGAGGAGGAGGAGGAGGAGGAGGAATAGAAGAAAAGAAGAAGAGGAAGAAGAAGAAGAAGAAGAAGAAGAAGAAGAAGAAGAAGAAGAAGAAGAAGAAGCTGAATGTTTTCTGATATTCACAACCAATTTTCTGATTTTCCATATAACAACTGTATTTTGAACAATCCAGTTCAATTTTTTTTTTTTTTTTTTGGTGGTACTGGGGTTCCTGGAAGCCCTTCTACCTCTGGGCTACACTCCCAGACCTATTTCTTATTTTTTTATTTGGAAACAGGGTCTCTTAAGCCAGCTAGGCTGGCTCTGAACCAGGGCGATCCACCTGTCTCCGCCTCCCAAGCGCGGGGATTACAAGCGTGCGCCACCACGCCTGGCAATCCAGTTCAATTTTAACACTAACTCAGAGACAGTGCCAAGTGCACAGACTAAGGGCTCAGTCCCATAACAATGCCCTCTCTGAACCCCGTCCAGGGATTTTTTTTTTTTTTTTTGTAGTACTGGAGGTGGAACCCTGGGGCATTCTACCTCCAAGCTACACTCCCAGCCCTATTTTTGATTCTTTATTTTGAAACAGGGTCTCACTAAGTCACAGAAGGCCCCACTAAGTCGCTGAGGTGGTCAGTGAACTCCTGTCTCAGCCTCCCAAGTACTAGAATTACAAGTGTGTGCCCCCATACCCGGCCTGTGTAGGGATTTTTAAGGGGGAGTTCATTATATAGTTATGACTGACAAAATCATTGGCCATTGGTGTTTGCATTTAACTTTCAACCCTCTCCCTTATCCGGAGGTGGTAGGTCAGGAGGTTGGAGCAGGGAGTTCTAAACCTCTATCCATGCCTTGGTCTTTCTGGTGGCCAGCCCCTATCCTGAAAGGTGTCTACATCTAACCACTGGCCATCTCATTAGCACGCAGAGGACACTGCTATCGCTCCAGAGATTCTAAGAATCTTAGGAGCTATGAGCCAGGAACCAGGGACAACAACCAAATAGAGATTTCTTGTAATGTCACTGGAGCCAAACCAGAGTTTAGGTTGGGTGAACACAGAGAAAAGGCCTCTGGGTATGGCAAGGAGGGCATCCACCAGGTGACTAACAATCCTGTCCAAAAGGCAGACCAAAGACAAACACGTTCATCTGTCACAGGCACAGAGAAGCTCCATCCACAACAGTCATAAACTAGAAATAGCCCAAACATCTGTCAACTGATGAACAGATAAACCAATCACGGTATGTTCATGCTGCAGAATTGTCACGGTAATAAAATTTAAAAGAGAAGGGAATGAATTTCAGCTACGTGTAAGAACCTGGATGAATCCCAGCATCATGAGGCTGAGCAAAAGCAGCCAGACTGAGAAGAGTACCCACAGCTTGGTTCCATTTACTACAAACGCTGTAACAGGCAAAACTAATCGACAATGATAGAGGTCATAATAATGACTATGTGGGAGCAGGTAATGCCTGGGAAGGGTCATGGAAGAATATTAAAAAGAACAGAAAATATCGTGTGTCCTGACGTGAGTGCCGGCGGCAAGAGTGCATACATGTGTAAAATACATCGTGCTCTGTGCCTAGGATTTGTGCATTCTGCTGTTTGTAAATTTTACCTTGGTAAAAATGCAAAGCCTGGCATGGTGGCACACACCTGTAATCCCAGTACTTGGGAGGCTGAGATAGAAGGATCACAGGTTCAAGGCCAGTCTCAGTAACTTTGTGAGACCCTGTTTCAAAATTTAAAAAAGCCGGGAGTGGTGGCGCACGCTTGTAATCCCCGCGCTTGGGAGGCAGAGACAGGAGGATCGCGCAGGTTCGAAGCCAGCCGTGCTGGCGTAAGAGACCCTGTTTCAAAAATATAAAATAGGTCTGGGAGTGTAGCCCAGAGGAAGGAGGGCTTCCAGGAACCCCAGTACCACCAAAAAAAAAAAAAATTAAAAAAAAAATTACAGGTTCGAAGCCAGCCTCGCTGGCTTAAGAGACCCTGTTTCCAAATAAAAATATAAAATAGGTCTGGGAGTGTAGCCTGGAGAAGGGTTTCCAGGAACCCCCCAATGCCACCAAAAAAAAAAAAATGTAGGTAGAATGCTCCGAAGTTCAATACCCAGTACAAGGAAGAAAGAAAGAGAAAGAAAGAAAGAAAGAAAGAAAGAAAGAAAGAAAGAAAGAAGGAAGGAAGGAAAGGCTGTGTATAGCTCAGAGGTAGAATGCCTTTCTGTTTAATCTCCAATAGTAAATAAAATAAAAAATAATTAGTCCCTGCACTGAAACAGCCATACACTAGCAATGATTGACTTCATCAGCTCTTTTGGAACTCCGGAACCTAATCCAAAATTTATAGAAATGAGAGAGTAGATTAATAAAGAAAAGAGGAACTGAATTTTGATAAGAGAAAATTGGCATTTTTGCCAACCTAATGACCATTTTGTTTCCCAGCATGGCAGCAGTTGTGGGGACAGTGGCCCGTGTTCCTGCTGTGACTTCCTGCCGGCTCCCCAAGGAAGGGCACAGGAGCTGACTACTGCTTTGCCCCCTCTCCCTCAAGCTGAAGTGGATTTCTGTGTCACAGTAATATCTGTAGAAAGATTTGAAGTAATTTATGCAGTCTGCCCACCGGGGGCAAGGAATGACAATTAGGACACGTAGTGGGCAGACCCAAAAGCCTAGAAAGGAAGATACCAAGGAAGAAGGGGGAACTGAGTGTAAGGTGTGTACCCACGCTGGGAAATCTACTCAGAAAGACCTGGACATCCCTAGGTTTCCATTCCTGCCGGTTCTGCGGGTTCCATATAAGCAGGAAGTGAAGGCTAAGGTAGAGTTGTAGGTGGGCCGGCTTAGCACAAAAGGAGTACCCAGATCAGAGCTACGCTGTAAAGACCAGGAGAGTGCCAAAATGTTTTTGTTTTTGTTTTGTTTCATCTCCAGGCCTATAAGGAAATCTCTGTCAAGTCATTGGTTGACCACTGAGATAAGAGAACAGAGACTTCAAGGACCACCCTCAATGAGGAAGACAATCTAATTTGTGAAAGTAGGTCAGAAAAGTCACTAAAGCAATGGATGGTCAAAGCCATCAAAAGTCAGTAATTGCAAACCCTCAGGCGGGAGAAAACCTGATCTCCAAGGAGAAAACATGATCTCCAGGGTTACCACATCATAATAATCGAAATGTCCACTTTTGAACCAAATATTGCAACGAAAAAGAATGAGAAAAATGTGGAACATTTATGGGAAAAAAATGTAGGCAAAAACTATCCTTGATAAATTGCAGACACTAGCATTTCCCTTGCGGTAGGTTTTATAAGTAATCTAGAGATAACTGAAGGTATACAAAAGAATGTATATAGGTTACATGCAAAAACTGCACCACGAATTTTGGTATCTGCAGGGATCTTGGAACCAATTCCCCATGGATACCAAGGAATGACTTCATTTTGAGCATCTAAAACTTTCATACACTACAGATGGGAATTGCTATAGTTTGTGTCTGGAATGTCCCTCATAGGCCCATGTGCTAAAGGCTTGGTTCACAATTTGGCCCTGTTGATCACAGACTGGAACCTCTATGGCTGTGAGCCAAAATAAACCCCTTCTCTTTACAAGTTGATTGTCTCTAGTATTCAATACAGTGACAGAAAGCTGACTAACCCAGGGATGTACAATGGTAAACCATTTGGCAAACAGTTCGACAACTTGCTTAGAGTTGAACTGGATGCTTACCACATTTTTTTTTTTTTTGGTGGTAGTGGGGGTGGAACCCAAAGGCTTTCTACCTCTGGGCTATACTCCCAGACCTATTTTATATTTTATTTGAAAACAGGGTCTCACTAAGTTGCTGAGAGCCTCACTAAGTAGCTGAGGCTGGCTTCGAACCTGTGCGATTCTCCTGTCTCAGCTTCCCAAGCATGGGGATTACAAGCGTGCGCCACCACGCCCGGTTTACCACATGTTTTAATCTACTTTCCCATCACTGTGACCAAAATACCTGACATGAACAATGTAGAGGAAGAAAAGTTTATCTGGTTCACCATTTCGGAGGTACAGTCCATAGTCGGCCAACTCCAAGGCAGACATCTTAACAGCATGGTGTGGTGGGGGAAAGCTGAACTCAACTCAGTGGCAGCTGGAAGCAGACAGAGATAGAGATGGAGAGAGAGGCAAACAAGACGTGACCAGAGACAGACAGTCCCCAAGGCCACACCCCCAGGCACCCACCTTCTCCAACTACACCCCACCTGCCTAGTGTACCACCCAGTAAATCATCCTAGTGATTAATTCCTCAGTAGATGTATCCACTGGTTGAGATTAGAGCCCCGATTCTATTATTTTGCCTCCAAATATTGCCACATCTGGGACATGCTTTCAACACATGAGCCTTTTGGGGGAGACATTCCAAACCCAGACCCTAACACCATGTGACCCGGCAATCCCACTTCTAAGTATATACTCAAGAGAAATGGGACAAATTGTCTATACAAACATTCTAACACATATGTTCAAAACAGTTTTATTCATAATAAGCCAAAAGCTGAAAATTGCTCTGATGTCCATCAGCAGTTGAATGGGTAAACAAATTATGCTACACCCAAGGGAAAACTGCTCAGCAATTAAAAGAATAAATTACTGGAACACTCATCAACATGCGGGGCCTAAGAAGCCACGGAGAAAGGATCACGTCGTACTACGTGGCTCTTTATATGAACCTCTCAAAAAGGCAAAAGTGGTTGATGGAGGTAGAAAGATCTATTACCACCTGGGGCCAGTTGCAAAGAAGCGGGAGGTGGCTTTCTGGGTGATGGAGATGCTCTCCATTTTGATCCTGGTGGGGGGGTCACACAGGCATAAACAAAACATATAGCAAAACATAAGGCAATAAAAATGGATGTAGTTTACTCTGCCTCAGTGAAATCTCAATAAAGTTTTTAAAAATAAGCTAATTTTTAATAGTAAGGTGATAGCTTGACAGAGATGCAAGTTGGAGTTCAAGCTACATATGAGATTCACGTGTGGATTTCAAGATGCACTTGACATCCTGAACCTACCTGAACATGGGCCCCTTGGCTGCTCCCCCAGGGCCCCGATAGATGCCTGTACCCTGGAACTGATCTCCCACTGGATACAGGGCCCTGAGAGTAAGAAGTGGGATCTCCCGTTCATTCACGCCTTTGTTCAGCAAGTATGTGTTGAGCTCCAACTCTGTGCTATGCATGAGACAGTTGAGCAGGCCCTCCCAGCCCTTGGATTCTATTAAGTAAACAGAAAGCAGACCCTTCCCTTTGAAACAATAATTAATAAAATAGCCATGTGAAGGTGCTGAAACAAAGAATAATGCTTTGAGGCAATTCGCCTTTGGAAAGTCCAACAGGACTCTTTGAAGAGGTGATGTTTAGTCCAAGGCCTAAAGAGAAGAAGCAGCCGCGTGGGGCCCCCTCGGTAAAGACTCCACAGCCCCACCTCTGCGGGTGCTTCCGAGGCATTTACCGAAAGAAGGTGACCACCTAGGAAAATGTATCTTCATGCAGCATATTTGTCAGGATTTTCCAGAGAAGCAGAATTGATAAGAGAGACCAAGAGAGATGGATTTTAAGGAATTGGGCTCATGGGGCTGTGCTCTCTGGTATGTCCATCACCCTGAAGAAGAAAAGGCCCCGGCGGGAACAAAAGTTCACCTTACTCAACTCAGCTTCAGCTTTGACCCCAGCAGTCCCACTGGGGGACCCATGCAGATCCTGGAGGAGAAAAAGGCAGCCTCTCTCCCTGCCCAACAGACCACTACTCAGCCCAGGGAGAGGAAGGGGCACATCAGAGGCAGTGACAATTGTCCTCACCTCCTGGACCATCAGCCCTAGCACTGAGCACCAACAGGGGCAGCAAGAGGTGGGCTTGTCAGGTGGGCCAAGTGGCCCCGGCAGCCAGGGAGCACAGAGGTAGGTGTGGAAAAGGGTTCCCGCAAGGGAAGGCATCAGGGAGGGATGTGTCACAGAGGAGGGTGACATCAGCATGGTTCGGAAGATGCCACTGAACTGAGGATGGAGGTGTGCAGTGTCTTGGGTGCTGTGCCACGGCGTGGATGGTGTGAGTATCCCCTAAGGGCCCATGTGTTAGAAGCTTGGTGTGCAGTGTGATGACTTTGGGAGGGGTGAGTCTTCAAGAGCCAGGGCCTGGGGTAGGTCCTTAGGTCATGGAGTGCCGCCCTTGGAAGGGATTAACACTGTTCTTGTGGCTAGCTCTCACAAGAGGGTGACTATAAAAGTAGGGCTGACCCCTTCCCTCGGTCTGGCTTCCTGTCTGACCATGTCATCTCTCCCTCTCATACACTCCCGCCAGGATGTGACACACCAGTGGGACCCTCACCAGATCTAGTGCCAGGCTGTTTGAAATTTCATCTGTCTCCAAAACTGTGAGCTACAAAAAGCTCTTTTCTTTATAAGTCACCCAGTCTTCGGTATGTCATTATAGTAACAGAAAGTGGACAAATACACAAGGCTTCCTGGAAACTTGCCGGGCAAGATCGTGGCAAGGACTGAGCACTGAAATCAGGAGGAGCCACAGGCCAAGGAGACATGGCGTAGACGTGGGGATGGCAGATGCTGTGGACAGCCTGCCCCACCCCATTGCCATCTGCATTTGCTTGCTGCTGGAGAGTTCCTGGCCTGAGGCTGGCTCCCCACATTAAGTACTTGCCTCTGACATTCTTCTTCTCTGGCTGACACCAGAAGCTTGCTGGGAGGCCTCCCAGAAGTAAGGGGACTTGACACCTGAGGCACAGCCCTCATGGGGAGAGGGAGCCGATGGCCTGTGACCTGTCCGCCTCATTTCTGATAGACAATTCTGAGGCAGATTTCCACAGCCTCTTAGGGCTGCACTGCCCAACACAGTAGCCCCTAGCCAGAAGTGACTGTTGAAATTAATTAAAAGTGCTGGCCGTGGTGGTGCAGCCCAGTAATCCCAGTTCTTGGGAGGCTGAGACGGGGATCGCAGATTCAAGCCAACCTCAGCAACTTAGCAAGATCCTGTTTCAAAATAAAAAATAAAATAGGGCTGGGGGTGTAGCTCAGAGGTAGATTTCCCTGTGTTCAATCCCTAGTACCAAATATAAATAAATAAATAAATAAATAAATAAATAAATAAATAAATAAATGTGGCCCTTGTATTCATGGGTTCCAAATCCATGGAATCAAACAACCACAGATCATAATTATTTAAGATTTTAAAAAAGATGCAAGCCGGGCATAGTGGTGCACGCTTGTAATCCCAGCATTCGGGAGGTGGACAATGGAGGATCGTGGTTCACGAACAGCCTCAGCTACTTAGTGAGGCCCCTTGCAACTCATGAGACCCTGTTTCAAAAATAAAGAATAAAAAATTAGGGCTGGGGGTGCCTCTCAGAGATAGAATGCCCTTGGGTTCCATCCCCAGTACAGAAAGAAAGAAAGAAAGAAAGAAAGAAAGAAAGAAAGAAAGAAAGAAAGAAAGAAAAGCTGGGCCTGGTGGCCCACATTTGTAATCCCAGCATTCAGGAGGCTGAGACTGGAGGATCACAGTTCAAGGCCAGCCTCAGCTACTTAGTGAGGTCCTTTGCAACTCAATGAGACCCTGTTTCAAAATAAAGAATTTAAAAAAATAGGGCTGGGGGTGTATCTCAGAGGTAGAATGTCCCTGGGTTCCATCCCCAGTACCACAAAAAAAAAAAAAAATTGATCATGAACATACTCTTTTCTGGTCATTTTTCCTTAAACAATACAATATAACAAATATTTACACTATATTAGGTATTTTAAGTCATCTAGAGAGGACGTATAATATTAAAATATTACAGAACAGTTTCCAGGGAACCTGAGCATCCATGAGTTTTGGTACCCGAGGCGCTGGCAGTCCTGGAACCAATGCTTTGCGGGTGCCACGGCCCGAAGGCATGAGTGAGAAGTCACTTTCTCGGTCACCCTACCTACAGCTCCACTACTCAACAGCTCAACAGGCTGGACATCAGACTGTGCAGGTCTAGAAGTCCTGCACCCCAGAAGGCCCTGCAGGGCAGCACTGTCTCCAGGGGCCCGAGGGCCTGGGCGACTGAGCCCACTAGCAGCTTTGCTGGCTTCTCTCCTCCCCCGCCCGCCTCCCTCTGTGCCTCCCTGAGCCCTCCCAGCCCTGAGGCTTGCACCTTCGCCTTGGGTGAGGGAGACCTAAACCAACACACTGCATGACATTGCTGCTGAGGAAGCGCAGCTGGGGCCACAGCAGCCCCGCCATCTGGTAACGCCAGGGCCTCGATCCCTGAGAGCCCCTGAAGCTGCCGGGATATTCCTGTCCCCCAACTCCCCAAAGGCGACGGTGAAGAGATGCAGAGGCACCTGTAAGGAGGCCAATGGCCCTGAGATCTGCTAACTCCCTTCCTCAGGTCCCCCCACCCCGCTTCCACCCACAGCCCCCCCACAGCCAGGCACCCCGGATCTGCTTCTCACTGGGCCTGGAGTTCGAATGTCCTCCTAAAGGGTCTCCATGTTCCCAGTGAAGACAGGGAGGCTCACAGACTGGCTCTACCGCAGCCCTCGAGCTCCGGGGATGACTCGGGGATTGTAGGCGCTTTGGAAAGTGCCAAACTCAAAGACCCCCAGGCCAGAAGGGGCGGCACTTCGCAGCTGGGGGTCTTCTCCAGAGCCCCAGGCCTCCTATGGGAGACAAGGCCATGAGCCAGCGGGGTCCCTTCCCCTGGCCTGCATCCTCTGCTCAGGCGAAAGGGTTCTGAAGCCCTGAGCCAGCTGCTTCATGGAAGGGCACAGGGCACAGAGGCGGGAGTCGGGGGCACTGCAGGGCCTCTCACCCTGGGCTCCACATTCCTGTACTCCCTGGAGCCTCCAGCACAGGGCTGGACAGGGTGACAGTTGGAAAGCGCCTAGCCATGAGCATCCTCCCCAGGGCTCGGTCAAAATTAAATTAACATTTTTTCCATTTCCCTTTTATTGCAAACATATTGAATGCTCTTGCACAAGCCCATCTTGCTGCTGGCTCCCCATACCCTGGTTTCTCGGCCTGGTTTCCAGGGCAGGCGAAGGGGGTGGGGGGTGGGGGGGTGAAGCACGTCCCTTCCCCAGGGCTTCAAATACTTTGCTTTCCCTAGAGATGGAACCAAATGCCGGCCACAGGCACAGGTGCCTGATGCCCCGACTCTGCCCGTCCCTAGCCATCTGCCCTCTAGGCTTCCAGGGTCCCAGGCTCTCTGCCCTGTCCCATGGGGCCAGAAATCCCAGAGGAGAAAGAGTTCCCATACCCCCCCACCACCAGCCAGTGACAAACTCGCTCATAACTCAGACCTTCCAGGCCCAGAGCTGATTGCATCATCACAGCAAGGTCCCGAGGAAGAGGACCACGGCCCTCAGGGGATCATTCATTCATTCACTCATGTGTTCAGTAACTTCTTGCTGCATGCGATCTGTACACCAGGCCCAGTGAAGACACCTGAAGGATCCGGAACAGCCCGGCTCTCAGAGTCCCCAGTCCAGCGGGGTCACAGTAGGACAGCACAGGAGCACGGGACAGAGCCCGGGGGCTCCACCCACAAGGGGCTTTGGATTTGGGGCAGATAGTTGGTGAAATGGAGAAAGGGAAGGTGTATTCCAGAGAGAAACGGCAGGTAATGCTGAGACATGAGCATCGGTGTGGCATGATTGGGAGTAAAGAACATCTGGAGGTAGATGGCACACACGGGGATGTTGGGCTGGAAAGGAATCAAGGACCGGGCCACGGGCAGGGACAGTGGGCGCCAGCACAGGGTTCAGCTGGAGTGACAGGGTCGGGCTCCCGTGCAGGAGCGCCCTTGGCTCTCTGTGGAGGACCAGGTGGAAGAGCAGAGCCCAGGACTGGAGACAGCAATATGGGTGTTGGCAATGGTCCAGGCCAAACCAGATGGGGTCAAAGAGAAGGCCCTGTAGTGGGGGAGAGGGAGTCGGGGGATGGCATACACTGGCCTTGATCAACTGCAGGACAGGGTGGGGACAAAGGAGAGAGAGGGGTTGGGGTGATGCAGGTGTCTCTGCTGGGCACTTGGTAGGCAGCAGAGGTCCTTCACTGAAAGGGGAATCCTAGGGAGAAGCGGGGTTGGGGAGCAGAGGGCTGAGCCTTGGGGGCATGAAGCCTGTGGCTCCTGGGAGAGTACACCAAGATCGCTGTGTACTTGCTAGACGGGAGCACTGGGAAGGCCCGGCTGGAGATCTGGGCATAATGTGTTTGGAACCATATTTTGATCCTGGAAGGTGACCAAAAGAGAAGAGAGCTTGGGATGAGGCCTGAGGACCACCGCACCAGAGGCCTGAAAGGGGCCCTGGGAGAGGCAAGAGGAGAACGGGCAGAGGGGACTTCATGGCTGGAGGGCAGCGATGGATTTGGTAGGGCTGGGCGTGGGCCATGGGTCACCAACAAGGAGCAGCTGCTTTGAGCTGTGAGAGCAGCTGTCCGTCTGTCTTCAGGAGACTAGAGACACAAGTCCCAGGTCCTGGAGAGTGAACTGTGAGCAGGTGCAGGCGGAGAGTATAGACAACTCCAAAGAAACTTGGCTGTGGACAGATGGAGAGAGCTGGCTGCAGCAGCACCTGGGCCCCACGAGGGATCATTTTAGTGATGAAGGAAATCTTAAAAATGAAGGTAGGATGTGCCAGAGCCAAGGAGCATCAGTACACAGGGGGCAGCTGCTGGGAGAGGCCTCTGTGTCCTGAGGACATGTGGCCCTTAGTGGACGGTCTCTGGATAAGTTGGTGATTGGGGACAGAGTGTGGGAGTAGGTCCCCCCATGAGGGGGATACAAGGAAAAGGGCAGCCAGGTGTGAGACTTTACAGGTAAGTAGCTAGATTAGGTGGGGGCCATGATCGGGTGCCTATGTGCCAGGAGTAAAAAGGGGACCGAAGGAGGTCCCCCACCCTCCCAGGCCCCAGGGGCACCGTGCCTCTCCTTCCTCCGCATCATCCCGGAGCCCACAGCCATGGGGTAGAAGTGTGGGACAGAGCCAGAGGGCTGCAAAGAGCTTCAGACCAGGAGGCCGGAGGCCTGGGCTCCAGCACAGCTCTACCTCGGACTCAGCTCAGCGTGTGACCTGGGGCCCACGCCTCGGCCCTCTCGGAGCCGGGCCCTGGCCTCGCGTGCGACCGTGGGAGGCTCGCCATGCAGCCTTCCACAGATCTGGTGCTGTGAGCCTGTGGGACTCAGAAAAGCCAATACCAGACGACTCCAGGATCCTAAAACTCTATAACATAATTTCTGTGCTGCCGCCAAGGATGGGTCCCGCAGACGGTCTCTCCCCTGGAAATTGCTCTGTCTGCCCGTCCTCACTGCCAGCTCGCCTTCCCTCCCTTCTCCCCATCAACTCTGGGCACGGCCAGCCTCGAACACGTCCCAAGCGAACACTTGGCAGGCGGGGGCCGTGATTCATGCCCCTCCAGCAGGCTTCGTGGCCAGCCCGCCCGCCAGAGTATGCAAGACATTCTTGGCCTCACGGTTTGCCCAGGATTAGCAGGGCGGGGGCAGCTAGGCGGGGGACGGCAGACTGTGTTCTCTGCGAGGCGGGGGGCAATCAGGCACGAGCGTGTCTGAAGTGGCCGCCAAGCTGGCCAGGGAGAGAACATGGCCCCATAAACCAAGGCCACGTCTGGGACCCAGACAGCAGGGCTGAGACGGGCCGTGGGAGGAAGGCTGCTACCTGCTCCATGTCCAGGGAATAAAGAGTGGCCAAGAGACTGGGGCAAGCAGGGCTGCTGGCCCCAAGGCCCCAGACTGTCTTTCCTGCCATGAGCCCCTTCCAACCGCCAAGTATCCTCTTCCTTGGGAAGCCTGGCCCACCCCATCCCACTGCCCTGGTCTCAGGCTTGGTTGAGAGCCTGTTCATAGACGGCCAAGGGCAGAGAAGCTCCCCAGCCTCAGTCTCTCTCTCTCTGCATCTTACCCAGGTCCCCATGTCTCCCACAGGGGCCCTGGCCCCCACTCCCAAACTGGAACTCCAATCAGAGGAGCTCCCAGGCCAGGGCCATGCCTCCCCCGTCTTCAGAGCAAGACCACTGCTTCCTAAAACCAGGTGTCCTGGATCAGGGCTGTGCCCCCCAGCAATGAGCATTCTCTCTCTCTCTCTCCCTCTCTCTCCTCTCTCTCCTCTCTATCCTCTCTCTCCTCTCTCTCTCCTCTCTCTCTTCTCTCTCTCTTCTCTCTCTCCTCTCCTCTCTCTCCTCTCTCCTCTCTCTCCTCTCTCTCTTCTCTCTCTCCTTTCTCTCCTCTCTCTCTCTCCTCTCTCTCCTCTCTCTCTTCTCTCTCCTCTCTCTCTTCTCACTCTCTCTTCTCTCTCCTCTCTCTCTTCTCTCTCCTGTCTCTCTCCTCTCTCTCTCCCCTCTCTCCCTCTCCTGTTCTCTTCTTCTTTTTCTTCTTCTTCCTCTTCCTCTCTCTCTCTCCTCTCTCTCTCTCTCTCTCTCTCTCTCTCTCTCTCTCTCTCTCATACCCACACACACCACACCAGGGCTGTGCCCTCCTCAGACCATTATCCCAGGCCAGGACTGTGTCTTTCCCCCAGACTAGAATCCCCAGGACAAGGCCTGCCTCTCCCCCGGGGTGAGCATGGGATGTGAAAGAGATGAAGGAGAGGGCTATGTCCCCATCCGCGTGGGCTCCCCTGGTCCCAGAGGCATCTACTGTTTCAAGAACAAGTGTTGACAGCTCCCTGGCTCAGGGCAGCAGGCCTGGGCTTCCTGGATGGGTGGCTTTGGGTCAGGGCATCTAGGCAGGGAGGGGCCAGGTAGGCACAAAGCGAACACGTGAAGCTGCCTTCCCCAGGGCTCAGTGGTGCTCCATACCACTGAGCAGTGGTGCTCCATGCCCTGACCATTTGGTCCTGCAGGAAATCACTGGGGAAGAGTATTATGGATAGAGAGAGAGCTGGCCTTGGGCGGCCACCTCAGTGGCTGGTGGGGCAGGTGGCTGGACCTTCCCTGGAGGAGCTAGAATCTGGGGCCCTCTGGGCTTCCTGTGGGTCCATTTTCTCCCCAGGCTTTGACTAAGGAGCTGTCCCCTCCCCAGGGGAAGCCAAGACCTTCTATCAGCCCAGGAGGGACAGGCAGGTGGGTGACATAGTACTCCTCCTCTGCTTCATCCTCTGTCCCACCAGACCAGGAAACAAAGGACCGGCCTGAAATTCTGCTTTACGATAGCTACTTAATCTCGCTAAGCCTCGGTATTCTCATCTGTAAACAGGGTCACCAAGCCTGGCGCCACGAAATGAAAGCTGCAGAAATGAGCGTAGTTATGTTTATAATCTCAGCCCCTCTGAGAAGCACACAGAGACCCCAGCTCCACCCAGAGACCCTGAGGTCCTGGCCAGGGACCCTGCTGGAGCAAAACAGGGGTCCTCAGCCTCTAGCACCCCTGAATTGGGCATGAAAACAGAGACAGAGCCCGACCAGGCCCGGCATGCTTCTAGCCTGGCCTCCTTCCCAATCAGGCTCTGCGACCTCTCCCCACTGGGGTGCCCAGCCAAGTCCGCAGCGCCTGGGCCAGATCCTGAGGACAGCTGGGCCAGGCCAGAGCCCAAGGGCTCAGCTCGCTCCCTGCTCAGTCCTTAAAAGTCCACCGGCCGAGCTCTTCTCCCACCCACAGGGCCTGAGTATACAGGGCTACATTCCCAGCGTGCCATGGCGAGGGGGCTGAGGGAGAGCTGGCTCAAGGTCTCCCCGGAAAATGCTTGGCTCCGAAACATTCCCTGGGAAAAGGCCATGGTACCAGGACCTGGAGCAGTGTGTCAGGGCTGCCTGGCCACGTGGCCACGGAGGCAGAGGGGTGAGGGGCCTCAGAGAAGGCCTTCATGTGGAGATATCTGCAGGGGACCCAGGCCCTGGTCACACCACCTCATCCACACTCATGGCACCTGTCCCAGGCTCTGCCCTCTGACCTTCCACCCTCTCCTCCTTTACCCAGGCCTCAGAGAACTCCAGGGCATACAGACTGAGCTGGGCCCCCTAAGGACATCTCACAGAGGCCCTGGCAGTCCAGGCAGGAGGGATGGGACTGCCCAGGCTCTCATGCTGTGGGCAGGCACAGGGATGCCTCCATGGTGGCGCTTGGGGTGACAGGGAGCTCCTCAGTCAGCCCTTAGGGACAAAGGTCAGCTCTCTCTGGCAGGCCACGAGGGAACATTCTTCACCACGGCTGTAGGGCCTGGGGTGGGGTGGAGGTAGCCGGACGGGGTTGGTGCTGCTGTCACAGCCCTGAGGGTGCCACCGAGCGAGTAGGGTTTGTCTCAGAAGTAACAGGGAATGGGACACAGAGGAGCACTGTTGTAATCCCAGGACTTGAGAGGGTGAGACAGGAGGATGGGGTTTAGAGGCCAGCCTCAGCAACTTAGCAAGACTCAATTTCAAAATGAAAAATAAGGGCTGAGGATGTAGTTCAGCGTTAGAGCACTCCTGGGTTCAACCCCCATAACACACAAAATAAATAAATAAAAAAAAAAGAGGGTAGATTTTTAGAAGTAACAGAGATGGACAGAGGCAGGTAGGCGGGGAAGGGCCTGTTGAGGAAGGGCTCCGGGGATGGGGATGTAGCTCCGTGGCAGAGCGCTTGCCTGGCGTGTGCAAGGCCCTGAGTTTGATCTTCTGACCTTGGGGAGAGGAGTATTAAAGAAAAGAAAAAGTGAGGAGTGGATCCCAGGGCTGACATTGTCCCTGAGGACCAGGAGAAGGAAGGCCTGCCCTGCCTCCTCAGGCTGAGGAAACTTCTAGACTGCCACATGCACCTGCACAAACTTGAGTGCGTACACACACACACACACACACACACACACACACACACACACACTCCACAGAAGATGCACTCTGAAAGAGCCAGTGGTTCCTGCAGCCATCCTTAGCCCCAGCCATAATCAAGAGTGAGACCGGCTCCCAGGCCCCAAGTCCCATAAACCCAGAGGGGCTGTGGTCCACAGGAATGCCAGTTGCCCTGGAAATACTGTTTCGGTACAAACACTTCTTCAGGATGTGAACTGGGAGGTGGTGGAGAGGAGTAGGCAGGCTCAGGGGAGGCCAGGGGTCTGGGGGGCATGGGGAGACCCCTCTCACTCATCAAGTGGTCCTGGTCCCAGGGGAAGGGTGGGCCAGGGCTGAAACTGCCCTTCCTATGGCCCACAGAGGGGCAAGGGGTGCAAGGGACAGGGACAGCAGAGGAGAGCCCTGGCTCAGAGCCCAAGGCCTGGATCCTCTGCCCAGCTCGGCTGTAGGCTGTGAACCTAGGTGTCCCCCTCTGCAAAATGGATCAGTTGTCCCGATGGCTCCTGTGACCTGTTTTTCTGCCTTCGCATCCTCAGCAGCTGACAAGAACTTTCCCCCTTTCTGTGGAGTCCCGTTCTGCCCCATCCTTCAGAGAAGCCCCTCTTCGTGTGGCCCTCGAGAGAAAGAGCAGTCTGTGGGATGCCATCACGGGGCAGAGCTGGGAAAATAGCCTGGCAGAGCAGGGCGGGAAGGAATTTGGAAATTTTTAGAACCTTGACAGCCCCGTGAGTCAGTGGGCAGATGGAAGAGATTAGGCGCTGGCAGGAGGCGCGGCGGGCGGAGATGGCAACCACGTGCGGGGAGCTCGGAGCTCAGACCCTCCAAGCCCCTGCAGCTGCCAGGACCTGGGGCTGGTGTGTGGGTCCAGGGTACCAAGCCAGGCTGTGCATACAGGTTCCTGTGCCAGGAAGCTAGGGGCGGGAGCCTCAGGCCAGGAGAAAGGGATGAGGATGGGAGCCTGCCTGCTGCAGGATCGATAATGCTGCTGCCCAGAGGAAGAAAGGTTCCCATTGCCTGCCTCCCCCCATCCACCCCGTATCCAATAACTCCCCTCCCCAGAAGGACATACTCTTTCCAATCCTATGCTCCTCCCTCAAATGATATCTCCATTCTGGGGAACAGGAAAGCAAAAAGTAAGTCCTTTTCCAAAAAACTTGACTTTAAAATATCTGCCAGCCAGGAATGGTGGCACACGCCTGTAATGCCAGTACTTGGGAGGCTAAGACAGGAAGAGCACAGGTTCGAGGAGAGTGTACAGTAACTTAGTGAGGCCCTCAGCAACTTAGGGAGACCCTGTTTAAAAATAAAAAATAATAATAAAATAGGGCTGAGAATGTGGCTCAGAGGTAGAGCATCCCTGGGTTCAATCCCCAATACCAATATCATGTATACATATATTTGTCAAGTACCTCCCTGGGCCAGAGTCTATGCTGGGTTCTAATTGTAGGTTTGTAGCCAGCCTCAGCAACTGAGGGAGGCCCTTGCAACATAATGAGATCCTGTCTCAAATTTTTAAAAAATGAAGTAGGGCTGGGAGTGTAGCTCAGAGGTAAAATGCTTCTGTGTTCATCCCCGCATCACAAAAAGAAAACACATAAATAAATTAATGACACAATCCAAAAAAGAGACATTAAGAAAATACTATTTATAGTAGCACTAGAAAATAAAATATATAGGAAAAAATTAAACAAAAGAAGCACAAGACTTGTACAGTGAAAAAAATCACTAAAAGAAATTAAAGATTTATCCTGAGACAGGAATATCGCAAGTTTGAGGCCTCAGCAATTTCATGAGACCCTGTTTCAAAGAAAATAAATAAAAAGGGCTAGGAATGTAGCTCAGTGGTAAAGCTCCCCTGGATTCAATTCCAAGAAAGAAAGAAAGAAAGAAAGAAAGAAAGAAAGAAAGAAAGAAAGAAAGAAAGAGGGAGGGTGGGAGGGAGGGAGGAAGGGAGGAAGGAAGGAAAAGCCAGGCATGGTGGTGTACCTCAGGAGGCTGATACAGGAGGATTGAGGTTCACAGTCAGTCTCAGGTACTTAGTGAGATCCTTTGCAACTCAGTGAAACCTGTTTCAAAATAAAGAATAAAAAAAAATGGGGCTGGGGGTATAGCTCGGAGGTAGAATGCCCCTGGGTTCCATCCCCAGGACTGTAAAAAAAAAAAAAAAAAAAAAAAAAAAAAAAAAAAGAAGAAAGAAAAGAAAAGTTAAAGATCTAAATAAATGTTAAAACATCCCATGTTCATGGATTGGAAGACAATATTACTAAAATGACAATTCTATCCACAGCTGATGATACTACTAATAGAAACAGATTAAGTGTAATCCCTATCAAAATCCCAATGGTGTTTTTACATAAATGAAAACCCCAAAACCAAGAATTATATGAAATATCTAGGGACCTTAGCCAAAACAATCCTGAAAAACAAAACCAAAGCCAAAAGATTCACATTTCCTGGTTTTAAGACATATGACAAAGCTACAATGATCAAGGCAGTGAGTTACTAGTACAAGAATAGACATATAAATCAAAGGGATAAAACTGAAAAATGAATAATTGCATTTATGGTCCATTGATTTTTGAGGAGGGTGCCAAGACCATTCAACAGTGAAAGAATAGTCTTTCCAACAGACAGTGCTGGTTTCCACATGCAAAAGAAAACTGTTGGGCCCTACCTCACACCATATATGAAAATTAACAAGATGGATTAAAGACCTAAAAGTAAGAGCTAAAAACATAAATAATAAAAATTATAAAACTGTTAGAAGAAAACAAGGGTAGATCTTTATGACACTAGATTTAGAGATGGTTTCTGAGATTTGATGCCAAGAGCACAAGCAGCAAAAGTAAAAAATAGATAAATTGGACTACATCAAAATTTGAAGCTTCAAAGAACATGGTCAAGATAACAAAAAGACAACCTACAGAACAAGAGAAATAATTTGCAAATCATAGGTGGGTGTGTGTGTGTGTGTGTGTGTGTGTGTGTGTGTGTTACTAGAGAATACCCAGGGGTATTCTACCTCTGAGCTGTACTCTCAGCCCTATTTTATGTTTTATTTTGGAACAGGATCTCACTAAGTTGTTGAGGGCCTTGCAGTTGCAGAGGCTTCTCCTGTTTCAGCCTCCTAAGTACTGGGATTACATGCATAGGCCACCATACCCAGCTGCAAATCATATTTTAAATGCCCTAAGAGATTCTGTGGTCTAGAAGTCTCCTCTTGGAGACTTGTCTGTGATGGGATAGAGGAAGAAAGACCGTACCCAATATTCAAAGTTCAGGCATCCTGTCCTATTCTTCATAGAATAAGTTTGCCCAAAGAGGACCTGTCCCATGAAGAATTAGGGGAATGAGAACTGGGAAAGACTGGGAGGAAGCAGGGACACTGGTCCCCAGGGCAGCCACAGTTCTCTGGGAACTCGCTCACAAATGCCCTGAATTCCCCCATATTAATTTTAGAACGAGTCTTCAAAACCCAAAAAGGCCGAGGAGCGGCTCGGCGCCAGTGCGGGCAGCTCTCAGCAAGGGGACAGTGTGAGGGAGAGGCTGTCCAGCCAGGAAGGTCACGGGAGGCATGAGCCGAGGCCAAGCCCGTGCAGGGTGGGGGCCCAGGCAACAGGCCAGAAGGTCCTGGGGCCTGAGGCCTCAGTTCCCACTGACATCAGTGCAAGGTGTCAGGGGGCCTGAATCACTGGGGCTGGGGCCAGCCCCCTCCCGGGGGGGAGAACATAGCAAGGATATGAGGCAGCCTGGACCAGGCAGGCGGCCCCGGACTGGGCTGGACGCAGAGACTGTTTTATAGAATTAGCAAGTGGGACCCGCCACGGGGGGAGGTAGAGATGTCATCGTCCTGGATTCCAAGAGGCTGCGCTCCCCCCTTTCTGATTCACAAAATTAATTCCAAAGGCTAGAAAGAGGAACCCGTGGGCAGGGCCACGGGGTCATAAACACCGGGAATATTAACAGCCCCAGCCAGACTGCTGGGGGGCCAGGGGATCTTCCAAAGGGACGGACTTATTTAGGCTTCTCATTAATGATGTGGAAAGAGGAGAGCTTGCCCAAGCCTGGGGCGGGTGCTGACCTACATCAGGCAGAGATTGTCCAAGGTGAAGACAGACCATAGGGTACCATTTGGGGCTCTATCCCCCCACCCGCCCAGGGATAATTTCTCTTTGCACTACCTCACTGCCGCTGGCCAGACATCCCAGTCGGGAGGGTCCAGGTGGGGCATGACTACCTAGCCATCCAGAGTGGTTGCCCTGGGAGTTACCTGTAAACACACACACACACATACCCTTCCACGCTTCTAATAAGATTAACTGGACCTCCCTTCTCTTCAGCCAGGAGACCCCCAACCTGAGCCTGTGGGACCTACTTAGGGTACACAGTGACTGGCCCATCATGCCTTGCTCCAGGTGTACCAGCGATCTATACCGACCAGGTGAGGCTGGCTCCTCTCTAGCCCTTCCCCCCAACATCATTTTGCAACTAATCAACTCAACATGTCACCCCCAGGTCAAGAGACAATACAGACTTGGAGCTCAGGGAAACGGGCACACGTGCAAGCGTCTTTCTATGTCTCAGACGCTGGCTCCCCACACACTGAGCAGGGGGCCCCGCCCTGGACACAGCCTGTCCCACTAAGGGAACAGAAATCAGGGCAACTGGCACGCTCTGCCTGTCCGGAGTCTCTAGATCCTGAGAACATCATTCCAAGCCAACCTCAGGGCCCCAGTGTCAGGGGGTCACAAGCAAAGGAGTCCATGATGAGGGGCAGCTGGAGAGGGGTTGTGGAGAGCCAGTCCGGAGGCATGCCCGCGGCCCACGCAGTCCGGCTGGAGGAGCCTCCCCTGGGAAGCCCTCCGGCTCCCAGCTGCAGGCTCGTGGCTGCCAGCACTGGGACAGACACAGACGGGCTGGGACTGGCAGCAGCTGCAGCTGGGAGCCGGCCGAGTCCCGAGCTGGAATGAAGGAGAAACCTGTCCAGCAATGAGATCAAGGCGATGGCACCAGTGTCTCCCCCAGGGAGCCGAGCTCCGCGTCCCAGGACATTCCAAACTCCGCGAACAAAACATGGGATGGGAGGCTAGCCAGCCTGGGCCAGCGCCAGGTGACCCCCCACTCCTCCCCATGGCAGGGGGGCTGCGGGGGCTTGTCCCGGCCCCGGCAGTGGGACCGGCTGGGAACGTAGCATGAACTGTGGGAATGCCGCCCGCACAAGTCGCCTGGGGACGCAGCGTCCAGACACCTGCCACGTTCCCGCGGCAGGACGCCATGAGCAGTCATCTGCCCAGGCCTGGCGCTCTGTGGGGTGCTGTGAGTGGCAGATTCTGCACATCCACCTGCACGGTGCTGTCCAATGGCAAACACCCTTGAAGCCACGACTGCATTTAACAATCCTTGGAAGAATCCAGGTCTGGCCAGTTTTCCCCCATTTTATAGGAAACCAGGGCCCAAGAGGAATTTGCTTGAGGCTGCAGTCACTGAGCACTGGCACGGGATTCTCACCCAGGACTGCCGCCTCCCGGCTCCTGAGTTCCTTCAGCAATACTCTGGTTGTAGCAAGAAGGCCACCGAGGTCCTGGACTTAGCCTCCCTGACTGAACTCTAATTCCATGGCAGTACCTCTGAAACCAGCAAGTTCAGTGGCTTCCCTCCATATAGGAGCACACTGGGACAGAAAAAGACAAGGGTTAGCTGGGTGTGGGGTGGTGCATGCCTATAATCCCAGTACTTTGGAGGCTGAGACAGAAGAAATTACAGGTTTGAGGCCAGTCTCAGCAAATTAGCGAGAACTTCAGCAGGTTCACGAAAACATTTCCAAAATATAAAATAAAATAGAACTGGGGATGAGGCTTTGAAGTAGAATGCCCCTGGGTTCAATTCCCAGTATGGGGTGTGGGGAAAGACCAGGGTGTGCCCAGGGTCATAGGGCAGCAGGGGAAGGTGGGACGGAACATCAGAAATCTGGTGATGATACTCGAGGGACAAGACATGGCAGCTGATCCTTGGACAGCTGGAAAGCAGCCAGTGTTCGTGGCTTAGAGGGCCAGGAGCGGGGGAAATCCTGGTTGCTTCCTGGGAGAAGTGTTCTTTTCAAGAGCTGGGTCCTCTCTGAAACCCACTCAGGTAGAGACAACACTAGATCAACTATTTGAAAATTGCAAAGAATCAGAGGCTTTGGCGTGAGATGTAGTCGCTCCTGTGACTGTGGAGCTGTCCTTCCCCTCCCGAGCCTCCATGGGGTCTCATTAACATGAGGGGAAGAAAGGCTATTGGCTCCTGCCAGAGCACACGGTGACTCTGGCCAGCCCAGGTAACTCATGAGACAGTGTTGTATGGACTGGCTCAGAGCTGCCTGGAGACCAACTGTCATTTAGAAGACCCTAATGGCTGTCTGGGGAAGGTTGGGGCAGAAGATAGGATGCTGCTAGCCATGCTGGGCCTGAGGTCTGGGAAAGGTCAGCAATATGGACGACCCTGGTAGGGGCTGGAGGAGAGGAAGCCTGCGGCTTCCAAGGTCATGGTCAGACTGACTATGACGCGGGCAACTCTGGTCCAGAGAAGGAGTCATCAGTACAGTCCAGGCAGATGATGGTAGAGTCCTAGATCCACAGTGGCCTTGAGGTAGAGGCAAGAGTCTAGAGGGCTTAGGACGAGAAGCACAGCTTAGCCTCTCTCATCCACCCTGGACTTAGCCTTTCTCTTCCCCATCCACCCTGGACTATGGGCTACTGGAGAGAAAGAGAGGGCTCCAGTCCTCAGGGCAGGCATCGGGAGGCAAGATGAGCCTAATGACCGTGTGCTGACCCCGAGTGAGCCCTTAGACCACAGCCCTCTGCATGCACAAAGAGTCCACACTCCGCCTGGACCAGGTCATGCTGACCCGGAGCAGCACTGACAGCGGCCTCTGCCAGGGAGCAGCCTCATCAGGCTCCCCGAGCTCCTCCCAATGGCCACAGCGAGTGGCGCAGATGGGTTCCCAGAAGTGAGTGGTTTGAACATCAGCTAAACCGGAGGCAAGGCAAAAAGAGAAATCCAAGAAGGAATTCATCCACCCTGAGCCACCAGGGTTTACTGAGCACTTACTACATGCCGGACTCTGGCTGGGTGTGAGGGTCACAGACGAGAGGAATGTGGGGCTCAGGGAGAGACGAGGCACCCAAAAATCCAGGAGCCACAAAAGCCCGGGGCACAGGGCAGTAGGAACCAACCTGGGGAAGTGCCCAGAAGCCTGAATGAGTGCAAAAGAGATGGGAGAAAAGGTCGGGAGGATCAGGGGGACAGGAGTTGCTGGATGCAGCGGGGAGGGCACAGGAGACTGGATCTGAAAGTGCATGGGGGACAGGGGACACCAGGAATCCCGGGACCCACCTTCCGCCCAGCCAGGTTTTGGTGGGGACACAGAACCAGGGCTATGGGCCATTTTCACCTTTTAAAAACCACAGACATCTGAAGCGGAATACCAGAGCCAATTTTCTGGGAGAGACAGAGGCCCTGTGGGCGCTTCCCCTGACGTCAATAGGGGCTCTCTTCTGTGTCTGCGGCTTTGACAGGAGGAGGCCAGATTAGGGACTGAGCTGAGAAGGCGGAGAAGAACCGGAGGCCAAGTGCCACCCATTCCTCTGACCTGCTGGCCCCTGCCAAGCTCCTTTCGGAATGGCTGAGGGACACACTGATGGCAGGACAGGTGGCAGTTATGGAGCAGGATCTGGGAGCTTCTGGAGTCCTGCACAGAATTATAAACCTCACTCAGCCCCATGCCTGAGCCCTAACATTCAGTCCACACCCCATGCGATCCAGGGGCTCTGTGCCCAGGATGCCCTTTAACTACAAGCTCCTGCCATTGTCCTCAATGGCTCTGCTGACCCATCTGCTTGACACAGATGCTACACTGCCAGCCCAGGTTTCTGGCCCTGTCACCCCATCCGTGAAACACTGAGATTCCCAGGTGAGGAAACAGAAGACCAGAGAGTGTCGAGGGCTATCAGGTCCGCCCTGTGTCCCAGGGCCCAGCACAGGCATTAGGCATATTTTGCTAGAGAGAAAACTCTGTCGGACACGCCTCTCCACCCATCAGACCCAGGTGCAACCCTGATTCTGCCTCCAGGCCTCATGGGGTGGTAGATGCCTGGGGTCAGCTAGTTGGGGGCTGGAGGCAAGAGGCACAAATATACAGTTAAGAAGGGGGAGGGTTCCCCACAACACACCTGCCTCTGTTGGCTCTACACGAGGGTCCTCTCCTAACTCACAGTGTCTAATCCGATGTCAAATGAGCCTCCTCAACCCCACAACCAAGTGACCCCAAGATCTGGGCCAAGCTGAGTTCATTAAGACTGAGCCCCATATCTGCCCTAGTCCTAGCACAGCCACGACCCCCCACACTGAATCTGACCCCAGCCTCAGACTGAACTTAACCATGATCTCAGACCCAGTCTAAATCTGATCCCAACCCCAGACTGAGACTGACCTTGACCCCAGACTAAAGGCCTCCACCCTGAACTGAGGGAACCCTGACTCCCATCCCATCCTAACCCCATCACCTGTCCTGGACTGACTCCAGCCTTGGCCCCAGACTGAGCCTTGACTCAGCTCCAATCTAGACTGAGCCCTGATCTCTATCCCAGAATGAGCCCTGATCCTAAACCCAGGCTGAGCCCTTACTCTGACTCCAAACCACCCCTAATCCCAGCCCTAGACTAAACCCAATCCCTGTCCCAGACTTAGCCCTAAGCCCAACACCAAACTGAACTCCACTTCTAACCCCAGACTGAGCTCCAACCCAAAGATACAAACTGATCCCTGAGCCCGGCCCAGACTGAGCAGCGACCCTAATCCCAATCTCAGATTAAGCCCTGACCCTGACCCTGACCCTGACCCTGACCCTGACCCCAGACTGACCCTGACCCCAAGGCAGAGCCCTGACCCAGCAGGAAGATCCTAGGGCAGCAGGACATGAGCCCCCGGCCCTCTGCGGCCAGGTGGGGCTGCAGGTCCCCTGAGTACTGAGACCACAAGGACGAGGAAGGAGAGAGAAATCAGGTCCCTGACATTGTCACCCTGGCCAGCACGACCCCGCCGGCCTCAGGTTTAACAGATTGGAGGGGGAGGTTGTTTTCTGTGTGTGGGCCATGAAAGAAGGGCTGGGCAGGACAGGGGGACCATCCAGGAGGTAGTCACAGGCCTGGCATGGGGACAGGGACTGTGCTCTGCAGAGGACGAAGCCAGTGTGGCCATACATGGTGCAGGGCAGGGCTCAGCGGCCCCAAAGTGGGTGGGCGCCAGTCTCCAGCCCCTTCCAATAGCAGGAGATACAAGGGCAGAAGAAAGAGGTCCAGTCCCAAAGGCCAGCTGAGTTCTGGGACCCTCAGCCCAAGGGGACTCTCCCACCTCCTGTGCCCCCTGGTCGGTCCCAGGACGAAAGGCCAGGGCCCCAGAGAGCCTCACCAAGCCCCCCTTCCACACCCCCCAGCCCTGGCCCGGCTTCCCACCCCACTGTGAGAACGTGAGCCCGCAGCCAGGAAGAGATCAGCAGGAAGGAATGTGCTGTCCAGGGGCCAGCGGACAGGATGGGCCACGGAGAGGGAGCGAGCAAGGCGCGCTCAGGAAGATGGGAGCTGGGAAGGAAAACAGAGATGTGCCGCGGCCGCAGGCCAGGCAGCACCGGCCCGGCCATTGTTTCCAGCCCCAGGGTCAGGTGCCCTGGGCCCGGGCCCAGTCCCCGCCTCAGCTGAGACTTCCTCAGGCCGGCCGCCCAGCCTCCTGTCCCAGACCCTCACCTTGGCAGCCCAGCCTGGCCTAGGAAAAGACAAACCTCAGCTTCTACACCCAGCCGGCTGGATGGGCCTCCGTCCTCTGTCCTCTGTTAGCTTCTGGCAACCTCTCCCTTCTGGACCCCAGGTTCTGCAGAGACCTCCCTTGGGGGAGGAAGCTTTGGGATTCAGTGTCCCCGTAAGCTAGTCCACAGGTGGGTGTGGAAAGCTGATCATGGTGACTGGCCACTCTCAAAATGTGGTCCCCAGACCAGCAGTCTCAACACCACCTGGAAACTTGTGAGAAAGGCAAATTCTCAGGCCTCACTCCATGCCTACTAGATGAGAACCTCTGGGGATGGGCCCCAGCCATCTGTTTAAATCTAATGCAGGTTCAGGTTTAAGCACTACTGACTTAAGCCAGGTATGATGACACACACTTGTAATCCCAGCATTTGGGAGGCTGAGACAGGAGGATTGAGGTTCATGGACAGCCTCAGCTACTACTTAGTGAAGCCTTTTGCAATTCAGTGAGACCCTGTTTCAAAATAAAGAATAAAAAATAGGGCTGGGGGTATAGCTCGAAGGTAGAATGCCTCTGAGTTCCATTAAAAAAAAATCTACTGACTTAGAATCAACTCAGCATATGTCAATAGAAGTAATGAATGAATGGATGAATGAATGAGTGGATGCAGGAGGGTATGGTCTTCTCCCCAGACTCAAGATGGATGCTTCCTTCTCGTCTATCCGGTACCCAAGCCATGGTTTGAGCTGAGAGCCGTGGGCTAAAACAGGAAAGGTCCGAGAATGGGTGCCCTCTGCGGTGGTGCAGACTCTCACAACACTTCACCTGCAGAAACCCTTCCAGCAGGTTAGGCCTGGGCCCACCCAGACTCAAAAACCACCAGCCAAAGCCGATGGGAAGAAAGGGTGCAGTGCACCAATGGGGTATAGCTCCCAGGGACCGGGACCTGAAACCAGGCAGGAGGGTAGAGTTCAGCAATTTCTGGATCAGGCAGAGTCTTCAGGATAAGATTTATGTGGGGGAAGAACTGACAGGAGGAGCCCTGGAGCAGAGCTGAGCCTCTGACCTGAGAACCGGGACACCAGCTACTATGCCAATCACCTGGACATCGAATGTGGCTCCTTCAGAAATCCCCTAAGCCCAGGTTGGGCCCCAGAGTCTGAGACAGAGCTGAGCCTGCCAGTGGGGTCTAGGGATGGCAGCTGCGGGGTGGGGTGGGGGGCAGGAAGCTGCAGGGTGAGAGCCCAGCATGTTCTGGGTCTTGTTAACTCATCCCAAAATCTTGTCTTGGAATCTGACCCCTCGCAAAGCCGAGATTGTCCTTTCCAGAGGTTCAGACCAGCTGGATGGTGAAAGCCCTCTCTGCTCTTACAGCTGGCCTGGGTCTTGCCCAATCCTGGCTACAGGTGACCTCATTGTGGCTTGTGTTTCCAGAACAAGTTAGAGAGATGGACAAGATCTGTCTAATCTCTTTGTTCCATCCACCTGCCAACTCTTCTGCTCCAAGGAGAAGGAGAAGAAAAATGATGGGGCCAGATCTTCACACTAGTTAATACTGAAAGTGTGATTTTCCTTTTTTTTTTTTTTTTTTTTTTTTTTGTGGTACTGGGGGTGGAACCCAGAGGCTTTCTACCTCCGGGCTATACTCCTAGACCTATTTTATACTTTATTTGGAAACAGGGTCTCACTAAGTTGCTGAGAGCCTCACTAAGAAATAGCTGAGGCTGGCTTCGAACCTGCGTGATCCTCCTGTCTCAGCCTCCCAAGTGCAGGGATTACAGGCATGCGCCACCACGCCCAGCAGTAATTTTCCTCTTGACACACAGAAAAAGAAACATTTTACCCACAGCTGCCATCTCTGCTAGGCAACTTGAAGTCCAATAATCTCCAGTGTGTTTTACCTGTTCTGAAAAAGATCCCATGGGGGAAAATGACTCTGATGTTACGTTAATCTGGAAAATGCTATTTTTCCAGATGAGGGCTCTTTCTTACATCAAAAACCCCCTCTTAAAAAGTCAAAGTTTCTGTTAATGAGTAAAGGCACCGAGAAGTCCTGCAAGAGGGATACATCCATGACTTGGTTATATCTAGTATTTACCAGGGTTATTGGATCCAGACACTTTTTCTTCTCCCAAAACAACAGTCCACAAAAGCAGCATTTGGGAAATATGACCAAAATTCAAAAGGCATCTTTCCAGAGTTCCAGGGAGACATAGCACCAGTCAAAAGAATATCTTGTTAAAAGAGAGAGGGGGGACTCTGGAAACCCACAAGGGCCCAGTCTGAATGTCTCTCTCTCAGCTCTTAGGAGACCCCCACTTCTGCAGCCACTCTCCTTAGAAAAGGTGTCATTAGGCAGAAGCCTGAGAGGAGGGCCAAGATTCCTTAGTTGAGAGGGGATCCTGGCTGTCTGCTGCATCTTGGAAGAGAGAGCCATAGGCGGGCTGGGATTGGTTTAGCCCTGTCCTTTGGCCGGACTTAAATTCCCAGACCAACTTGACTCACAGCCCTGCTCAGCTGGACCCCTACTTCATCCCTCACAGCTCCCCTGCAGCCCCCAGGGCCTGGGTGACCTCCCCGCCCCCACCTGTGGGCTTGGAGGCTCCTGTCCACTTTGGGGTGGAGGGGGGAGACCTGCCACTGCTCCCTCCCTCCTGCTTAGACTCTTGGCTGCCTTGGGAAGCAGGACAATTCAGGGAAATGTTTGCACCCAAACAGCCCCGCTGCTGCAGGAACTGGCCAACCCTGCCCAGGAAAGGCAACTCCTGGCCCCACCCAGCTGCTCCCCCCATCTGCAGAGCAATAGAGCGAGGCTGGCAGGGTAGCCCAGAAGGGGGTCAGCAAACAAAGGGGGCCGTAGGCATCCTCGACATGGGTGAGAGGGGTATGCAGGGGTGGCTTCTCTCTGGGGATCAGGGCTTGCCTTCCTGACTAACTCAGAAAGGGAATGTTGTCCCCAATGGTGAAATATGCAAAAGCCAGATTGCCAGTATTTATCTGAAGAGCAGTGGTGGCCCTGGGTTCATCTGGCCTGGAGATAATTTTGAAGGGAAAAAAAAAAGCATTTGGACTTGGTTTGAAAAATGCATTAATTCATTCAGAAAGCATTTGGGTCCAGCTGGGCACTGGAGCTCCAAGGAGGATGAGCCCTGCCCTGTCCTGGAGAGACCCACAGGGCTAAGAGGAGAGATGGACACACAGATGCAGTCGGACGGCTCCACTCCATCCCCAGCTGCCTCTGCCTGAGAGACACCGACTGTGTTGGCTAAAGCAAGGGCTTGGGAGACTGGTGCCTACGGCATTCAGGGTGAGGGACTCACCAAAAAAATGCACCCATGGCTGTGGCCACACTGCCACCGAAGCCACAGGGCCAGTGCAGAGTTCATAAAACCAGAGGTCTAGCCAAGCATGATGGCTCACACCTGTAATCCCAGTACTTAGGAGGCTGAGAAAGGAGGGTGGCAGGCTCAAGGCCAGCCTTAGCAACGCATTGAGATCCTCAACAACCTAGGGAGACTCTGTTTCAAAACAAAAAAATAATTTAAAAAGGGCTGGGCATGTAGCTTGGAGATAGAATTCCCCTGAGTGCAATCCCTAGTACCAAAAATAAATAAATGAACAAATAAATAAAACCAGAGGTCGCCGTCCCCATGTTTGATAACTCAGATGCCCTCCGGTGGCCCCTCCCAGCTGCCCTCTGCAACGTGACCTTTGTCAGCCCCAACACAGCACGGTGGTGAGGAGCATCAGGTCTGAGCCAGCAAATGTGAACAGCAAAAGACCAGCTCCTTCTCGCTCAAAGGCACAAATACATCGCGTGCGACACTCCCACGGGGTGACCCCCAAGCTTTCCGGTACAGAGACCTTTGGTGCAGGCTAACTTCCTGTTTCTAGGAGCACAGAGGTGGAGGGGAAAGAGCTGGTGACCCCGGGGTCCCGCCTCCACCCCAGCGGGGGCTCGGGCAGTGCGCACCCCGTCTTGCCTTGGGAGGAGGGGACCTGGGGGGACAAGATGGAAGGGCGGGCTGCCGGGGCCAGCTGAGGTCAGGCTGGCCAGCCTGCCTGTCGAGGCCCCTCACGCCCACCTCGACCGCCCAGCATGCCAGAGACTGTATGCTTTTGTCTTTGTCTTGGAGGGGGAGGGGCGCGGCTCAGAGCCTTGAGGGATGAGTTAAGTGACAACGAATTTGAACCACATGGAGCCGGGGCTTAAGGGGAAAGTGTTTTGGTGAAACACAGCGGGGATTTCATCAGGCCCCCCAGCTCCCCCAGACAGTACAAAAATAGTCCAGGCCCAGCAGGCTCTGACCCACAGGCCTGGCCCCGTTTCTCCGGCCCCTGTCCGGGAGAGAAGCTTTGCGTGGCCTCTTTCCCTGGATCTGGGTTTCGTAATCTCTCCTTGTTGTTTCGGTGGCCTGTTTGTTGGCTGGCTTGGTTTGTCTGGGAGAATCAGCTCCCTAACCAACTCCCAGACGCTTGACCTTGAAGGGGAGGGGGTCCAGGCGTGGCAGGGAGACCCTCTCTCACTGTCCCGAACAGGTCCCGCCGAGGCTTGAGTAAGAGGCCACGACTGGGCTTGCTTGCTGGGCCCAGCCAAGGAGAGACCTGGCTGGGTCACAGCTTGGTGACTGGGCTGGGGAATCCTATAGCTTTGGACACGTGGGTGGGCAGGGGCACTGGAGGCTGAGTGTAAGGGCTTGCTCCACCCAGGCGAGAGCTGGGAGGTCCTGTGGACATTTCGAGTTCAACCCATTTCTCCAAAGAGGAAACTGAGATCAGCGGCGGGGTGTGCGTGAGAGGCCCAGGCACTGGATCTGTTAATAGCACACTGGGATTCTACCCAAGCCAGGGCTCCATTCTCCGGTCCAGGGCCTGGCACCTGGGTACCATCCGGAATTGCCTGTGGGTTGAGAGAATGGTTGCAGCCCTGTGCCCCAGTCCTCCTGGGCTCAGAGGAAGGACACAAAGGGGAGCTCCCCCTCTGGGACAGAGTTGGCCTCTGAGGGCCCATTCCTAATTGTCTTCCCCAATGGGAATCCTTATGGCCCTCCCCAGGGTTGGGATGAGGGTGAGGACACTCATGGTACCCACAGACCAAGTCCACAGAGCAGAGCAGCACCTCTCAGAGGGAGGGGCGCTGAATACAAACTGGCCTGGGTTGCCCATCTACACGTGGGCTTTTTATAGGATCTATCAGATATAAAAGGTATTTTAAAAAAATAAAGCACCCCAGGGTGGAGGAGGAAGCAGCAGCCAGGAAGGGCAAACCAAGATTCATCTTGGCACCCTATCGAGGTAGTTAGGCTGGCTGGGAGCAAAGCCAGAGGCTCTGTCCAGCCCCAGGCAGGGGACCAAGCCCACCAAACTTCTCCAGGTATATGTACCAGGAAACCTGGGGCTGACCCAGCAGTCAGACTCTCTTCTCTCTTCTCTCTTCTCTCTTTTCTCTTCTCTCCTCTCTCTTCTCTCCTCTCTCCTCTCTCCTCTCTCTCTGGGTTTTTGTTGTTTGCTTGTTTGTTTGTTTACCTGTGTGTTGGTTGGTACTAGGAATTGAACCCAGGGACATTTTTATTTTTAAAAATAAACCCTTTTTTTTTTTTATTTTGAAACAAGGTCTCACCAAGTTGCTGAGGGTCTCACTAAATATCTGAGGCTGGCTTCAAACCTGTGATCCTCCTGTCTCAGCCTCCCAAGTACTGTAACTACAGATGTGTGCCACCGCGCCCGGCTGCAGGTTCCTCCTCTTGCCAAACTGCTCAGTGCAGAGTCCAGTTCATCTGGCCTCACCAGGAACCTCCTCTACCCTCTCGCACCTCAAACTTGCAGGAAGTGTGGCCTAAGAACCCTTGCCCCACTGTGCCCGCCCCCAGGGACCCAGGACCTGGCCTCTCTGGGATACCCGTGACCTGGCCTTCCCTGCTCTGGCTTCCAGCAGGTTTCCGCTCTTTTTATTTCCATTGTTCTTCAGCTGCACCCCCTGTCCTGCTCCCCTCCGGCCTGGGCCCTTCTGCACGGGTCAGGCTGTGCTGTGCCCCAGAGAAGGCAGCCCAGCTGGAGAGTGTGGCCATCTCCTCCCAGCCCTCCTGGCAGAGATGGAAATCAGAGTCTTCCGTGAGAGTGCTCAGACAGGCCTGGCTTTGAACCCGGGCTCTGACGCTTCTCAGCTGTATAGACCAGCAATGGAGCTTCGCTGAGAGCCTCGGTTTCCTCGTCTGTAGAATGGACCTTTCTGCCAAGGGGGTGGTGGGATGCTTTTGCATCATGGAGAAGCTCTCCCATGGTGTGTGGCAAGAAGGAAATACCAGCAGAGTGACCATCATGTGTCAGATTCATGCTAGAGAGCAGCAGGGTTCAGGGCAGCAGGAGAGGTTGTTGGAAGCACCCTGGGCAAGTGAGTCAAAGAGCCCAAGACGTGCCAGGGAGCCCAGAATGCCCTCTCCTCCTCCCGCTGCTTAGCCCCTGTGGGCAGGTAGGATGGCAGTAGAGACAAGAGGGGACCCTACACAGCAATGGAGGCCCCAGCCCCAGGCCTGGAAGCCCTGGGTGAGCATCCAGGCAGCACCCCCAGCTCAGGGTCAGAGAGACTGGCCCACCGGGCTGGGTACAAGGCTGACTCCATGGTACCCAGGCTCCAGCCTCCAGACCGGCCTGGGAAATCACCCCATCCCCGGCCAGCGGGACGCAGACTGCAGTGCCCACCAGTCTGACTCTTGAAGGCTTGACGGGACCGGGAACTGCCTTTGATGCCTGGACACGTCATCGGAAGGCCTGGGGCAGACAGGACATGACATCCCTTGAAACTCGCCCTGCTCCTCCTTGGTGGGACCCAGCAGTCCCACTTCTCAGGGTCTCAGAGCCATACCTGTCACCAAGGCCACCTCTGTCTCTGTTCTTTCTGTGTCCCCAGTCTACTCTGGCCTGTAGAGAGGCAGCTAGGAGCAGTGGCTAAGGATACAGACTTTGGAACCAGACTGCCCAGCCCCACCACCTGTAGCCAAGTGGATCTGAAGCTTCAACTTCTCGTCTATGAAATGGGTTGATGACAGCCATGGGAGTCCCTTATGGGAAGGCAGGAGGGAGTTAATAAAGCCTCCAGCAAGGTGTCTGGCCACGTCCCTAGGCCACATCCAATAAATGCTAGCCCTCGTTATTTTTTATTTGTGTCTCCATCCCTCGCGTTGGCTGGTTCACTTTTTCCATGGGCAAGGAGGTATGGAGAAGACATGAACTCTGTGGGCCCCCAGGCTGGAGGCCACAGCAATAAAGGATCCCTTTCAACTGGGGCCAGTGATGCTCCTCCGGGAAGGCTGAGCCACAGGATGCATAGTGGCCTGGCTCTCAGAACACACTCCGGCCTCAGAGGCTGGGCCAGCTCCGGAGCAGAGGCCATTCTGGGCAGACAGGCAGCAAGGCTCCTAGCCCCGGCCCCAGGCTGCAAGGGCTGTCCTCCCAGGTTCTTCTCCCTGCCTTCCTCCTCACATCTACTCACCGCCCCGTCCTGCCTGCCAAATAGCCAGCCTCTACTCGACTGCAATTCGCCTCCTTTTGAGAACAGGAGGCTTGGGAATCTGAGAAGGCTGCATCACAGAATCCTAGAATCTTGGAACTGTAAGGTTTTAGAGTAGTGCTTAGGAGGTTGTCTAACAGCCTTGGGTTTCTTGCAAGAATCACCTCTGCAATATTCCTGACATAGAGCAGCTCCACCCGCGGGAAGCTCACTATCACACAGTGGCATCATCTGCAGACTAGTGGGGTTGGAAGAGGTATCACCCCATTGAGGACAGCCCAATGAAAGCCACCACCAGGCAGTTCTCTCCCCAGGCATCCCCTGCCCCTGGGGTGGTCCTCTGCCTGTGCCAGCCTGCTTTCCCAAGCTCTCTGCGCTCAGTCTGGGGCCTCTGGGGAGACACCCTGCCAAGCACGGTGCTGACAGGGAAGAGGGAGGAAGTCTGGATGTGTGAGGTGGGTTCTGTGACAGGGACCCAAGGCGAGTCCCTCCCGGTTGGTGGCACCCCCTGCAGCGCCAAGGCACCCCAGAAGGGAATGGCAGGCGTGCATCCCAGAGGGGCCCCCAAAGGCTCTTTCAAGCTATGCCAAGGGGCTGCCGGGTGGGCTGGTGCAGAGTGGCAGCTGTCACCACCTGAGACAGGGGACATGTGTCCAGAACGTGTCACAACAGAGCTCTTCCCCAGGCAGCTCCCAAGAGAAGCCCTGAGAACCGTGTCATCAGAAAGGAAGGGTCAGCCCTCCACGTGCAGGACCCGGCCTCAGGGCAGGGGACCCCAGGAGGCGCCCGCTCCTGACCCTGCTGCACGGGCTCCAGCCCTCCAGATGTGCGGCCAGCATTCCGCCGTGGAGACGGGGCGGAGCAGCAGTGAGGGGCCCAGATGGGCCATGTTAACCCAGCAACAGCTCTTTGGGGTCCAGATGCTGCATGTTTAGCCGGCGAGCCGGCTTTGGTCTCCAGATGTTGGCCTGGGCTGGGGGTGGAACGCAGCTCCAGATGTGTGTGGTGCAGGCAGGAGTCATTGCAGGTCCAGCTGCGGCAGCAGGGACTGAGCCCAGCGGCTCCCCACTCTATTCAGACTTGGGGCCCTCTCCAGCACCCCTAACCCCAGCCCACTGGCCTCTGAACCTCGGGTTCAAGGTTATAAAAACTCAGACTCAGAACTTAGCAGTGCCCAATGGGACCTTTGCTGTAGAGGTAGGGACAGAGTCCAGGCCAGCCGGGGACAAGCAGAAGCCCAAATGGGAGCAGGGGTCTGGGGTCCCACGGGGTGGGGGCACTGTGCCCACAGATGCTCAGGCACACTAGCAATGACCTGGATGTCTTGGTCCCACAGCAGGTGGAGGTACTGCCTGACCTGGGGCTGCAGCCCTTCAGCCTCCTCCTGTTCCACCAGGAGATCAGGGGCAGGAGCCAGGCCAAGTGGAGGCTGGCGCAGAACACTGCCCAACCTGGTGCTCAGCTGAGAAACCAAAGCCACGGACACTGGAGAGGGTTTACCAGTCCCTGAGCACACAGGTATGCAGGAGAGTCTCAGAAGGGAGCCCTGGCCCTCGTCCCGCCTAAGTGCACTGGCTCCAGCTACAGTGGGGCTACCGGAGGGACCCAGGGACCCACACCACCCAGAGCCTCCCAGCCCCCTCCTCAGTATTAGAAGTTGCCCAAAGTCAAGCACAACCCCCAACCATCCCCTACCCAGACCCTAGAAGTGAAACAGAGGGGGCAGTCATGGGGGGCAAAGGGCAGGGCCGCAGGAAGCCTCAGCCTCTAAGCTGCCCCAGCTCTCTCTGGACTCTGGGACAGGAGGGCATGCTATAACAAGTGAGGGTCAGAGGTCTGTGGCCAGGCAGCTCCCAGGAGACCCGATCCGGCAGGCACCTCCAGGTGGAGAGCCGCCCCTGGCCCTGAGAGGAGGGCGAGCAGAGACCTACACCAGGGGCCATGCGTGGGTGGCCTGCAAACCCCAGCAGCAGGCCAGCAGGTCTGCACAGTCGGGCTGGGTGGGGAGGCTGGCAGGGAGGTGGGCTGAGGCAAGAAACACTTATAAGTTATGTCAGGCAAGCACTCTGGGGAGGGGGCCGCGCCTCTCGGCTCTGGCAGCCCCACCTGAGGCCCGAGCCCAAGAACTGGGGCTTGGAGAGGGATGCTGGCTCAGTTCTGCCTGGAGGATGAGGGCTGGCGAGAAGGAAGACAGGCCAGGGCTGAGCCCCCCGCCCCGGGACCTGGAGGGATGACGGGGAATGCAGAGACCCCTCTGGAGGGCTGGGGTTGGGGGTTCCTGGGTGAAAAAAGTCCCAAGCATGCACGTGGCTGAGCTTGGTGGAACACAGCCCAGAGACAACCCCCTCCTCAGGAGAGCCCCCATATCCCCTCACCCCAAAGTGCTGGGATCTCATCCCTAAATCAGGGGATCCTCATAGCTTGTCCCCAAGTAAGCCATGCCTGGGGCTCCCAATCTCCAGTATACCCCATTCAGCCCCAACACCTTGGCGTTCACTGAGGTCAGATGGGGTCAGGAGCTGGCAGACAGGGAGAGGCCTGAAAGCTTGCCCCTCTCCCAGACTGTGAGCTCCATGGCTGAGCTGGAGCTGGGGCGGGGGAGCTCGGCACACGGAGGTCAGCGAAGGGCCAGGGACCGGGCAGACTGAGGAGGGGGCCCCTCGCGATCATGGCGGGGCAGACAGGGCCCTGTGTGTCTTGGCCGAGCGGGACCCCTGGGCCGCCAGGTATGTAACAATTCCAGCCATTTCCTGCCCTATTAATGAGAAAGGGGCTGATATAAATATACGCTCGGCATAAATAAATACAGGCCAGGCTGGGACCGCATAGCAGACAGATTGCGTGGAACTGCTGGCCAGCCCTCCAGCCGGCACCCCCACCCTGCCCGCGGCCCCCCCCACCCCCACTTGTTTTCCTCCAGCAGGCCAGGGCCCCTCCACGCTCGCAGGCTGAGACGGACGGGCTGACTGCCCTTAGCCCGGGCCTCAGGGCCAGGTCCTGTGGCCCCTGGCAAGGTGGCAGCCCTGGGAGAAGGAGCCAGGGCGCTGGGGTCCTGAGAAGCCCCCTGAGCCACGCTGCCTGTGCACAGGCAACATCCTCATGAGGACTGGGGGTGTGCGATCGCACCCTGTTCACAGGTGGGGAAACTGAGGCACACAGGTCACGTAGCCAAGAGCTTGTGAATGCAGGATCTAAACCCAAGACCCCTGCTCTAGCCACTGGTAGGGTAGATTCTGGTCCTTTCTCCCAAGCCTCAGCCCCAGGACAAAAGGATCCTTAAAAGGCCCAAAGAATTCATTTTCAATGCCTAGAAGCATAAGTAGAAACATCCCAGGGATGGGGCTCAGCCAATCTACTTCAGCTAGTGTGAGGGCTCTGTCCATGCTGCTTCATATACAGGAGCCTGGCCCCTTCCCACCTGGGCGTCCAGGAGCAAGGCCTGGCACTGAGGTCCCTGGGATGCCGACACTCTCATCAGGGATCACTCTACCCACCCCATGCTGCACACATGTGGAAGCTGAGATCTAGAACAGGCTGAGTCTCATCCATCTGTGGCCAAACCATGAAATCTCAGCTCTGTCCCCTGGCCTGGGCTTTCTCCTTGGGACTGGAGCCCAAGCTGAGAAGGGCCATCTCCTTCCACAAGGCTCTCCTGGCTTGGGAGGAAGAGGTCCAGCTCCCCAGGCTGGGCACTACCAGAGGTAGACTTGAGGTGTTGGCCTGTGTCCCAGAACTCAACTGGGGACCCTACCCAGAAACAATGGCCAAGAACCAGAGGTCCAGGGAAGCCAGGAACCAGAGTTCCCACAGCAAGAATCAGATCTGGGGCCACAACCCAGCACATTCCCCTCTTGCAGACCCAGT
This sequence comes from Muscardinus avellanarius, assembly GCF_963383645.1. Lineage (NCBI taxonomy): Eukaryota > Metazoa > Chordata > Mammalia > Rodentia > Gliridae > Muscardinus > Muscardinus avellanarius. The sequence goes on along the minus strand of NC_137796.1, from coordinate 82,045,969 downwards.
TCAAATGCCTCCTCCTTCAGGAAGACTTCTGAGCCACCCAACCCCAAGGAACAGCTCCAATCTGCTACCAACTGCCACCAATTTCGTAACCAACTGGCGAGGCAGCCAGGTATGCAGGTAGACACTCGGGGCAGCCCCAGCTGGGCCCAGGGAAGGCCTCCGCCCTCTGCATGTAACGTCAGCAACATCTTTACCCCCAGCCCTCCTCCCAGCCCGCAACCCAATCAACCCTGGTCCCCTCTGCGCAGGCTCACTCCAGCTGTGTGAGGTCTCAACACCAGAGCCGCAGATATGTGGCCACGAACACAGCACTTGGTGGGCCAGAGAAGCTCCGCATGGCCAGGACATCCTAGATGCTCGCTGGTCTGGAGCTGACCTGATGACCTCTGTGCAGCCACTACATAGGACCAGATGGCTGCAAGGACTGAGTTGGACATGGGTGGGCAACAGATTGCCAAATGCAAACAAGCAACTGGCCTAAGGATGTGATCAGAATTTCCTCTGCAAAACCTATAGTGTATTCTCTGGAAAGAATCCGGTCTGGAACCACGTATACAGTGCATCTACTGACCAGAGAAGGGGAAACATGTTTACCTGAACACTTCTGTATTTTTTTCTGTTTTGTTTAA